>NW_024412465.1:1041028-1104091 GCF_014898765.1 Herpailurus yagouaroundi | reverse complement strand
GAAGGATGGGGGCTAGAGCCCACCCACATCAGAGGCCAAGGAAGGATGGGGGCTAGAACACACCCACATCAGTGGCCAAAGAAGGATGGGGGCTAGAACCCACCCACATCAGAGACCAAGGAAGTATCGGGGCTAGGATGCACCCACATCAGACGCCAGGGAAGGTTGAAAGCGAGAACATACTCACATCCGAGGCCAGGAATCTCTGGTGCCTAGAACCCACCCACATTAGAAGGCCCGGGAAGATGGGGGCTCGAACGCACCCACATTAGGAGGCCAGGGACGAATGGGGACTAGAACACACCCACATGAGAAGGCCAGGGAAGATGGGGGCTAGAATGCACCCATATCGGAAGGCCAAGGAAGGATGGGGCTAGAATACGCCCACATCAGAAAACCGAGGAAGAATAGAACACATGCAGCCTTCCACCTGTCAGAGGAAGGAGAAGTAGAAACCTTGCGGCGAATGGCTCCAGTGACATGGGTAGGTGTTGTGACACTTGTAAACGAGGCTATTTCTCTGTAGTGCCCAGGAGCCGCTCTGAAATTACGGTTTCTGTTTTAGAATTCTTCTCCAGGTGGGAAGCAGAAGATTGAAGTGCTGTGCGAAGCTTGTAATTAAAACGTTAGTCAACCAAAAAGCGAACTAGCGAAACTTACGTGGAGTAAATATCGATGGTATCTTTCTTCTCTTTTTCTAAAATGCCACTTGACTTTCATAGTAAAGAGAAAAGACACTCAATTTAATATATATATGTTTTTAACCCATGGAGTTTAGGCTTGTTTAAGATTTTTTTTAAAGAGTACGTATCTTGTTGATCTTGTAGTGGAGATACACTGTGCATACTGTATAATTCACCCTTTTAACGTCCATAGTGCAGTGTTTTATGTCTATTCACAAAGCTAAACAGCCATTACCACTGTCTGATTCCAGAACATTTTCATCACCCAGAAAGAAACCTGTTGATTTTAGGTCTTGCTCCCGTCCCACCCCACCCACCACAAGGCCCCCACCAATCTATTTGCTGTCTCTGTGGGTTGGTTGAGTCTAGACATTTTGTATAAACGAGTCATGGGATGCATGGCCTTCTGTGTCTGACTGTTAGAGAAAAGAGAGTCAGTGTCTAAAATGGGATAAGAAGGTCATATTAGAAAACTTCAGGCAATGGCAAGAAGTAAAATTTCTGCCATGAATTTTTTAAGTTTATTTATTGAGAGAGAGTGCACAGGTGAGGGAGGGACAGAGAGAGAGGAAGAGAGAGAGAATCCCACTGTCAGTGCAGAGCCTGTTGCGAGGCTCGAACTCGTGAACCTGTGAGATCATGACCTGAGCTAAAATGACGAGTCTGATGCTTAACCTACTGAGCCACCCAAACATCCCTCTGCCATCAGTTTTAAGAGGCTCCCTTCTTGCTTTGAATGAGGGAAATACTCAGTGTGACTTTATCACACGCACTCACTGTCATTCTCCCCCAGGATCTCATGACTTCTATAATGAACAAGAGAATACGGCCTCAGTGAGTATAGCTGCTTGTTATTAATACTGAGCTGAAGGAAAAATTGTTAGACATACTAGTTTACTTAGGTCAGGTTGGCCATGTATGAATTTGATCACAGGGCACAGCAAGTGGAGAAGAACCAGAATAGAGTGGTTGACATTCACAAAGGACCTGTCATGCACCTGACGCTTGATGTGCTCACTCATGTAACCCGGAGACAGACAGACCAATGGAACAGAATAGTCAGCGAACAGAATCCCACCCATGGAGTCAGTTGACTGTCAATGAGGGAGCAAAGGCAGTTTCACGGACGATGTATAGTCTTCTCTTGCTGGAACAATTAGACGCCGTCATGCAAAACAAACTCAAAGAGCTGGATTCAGACTTTTACAAAAGTGACTCTTCAAACCCGTCTCAAAATGGAGGATGGACCTAAACGCAAAACACAAAACTATGAAACTTCTGCAAAGTAACCTAGGAGAAAAATGTAGGTGGCCTCGGGTTTGGCAAGACATTTTTAGGTGTAACACCAAAGGCTTGGTCTCTGGAAGAGACAGATTAATAAGTTGGACTTCATGAAAATTGAGAACCGCTCTGTGAAAGATACTTTTAAAAGAATGAAACTCTAAGACCCAGACCGGAGGAAAATATTTGCAAACACATATCTGATAAAGAAATGACATCCAAAACATACAAAGAAGTCTTAAAACTGAATACAGACAACACAAACAGGTCAGTTAGGAATTGGCAAACACACACACACACACACACAGCCCAGAACAGACTCTTTACCAAAAAAAGATGTCCAGAAGACAAATAAGCATAAGAAAAGAACACCCAATACCTTTTTTGTAGGGAATTCAAAATTTAAATGAGTTGTCTTACAGGCTATCAGAATAGCTACATAAAAAACATGAGAGGACCAATTGGTACCAGTTGCTGGAAAAGACACAGAGAAGCATGAACTTTCATTCAGTGCTGGCAGGAATGCAAAATAGTACGTTTTGAATACGGTTTGTATTTGATAACAAAGCATAGGCTGCCTGTAGAGTATGCCAACGACACTCCTAAATATTTATACAACCCATCTTAAAATTATGTCCACAGGAGCGCCTGGGTGGCTCAGTTGGTTAAGCATCCGACTTCGGCTCAGCTCATGATCTCGCGGTTCATGGGTTTGAGTCCCACGTTGGGCTCTGTGCTCACGGCTCAGATCCCGGAGCCTGCTTCAATTCTGCGTCTCCTTATGTCTCTGCCCCTCCCCCGCTGGTCCTGTGTGTCTCTTTCTCAAAAATAAATAAATTTTGGGGCGCCTGGGTGGCGCAGTCGGTTAAGCGTCCGACTTCAGCCAGGTCATGATCTCACGGTCTGTGAGTTCGAGCCCCGCGTCAGGCTCTGGGCTGATGGCTCAGAGCCTGGAGCCTGTTTCCGATTCTGTGTCTCCCTCTCTCTCTCTGCCCCTCCCCCGTTCATGCTCTGTCTCTCTCTGTCCCAAAAATAAATAAACGCTGAAAAAATACATAAATAAATAAATAAATAAATAAATTTTAAGAAATATGCCCACACAAAAACCTGCCCCGTAAATGTTTATAGCAGCTTTAGTCATAATCACCAAATACCACAAGTGACCAGGATGCCCTTCAGTGGGTGAATGGTAAACTAACAGTGGTACATCAAGACAATAGAATGTCACTCAGTATTGAAAAATATAGAGTGAGCTAGCAAGCCAGAAAAAGACATGGATGAATGTTAAGTGTATATTGCCAGGTGGAAAAGCCAGTCTGCAAAGGATACATTATGTATGACTCCACTTACGTGACATTTTGAAAAAGGGAAAATTATAGGGATGGTAAAATATCAGTGCGGTCATTCCAGGAGTAGATGGGATAGTTAAAGCACAGGTATTCGGAAGTGAAAGTGTTTTGTATGATTCTGTAATTAATGGGACCTACGTGACACGGTGTATTTGATGAAATCAACAGAATTTTAGAGCACAAAGGGTGAATTTTGTTATATGCAACATCTTCCAAAATCATATCATAGTTGGAAGAGTCAGGATAGAAAACAGACTATGGGGGCGCCTGGGTGGCGCAGTCGGTTAAGCGTCCGACTTCAGCCAGGTCACGATCTCGCGCTCCGTGAGCTCGAGCCCCGCGTCGGGCTCTGGGCTGATGGCTCGGAGCCTGGAGCCTGCTTCCGATTCTGTGTCTCCCTCTCCCTCTGCCCCTCCCCCATTCATGCTCTGTCTCTCTCTGTCCCAAAAATAATAAAAGTTAAAAAAAAAAAAAGAAAAGAAAAGAAAACAGACTATGACAAAACCTAAGTGTATTGCAAATTTGTGAAACAACCTGACCTTGGAGGAGGGAGGGCAAGTGCTCAGCTCAAGTCTTTTGGAAATGAGTAGAGATTCTCAGGCTGAAAGCAAGAGAAACTGCATTGACTTCCAGTGGATACAGTGCTATCTCAAAAGGCTACAGGTTCACGATTGTGGTATCGCTCTGTATGTGTGCTGGAGTTGAACAATTATGTAAGTGGACGGTGTGGAGTGGGAGCCACACTTCCTTCTCTCTGTTGCAGTGGAGGGCTGCAGGATACCAAGCAGGAAGGCAGGAGAACCCAGGCAGTATGGATTACGGTGGAGATACCAGTATACATTCCCATATAGCTAAATACAGGTATGGGTGTCAATCAGTGGACACTCCCCTAGAGCCAAATACAGGCATAGATGTTGACATGTAGGAATACGTTAGATACTTGTGCCTGAGTTAGTGTACTCAGAAACATTTACGTGAAATTTAAAATATGTGAACTAATCCATAATTACAGCAATCAAAAGAGAGATGGTCTTTGGTACAGTGAGTATCAGGAGGGCAGCACTTGGCAAAGAGAGGAAGATGTCCCATATGGAAACCCACGGAACATTTGCACACGTGCACACATAGGCAACAGTCACAGAGCTGTACGCTTAAGATGTGTGCACTTTACTGTAAGTGAGATTACACCTCAATTTTTACAAAGCCGATAACCCATTTCATACTACGGTGAGAGTAAATGGTTTCGTAGCATCTGGACCATCCTACCAACAAACAGCACATGTTTGGGAAAAAGCACAGAAATTCCTAGGGAAAGCACAGAATTCCTAGCAGATTGTTCAAGGCCAGGCTTATTGCACCCTTGACTGTTGCTGACATGAGGCGAGAGTGGAACCGCAGCCTCCATTTCCCCCCTCCCAAAGCCACCTTGAATGTTTCTTATTTTGAGAATTGGCTTCCTTTGCCGGGTGTTGTTTCTGTTAACCCTCAGTGTGTTCAAGGCAAGCATGGACTGTCGCTTTTCCCCGGTGGGCTTCTGGGCTTCATTTGCTTGTAATCGTGTGCGGGAGTTGGATTATATGCTCCCCGCCTAGCTTCCATTCAGCATTAGCAACTGCTGACGAAGAAATCCCAGCACAATTGTGCGTCTCCGTAGTTTTCACAAAAGTAAGTGAGGCAAAGTCCTCCCCTCTTCATTATGAAAGTTTATTATCGAACTGGCTGCATTCAGATTCAAAATAAGCATCATCACTAGTAGGCCTGAGAGTACCCCGCATATGTTCAGAGAGGACCGCAAGCTGAGTGTGCTAAGTTGTGCACTTGTCTTTTTTTCACTAACAGGGACCAGTGAGTCTGCAGTAACTCACCTCAGCTCGTGCAAAGACGTTTGTGCAGAGCATTCACTCCCTAGGTTCCATGCTTTGGTTTAAAAATAAAATGTCCTTGTAAGAGAACAGAACCAAACAGTAAGGTCCTCGCTTACAAAATAAAAAGTACTAACGTCTGGAAAGAATTTCAAATGCCATCTGTAAGTTCCTCAAACACAGACCACTTAGCCAGGGTGAGAGGCAATGGACTAAGGATGCAGGACTAAATGTTCACGTCTGAGAGTCATTTAAACATCTGGAAGGAATGTCTGGAGTGTGAACTGCACAAAAGGGCAACTTTGCACAGTGACCAAACGGGGCAACCTCCTAAAATCTGGAGAGGCAGGGGGAATGATGGTGGGCAACAGTAAAAGTGGGGGGGATACTGAAAATGTTACAGCACAGTATGGGCTTTGTCATTCTTTTCCTTTGCTCATGCTTATTTTAAATTTTTTTTTCAACGTTTATTTATTTTTGCGACAGAGAGAGACAGAGCCTGAACGGGGGAGGGGCAGAGAGAGAGGGAGACACAGAATCCAAAGCAGGCTCCAGGCTCTGAGCCGTCAGCCCAGAGCCTGACGCGGGGCTCGAACTCCCGGACCGCGAGATCGTGACCTGGCTGAAGTCGGACGCTTAACCGACTGCGCCACCCAGGCGCCCCATGCTCATGCTTATTTTAAAGCCACTCTGTTGACCACAGAAAGTTGAAACAATACATTTTTTACAACTACGTGGAGTGCTATGATATGCAAAGTTCAGATTTTAATCTCATTCTCTTCCTGTTGAGCCAAGCATCGTGGTCTCTGTAGAGTAGGTTCTGAGTTCATTGTTTTTGAGTGATGGGAGTCCCTCATCACTAGCCTGCCTTCAGAGAAGAATGCAAAAGGAAGCGCTGGGCACGTATGGCTTTTCCAACATGCCATCTGTCGCCTACCCCTGCTTTAGGACAAATACAAGATTAATGTCCAAAAGAAAACACTAACTGGCACTTGGTTATTGTTTCTGCCTGTTAGCTGTCAAATCTGTACTCTAAATCTTGTATCGATATAAAACAGAAATGACTGTTAAGAATTCATGGAGTGAGCCATCCAGCCAGCCAATAGATTCTAACAAAAGTCGACCATTACAAAGACGCTTGATAGGGCAAGATGATGTGTATCATTTGAGAGGGATTTTAAAAGTATATTCCAGCACCAGCAAATCCTGACATATATACTCTAGAGTATTGACCAAAATCCTTCTCCCTCTGTACACCTTCACCTCCCCCACCCACCTCAAGGGCACACGGCTCTCGACACTTGTCAACTTGAACAACTTCTCTGTTTCTGCTCTGCTCAGTCACTCTTTGGCAGGCCTAGTGACTTTTTTTTTTTTTTTTAACAATTATTGTTAGAGCAGTTTTTGGCTTATAATAAAACTGAGAGGAAAGTACGGAGATTTCCCACATATCCCTGTGCCCCCACATATGCACAGTCTTCCCCATTGTCAACACCAGTCACCAGAGTGAGACATTTTTTATCAAGGATGAACCTACATTGACACATCATTTTCACCTGCAGTCCATAGTTTAGGGTTCACTCTTGGTGGCGTATGTTCTGTGGTTTTGGACAAATGTGTCATGACGTACATGCGTCATTATACTGTCATATCACACAGAGTGTCTTCACTGCCCTAAAATCCTCTGTGTTCTGCGTGTCCACTCTCCCTCCCCCCACAACTCGTGGAAGTACTGATCTTTTCCCTGTCTCCATAGTTTTGCCTTCTCCAGAATGTCGTCTACTTGAACTCATATAGTATGGAGTCAGCCTCTCAGGCTGACTTCTTTTACTTAGTAATATGCATTTAAATGTCCTCAATGTTCCTGATGATCTTTTAAAAACATAAACCAGGGGTGCCTGGGTGGCTCAGTCGGTTAGGCATCCGACTTCGTCTCAGGTCATGATCTCACGGCTCATGGGTTCGAGCCCCACGTCTGGCTCTGTGCTGATAGCACAGAGCCTGGAACCTGCTTCGGATTCTGTGTCTCCCTATCTCTCTGCCCCTCCTCTGCTCATGCTCTGTCTCTCTCTGTCTCAAAAATACATAAAACATTAAAAAAAATTTTAGAAACATAAATCAGATTCTATGACCCCTTTCAATTTTAAATTATTTACTGACCCCCCCCCCCCCATTGAAATCTTCTTAGTATGTCCTTAGAATCTTACAGCATGTTTTCCAGGCTGTCTTGACGTGTCAGAACGACCCTGACGCTCTTGGCCATCACAGTATGTCCCGCATTCACACACATGTGGGATTTACAAAAATTGCTTGAGCTTCCCCATCTGTGAGATTCTAACCCAAACACTAAGAGCTTGTTTTTATAAGTCGAATTTATTATGCAGTGACCTGTGCATCCAAACAACATATTTGTTATATTTGTATAAATTATGAAACATAAGAACAAAAGGAACCCTTATGAACCCTCCAAACACCTATGAAACTAAATTTATCTGCATATTCCTCTTTTTTCTTCCCGAGAACAGACACTATACTGAATTTTTGTGCTTTTTACTATCTTGGTTTTTTTTCTACATATATAGAATTTTATTACATGTTCATTTGTCTCTGAATCGATTTTGTTGGGTAGACTTTCCAAATCGATTTCATATATTTGCATTGGTTTCGTCGAGGTTCTCTCATGGATAATGAACTGCATCTGTTTTTAGGTGAATGAGTATGTATTCGTGTAACCATCACCGTAATGACATGGAGTATGTTCCTATCATCCCAAAATATTATTTCATTGTCCTGTGGAAATAATTGCCCAACATTCCCCTCTTACCTCCAAGAGACTAATGACTGAAAATCCTCATTATCCTTAATCATTGGAAAATGCAAATTACCATCACAGTGAAATATCAGTACACACGGACCAAAATGATTAGAATTGGAAAAGAGTGACCGCAGCAACTGTTGCTGAAGATTTAGAGTAACCAGACCCCTCACCTGGCTGGTGGGGATGTGAAATGTCACAGCCACTTTGCAGAACAACCTGGCATTTTCTTAAAAAGTTACACGTACCACCTGTCATTACCACAGGGCCATTCTCCTCATAGAATCGTTCCATCATTTCCCCGAGAAATGATAACCTATGTGTTCACACAAAGGTGCATGCGCAAATTTCACGGCAGATTTGTTCGTGATAGACCCAAACCAGAAGTGACAGGTGACTCTAATGTAGAGTAACACAGATCCATTTTCCTTGTTTCTGTGCTTTACAAAAAAAATGGTACTCACTCTGCAGTGTTTAGTGACCATTGTTTTCACTTACTATCAAGTTACGAAGATATTTTATGTTGCCATACATGACTATAGTTCATTTGTTCGGCTTGTCGTGTAGTACTTCACTGGGGACACTGGTAAGATGTGGCCCATGGGTAGTTTTCCAACTCCTGCTTGAAGCTGTTATCTCCTTGCTCAGGACCCCAGACTCTAGATACCTGGATAATATACGCTTCTGGAGCCACGGACAACAAACTCTAGTCTGTGAGCCAAATCAGGCCCATTGCTTGTCTGATTAAATAACATTTTATTGGGACACAGTGGCATTCATTTGTGTATACACTGTTCTGACTGTTTTCGTGCTAGAATGGCAGAGTTGAGTAGCTGGCCCCAGAGACCCACGTGCCCTTGCAGGCCGAAACCATTCACTGTCTAGCAGTTTACCAGAAAATTTTGCAGAAAACCCCCTGGACCAGAGTACCACAAATGAAGATCTCAACCGAAAAGTCTGAGGTGAGCAGATGTAAGCAAAGAGCCCCTGTAGGATGTTAGCTAGGAAGGACAAATAAATTATTCAAGTTGTCCCACACTGAAGCTATTGGAATTGCCCACACTGAGGCTCCTAGCCACACGGAAGCACACTCTACTGCTCTTAGAATTATGAAAAACGTTTAGCCTGTATAGCCCGGGTGTCAGTGGCTCTGTGACATTCACGCCGTTTATGAGCCAGGAGTGGTCATGGCATCACCTAAAGCTGGTGATCGTTTTGCTTGCCAGCTTGAGGCTGCCCAGAGTTTGGATGAGGTCACAAGACCCCACGTAGACCCTCGTCAATCTTGAGATTGGCATCCGAGAAGAGATCGTGTCCCAGGGGTCTGGCATAAAGATGCACCCTCTAATCATGAGGCGATCCTGTCCCGGCAGTTGTTCATCTGCAGAAAAGTAACCTGTCCAGACCCTGTTTTTCTGTACCCTAATTGGACACAATCTTTTATTCCTACCGGTGACTGTTCCCATGTTCCAGGGCCATCTTCCTGGAAGGGGAAAGGATCCACCTTTGTTAAGGTCTAGGAGGGATTTACTTTCAACTCAGCAAACAGACCTCTTTTATTTCCTCAAACCTTTGAAAGAAGCTATTAGCCAAAGTTATCCTGAAAACACCCCTTTTTCTGTCTTTATAACAAAACCACCTTCAACCTGCTCTCTTTCTGTTGCTCTGAGAGAGGTCCTGTTCTGTAAGAAACTGAGCAGGTGGCATTTTGCCAGGAAAGTCCCCAAATTACAACCAGCATGCCCCGAGTTATCCTCAAAATCACAAACCAACGGTCCTATGTCTCCAGGGAATTTTTGAGAGGAACATCCTTCCATTCAGAAATCCTTTCCTTAAACATAACCTGAAGAGGTAGCTTCTGAAACAAATACTATCTGGGCAACAAAAAAAGTTTTTAGGTTCTTGTTTTAAAACTGTCTCATTCTGGGGCGCCTGGGTGGCGCAGTCGGTGAAGCGTCCGACTTCAGCTAGGTCACGATCTCGCGGTCCGTGAGTTCGAGCCCCACGTCAGGCTCTGGGCTGACGGCTCGGAGCCTGGAGCCTGTTTCCGATTCTGTGTCTCCCTCTCTTTCTGCCCCTCCCCTGTTCATGCTCTGTCTCTCTCTGTCCCGAAAATAAATAAAACGTTGAAAAAAAAAATTGAAAAAACAAAACTGTCTCATTCTCTGGGGCACCTGGGGGGATCAGTCGGTGAAGCGTCCAACTTCAGCTCAGGTCGCAATCTCACAGTTTGTGAGCTCGAGCCCCGCATCAGGCTCTATGCTAACAGCTCGGAGCCTGGAGCCTGCTTCGGATTCCATGTCTCCCTCTCTCTCTGCCCCTCCCCTGTTCGCACTCTGTCTCTCTCTATGTCTCAAAAATAAACATTGAAAAAAAAAACATTAAAACAATCTGTGTCTTGGAAAGGAAAGCAGGTTGATGTGCCTTCAGTGTTCTCTGAATGTCTGAACAGTGTATTGTTCCCAAACACACCATCTTTTTATGGGGGGGGGGATCTTGTTCTTGGGGTTTCATGGAATGATCTCTTTGCAAGGTATAAGAGTGAGGAAGAAAGCTGGAAACTGGAAGCAACAGACGAAAGGCAGGTACCATCAAATTGTTCTGAGTGAGAGAACAGTGCAGCAGTGGGGCCAGGAGGCGGTCCCTCCACGGGTCCCTGGGGCCAGGAGGTGGTCCCTCCATGGATCCCTGGTTTTGACACAGGAGAAGAACTCTTATCTGGGCAGAAAGGTCCAGGAACAGGGTTGGAGAGACAGGCTCCCTCAGCAGTCCCCAGCGCCAGGGGCCCACACAGGCCTGCAGGGAGCAGGAACAAGAGATAATGGCCGATACTATTGAGTGCCTACTGTATACCAAATACTACCCACACATTTGCAATAGGGAAATGGATACAAACCATGCAGAATTCAGACGCAGACCCTGTTGCCTACTGGCCAGTGATTTACCAAACCAGCAAGGGGGAAGGGCGCAGAAGTAGTCATCACACGGCAATGAGATGGGCTCAGAGGCGTGACTGAAATATTGCCGGGGAGCTGAACCGTTATCAAGGAGGTCCCGGTTGACGACCACAAGGGTGTGGAGTACCGGTGGATCCCAGCATGGCCCCCAGCGGACCCCAACATCACCACCACCCCCCTACCATGGGCCCCGGCATTGCCCTTCTGGGGACCCGGGGATAGCTCCCTGGGTGGACCCCAGCATCACCCCAAGCAGGGAGAAGTGCACACTTTGGGTTTAGGATTGAAAGGCTGGCATGTCTGACCTTCGTTTACCAAGGACCGTTTCCTTTCCATCTACCATAAAGGACCACGTAACTAGCTCTCTGTTCTTTTCCCAAAGCCATTTAGTTTATCAGCATGAATTTTTAAGGTTGAAAAAATTACCTGAAATGTTAAAAGTGCAGTGTCTCTTTGCAGACAACTTCCTGCTGACTTAAAATGTCTACAAAGGAGAAGGCTCATACTAATTACGGCTCCCAGTGTGCTGAGTACCCAAAATGAACAGGAAGAGGCATCTTTCTTTAATTGCATGGAGCAGCAACACGGAGGCTCTTTTTGTGACTGAGGACAACAATTAGATACTTTGGTGGCACCAGTGAATAGTACAGGCCCTCCTGATTTTCCTCCAAGTGCCATACACTGTCCTTCAAAGAACGTAGACGCATGTGGCAATATTTTCTTCCTAAGCTAGCAAAATAAGGAATGCCCATGAACAGTTTAAATTTTTGCTTTCTGAAGAGACATTTGAGCATGCATTCGTGTTTAAAACGTTTTTAAAGGGGCGCCTGGGTGGCGCAGTCGGTTAAGCGTCCGACTTCAGCCAGGTCACAATCTCGCGGTCCGTGAGTTCGAGCCCCGCGTCGGGCTCTGGGCTGATGGCTCGGAGCCTGGAGCCTCTTTCCGATTCTGTGTCTCCCTCTCTCTCTGCCCCTCCCCCGTTCATGCTCTGTCTCTCTCTGTCCCAAAAATAAATAAACGTTGAAAAAAAAATTAAAAAACTTTTTTAAAAATTCTTTTTAGGGGCGCCTGGGTGGCGCATTCGGTTAAGCGTCCGACTTCAGCCAGGTCAAGATCTCGCGGTCCGTGAGTTCGAGCCCCGCGTCAGGCTCTGGGCTGATGGCTCGGAGCCTGGAGCCTCTTTCCGATTCTGTGTCTCCCTCTCTCTCTGCCCCTCCCCCGTTCATGCTCTGTCTCTCTCCCAAAAATAAATAAACGTTGAAAAAAATTAAAAAAAAAATTCTTTTTAAAATTGTTTTTAAAGTTTATTTATTTTGACAGACACACACACACACACACACACACACACACAGGTAAGGCAGAGAGAGAGAGAGAGAGAGAGAGAGAGAGAGAGAGAGAGAGAGAGAGAATCCCAAGCAGGCTCTGCACTGCCAGTGTAGAGCCTAATGCGGGGCTGGAACCCACAAACCATGAGATCGTGACCTGAACTGAAACCAAGGATAGGATGTTTAACTGACTGAGCCACCCAGCCACCGCAGTTTAAATCTTTTTATTTATTTTTTATTATCATTGCCAACATGTAGACGCCTGATCCTTTGTAGATGAGACTTTGCGGCAACCCATCTCCAAACTTTAGTGGTGGGTTCTGAGTTCAGTTTAATTTTTAATGTTTTATCTTAATAATGCTGCTCCCAGAGTTTCCTTGTAGAATACTGTACTATTTTCCTACTGTTGCTGTAATAGCTTACCACACATCTTAGTTGTAGACAACACAAGTTCAGGATCTTGCAGTGCAGTTGGGCTAAACCTGAGGTGTTGGCAAGGATGTGATCCCCCTGGAGACTTAGGGGAAAATCTAATTTCTTATTTCTTCAACTCCTAGAGCCTACTTGAGTCCCAGCATCCCATGCTTATGGGTCCCCTTCCAACACTCCACCTCTGGTCCTGCTGTCACGTCTTCTCCTCTGATTCCTCCCCTTCTGCCTCCCTCTTGTGAGGACCTTGTGATGGCACCAGACTCACCTGGGTAGACCAGGATGCTCGTCCCATCTCAAGGTCCTTAACTTAATCATACCTGCAAAGTCTCTTTGGACATGTAAGGTGACATATTGACAGATTCTGGGGATTAGGACGTGGATATATTAGGGGGCCGTTACTCTATCTACCCCAACTGAAAACACACACCATAGTCTATGCATAATATATATATACTATCTATATAACAATGTATGGCTTTTATGTGTGAGAAAATAGATGGTTGACAATTTTTGAAATTATACTACTACGTTTATATTAGTCTGCTCAGACTGCCATAACAAAATACCTCAGACTGCATTGCTTAAACAACAAATTTATTTCCTCACAATTCTGGGTAGTGGAAGATCCAAGATGGAGATCTGGCATGGTGTCTTTGTGGGTTGCAGATGGCCAGAAATGTCCTCACACGGTCAGGGAGAGACTATTGTCTCTTGCTCTTCTTATAATGACACCAGTGCCATCAGATTAAGAGCCCACCCATGTGACCTCACTTAACCTTTATCACCTCCTCACAGGCCCTGTCTCCAAATACAGTCTCACTGGGGATCAGGCTTCCACATAGGAATTTTGGGGGCACCCCACTTTAGTCCATAGTGGTACTTATGTCCACTTAGATTGGTGCGTACAGAAGTAACTTAACCAAAAAGCTTGAAAAGAATAGATTTTGAAACTGCAAAGCTTAGGAAAGAAATTAATCTATAAATATGTAGAATTGGAAAAATCTCCACATGAGGAGTGCAGAGGCCACATCTACTGGATTTTTCACCCCACCACCGGTTGTGTGAACCACTGGCTGCGAAGTAACTGTGTAGCGTCTGAACATATTTTGTTTTGGAATATGGAGGTCTTAGCCCCTGTTCTCCCTTCCATAAAGGGTCGTTTCTGAGAGAAAGGAAGGGAGCTCTCTTGTCCATAACTCTGAGGTGCTCTTTGAGCATCTGTGGTTTTTGCACATGGTTTCCGTGCCATCCATGGTAGGAGTTAATGGTTAATCAGAAGGTGAAAAGAAAACCAGACTGAAGTTCAGAAATAATTGATAGAAATTGAAGTTTATCGGGTTAACTATTTCCCAATACTTGGGTACTTATATGCTGGTATTTCTCACTGTGCTTAAATCCAGCAAATGTAGTATTTTGGTAAATTTTATCCTAGTTTCATAATGAAAAAGAATTAAAGCAAAGGAGAAAGTACATGATAATTTGAATCTGGTGCCAATGTCCAGGTACAGCATTTGGAATTCAGACGCCCCATGGCCACCACTGTCACTCACCCAGTGGCAGCTTTCAAAATAGCTGGAAAACAGTTCTAGGCAAATAACCAGTTTCTTGAAGGATGGCCTTTGCAATTCTAAACTTACACAAGCTAATGTCACAGAACGTATTTGATTAAAAGTTGGCTGTGTGTATTCTTCTCAACCATTTTACTACGAGTGATGGTTTTAGAAATGTGTATACACATTGTCTTACAAAATGCAGATTTAGATGAGAAGAGAACCTTAAAATGTCATTACGATCTTCGTGAGGAAGAAGCATGATATCCTGTGACAGAGAGCAAGCCTGAGCTCACTTTCTTTATGGTCCACCATTCCAATAGCTTAGCCTTCTCCACTGTGTGTCAAAACATTTGGCTTTAAATCAGCTTAATCCAAGTAACATTATACTCGTTCAGCAGGCTGCCTTGTCAGCTGGCAGTTTGCTCTATGAGGAACATTTTGGAAATATGATAAAACCTAAAATTTCCCTAAGTCTCTTGAACGTAATCAGGGTCACTAATAGGCTACGTCAGCAAGAGCATAATCTTGGAACCATAATGGAAACGCTGGTTTCCTCTCCCAAAGAATTCTGTAGAAAAATCTTACAAGAGATTCAAGGTTATGTTGCACATATTTCTTGAGGGCTATGTCAAACCTTGATCTCTTGTCTCTTCTCCAACATCTCACTTATTCTCATTGCTTCAAACATCTAAGGCCAGTCCCCACTAATTTGAGGAGTAAAGGGAAACAAGCCTTACCAATTTTAGTGATACGCCGATAAACTGGCTACCACACTGCTATGGGAAGAAGGAAATAATGAATCTCACTAGCAAAACCATCCAGTAAACTTCATGGGACACACTATTTATTTCAAGTGAAATATAGCTCTTATATAAAGTATCTGGTAATATTGCCAATCTGCTTTATTTTAGGGGAGAAAAATTACATAAGTTGACATTTATCAGGTTTTTAATAATACAATGCTGTAATTCAAATCTCTTATAAACATCACAGAGCAGTAACAATTTATGGCCTGGTTAAATAGGTATTGGCTTGCAAATTATGGATACCTTTTGCCCTTGGACATACACTGCCCTATGGAAATGCCTTGATTTCTGCATCTGCCAGCCATAATTCAGTGATTAGATTCCAAGATGCCATCTACATATTATAAAAGAGAGTGGTGGGGAGGGTATCGGAAGGTACAATACTTTGTTTGGCTAAAACACGGAAATGTATAGAGACGATAATAAGAAATGGAGATGGTAGCCTTGAGTGAAGGCTTGCTTTCCCCTAAGTGTTCTTGAGTTCTCAGCCATCTCTGGAAGCGTCATCCCTCTGACACTCACAGGCCAGTGAGGACCACTGCATTGGGGTTTGCGCTGTGGTGTTAAGCCATGAATGGGCTGTCACCACTCACTGCACTGAGGGGAGACGGTGGCTCCACTTCCATGAGCTGAAGTATACTTCCTCTCAACTCCTTACTGACTCAGGATGAAGTCAAAGTATGGCACTCTTCCGTTCAAAGCCCACCAGTGACTTCCTGTGTCTCCCAGGACCAAAGTCCAGTCTGCAATGGCCAGTGGGGCTCCAGGTGATGGGCCAATGCCCTACCCCTCACCGTCCCCAACCTCACCTGTGAGGACATGCATCCTTGTTCACTCAGGCAGCTGTGTGCTCTCTCTTACTGCTTTGTGAACAACCTGAGCTTCCTCCTGCCTTGAGACTTTCCTCAGGTCCTTCTGCCCAGAGCACCCTCTCCAGACACCTGCTTGACTTGCTCCTTAACTTCCCTGGGCTCTGGTCTCAAATGTTATCGTATCAGAAGGGACTTCTCTGACTACACTCTGCAAAACAGACCACTCTCTTCTCTGCTAAGCTGCCTGTCCCTAGATACTCCTTAATTACTGTCCTCAGCTCTTCTCACCGTGTGTGTGTGTGTGTGTGTGTGTGCGCGCGCGCGCATGCACTTGGGAGAGCACGTGGCAAGAATTTTGTTCTCTGCTGCAAGCCCCCGGGCTTAGAGCAGGGCCACTCAGGAAACGGTGCCCAATCACTGTTTTTGAGTGAATGAGTACACAATTGGGTTCATACATAGATGAGAACTGGGAGGTTCTAAGAATCAGAATAAACAAGGGTGTCTACCCTCAGGAAAACAATGCATCCTTGATGAATATGATGCAGTGGCTGACTTTATGTGACCTAAGACCCACAGGAATTCGTAGGAGTATGTGCCATTCCCTGACGTCATGCATGGTACAGTAAATAATATTTTAAATACATACATATATAGCTAACTTGCATTAATGAAAGATTAAGGTGTGGGATTTAAAACATGGAAGCCAGCCTGAAAAAAACAACTTGCATTTGTGGTCATAACATATACATACATGTACACACATATGCATATATAATGTGTGTATATATATATATATATATATATATATATATATCACATACACACACACACACATACATACCCTGTTATGGGCTTCATTGTATCCCCTTAAAATTTATATGTTGATGTCCTATCCTCTAGTATTTCAGAATCTGGTTTCTTTTGGAGATAGAGTAGATAGGGTCTTTAAGAGGTCATTAAATTAAAATGAAGTCATTAGGGTGACCCATGTGACTAGCATCCTGATAAGAAGAGATTGGGGCGCAGAGAAAGACACCAGAAATATGTGCCCAGCCACAGTCCATCTGAGGACACGGAAAGAAAACTTGCCCCCAGCCCAACATACGGAAGTAACTAACATGGCTCACATTTGTGGAATGCTCACTCTGTGTTGGACGCTGTGCCACAGACTGGCCGTGCGTTACGCCATCCTATTCCGAGGATGCCTCTGTGAGGTTGGCATTGTCACTGTCCTCCTTCATAGGAGGAACCAGATTGAGGTCCGGCCAAGTTCCCAGAGATGATGAGTGGCAGACCTAGGAAGGGAGCCAGCCTCACTTTAATTCTGCCACCTTCTGGGGCACCTGCATGGCTTACTCGGTTAAGCATTCAACTTCGGCTCAAATCATGATCTCACGGTTTGTGGGTTCTAGCCCTGCATTGGGCTTGGTGCCAACAGCTCAGAGCCTGGAGCCTGCTTCAGATTCTGTGTCTCCCTCTCTCTCTGCCCCTCCCCACTCATGCTCTCTCTGTCTCACAAATAAACATTTAAAACAATTTTAAGAAAACATTCTGAGATGATGTTTCTCTGTGGCAAGAGCTTTATGGAATATACTTTCTCAAAATCGTTTGGGCCCCAAAACTACCGACCCAGTGGGAATTTCCCAATGATGCAATTGCATTTTACATTATTACTTACATGCTTTAAAATTAGTTAAATTTGAATCACTTTGACATGTGAGCCTTTAGATCACCGGGTGAAGTTTTTCATAAATGTCCTTATGTGCCAAAGAGGTATATAAAGAAAGGTATATAAAGTGAATATTGGCCTATTTGAAACTTATTACAGCTATTACGAATTTATTCCAGTCAAACGTGATCATCCTTGCAAATTCAGCACACGATCTCATGTGTATTAGGAAAGGAACACTTTCTTTCCAGGGATAACTCTAAGATATATTAGAAATGAAACAAGGGCTCTGAATGATCAGGTACAATAGAATTCTTTTGGGTAACGTTTCTTTTGAAATACCAATATATAATATGATCAGAGCAATACTTTATAAAAGAAGACAGTTTCATTGTTATGCATCTAATCATTGCAATGCCTCTTAATAGTCTCAGAGCCCCCTTTTTTCTCAATAAAATGAAGAAAATGTATTTCCTCTCCATTGTTTTGCTGAAATGCATCGTAAATGAAAATATTAAAAATTTTTTAATCTTTATTTTTTTTTGAGAGAGAGCGAGTTGGGGAGGGCAGAGAGAGAGGGAGACACAGAATCTGAAGCAGGCTCCAGGCTCTGAGCTGTCAGCACAGAGCCCAATGCGGGGCTCGAACTCACTAGCTGTGAGATCATGACCTTAGCCCAAGTCGGACGCTGAACCAATAGGCCACCCAGGAGCCCTAGTTTTTGTCCCCTTTCTTAGAAAAAAAAAAAAGACTTTACAATCATTTTTGTCGTAAAATAGAACATGTTACCACATTATAGGTAAAGGGGAAAAACGAGGTCTTAAAAAAATGATCGAGTTTAACACATAATACACATAAACTGGACAAATCTTTAAGTGTGAAATTCAGTAATATTTTATGGATGAATATACCTATGTTACTATTACTCTGTTCAAAATATAAATATTCGCAGGACCCCAGCAGATTCCCTTGTTCTCTTTCTCAGTCAGCATCATCTTCTTACCCAGAGGAACCACAGGGTTCACATCCATTGTCATCACAGATGAGTTTCGCCTTCCGTAACCTGTAGATAGTCATGCTGCACACACTCTTTTTATGGCTTTCTTTTACTCATCATTATGTCTCTGAGATTCATTCATGTTGTTCCATGCAGTAGTTCATTCTATTTTTATTATTACTTGGTAATGTTTATTATAAAAATGTATACCACTTGTTCTTATCCACTATACTGTTGATGCTTATTTGGGTCATTCCAATAAAGATGTGATGAACCCTCTCCTGCCTTTGTTGGACTTACGTACTCAGCTGTCGAAGCTGAATACCCAGGAAGGGGATTGCTGCCCGTGGGATGGGTACATGTTTGCCTTGAGCTCACACCACGAAACTCTTCCCTGAAGTGACTGTGCCAGTGCCCGCACCCTCCAGGCGGATGCTCAGATTCCGTCCCTTCCTAGCCAAGTAGAGACTTGAAGTTATCAGTCTTGTTTTTGCAGTTTCCTCCATTCTAGAAGCTGGGCGGTGGCATGCATTCTGGCTTTCGTTTGAGTTTTCCTGCTCAGTAATGATGTTGAATAATTGTTCAGAAGCCTGTTGACCATCTAGAAATCCTCACGTGGAAAGTGTTCGCTCAGGTCTTTTGAAAATGCTTATTAATTCAATTGTCTTTTTTTGGGATGGTTTGTAAGAGTAGGACCTTATATATTATGGATATTGGGGTTGTGTGTGTGTGTGTGTGTGTGTGCGCGGGCGCGCATTTTGAGACTGCGGTGTCTTTCTGTGTTATTCATTAAGTTTTCTGTTGATGTCTGCTGATGAACAAAAGTATTTAATTCTAAGGAAAAACAATTTAGTAGGTTTTTTTTTCCTTTGTGCCTACTGATTTTCGTGTCCTATTTAAAAACTGTTGTATACCACCCCAAGTTCATAAGCATATTCTCCTGGTTTTTTTCTATAAGTTGTGCTATTTACATTTTACAGATAGTCTATAATCTATTTTAGATCCACTTATTTGAGGTAGAGTAACAATTCCTCTTTTAAATTATTGATATCTAATTGAACCAAAATGACTTACTTAATTGGCAGTCCCCAGTGAATTGGCGAAACACCTTCCCATAAGTAAGCTGACTGTGTCAGTGGGTCATCCTACAGATTCTACACTGTGTTTCACAGATTCTTTTGTCTAATCCTGTGCTACTTTCTTTTTTCTTTTATGTGTTTTACAAATGTGCTACTGTCTTGATTACTGTAGCTTCATTGTATGTCTTGATATCTGGTAACTTAAGCCTTTGACATTTGAGCTTTTTAAGGAAAACCTTGGCTAATCTAGGCCCTTTGACTTCCCGTGTAAATTTGAGATCTCAAATTCTCAATTGCCGCAAAAACCTGGTGATATATTGGTAAGGATTACATTGAACCTATAAATCAAGCTGGGGGAGAATGGGTACCTTAAAAATAATCGTGCCCTCCAATCTATAGACATGATACGTTTTTCTACTTAGGTCTTCTTTAAATTCTCTCAGCATTTTTTGTTGTTCCCTGTGTAAAAGATATCATATAATTAGATTTATTCCCTGCCATTAGGTAGCTTTGATGTTGCTGTCAATTCTATGTGTTTATATATTCATTTTTTTCTTTACCTTCAGGTTTCAAATTCATTGTTGTCTGTATCATTTTCAGGTTTTTCTAAATCATGAAAGAACTGTTTGACCTTTACCCTGGTGGGTCTTCTCATTTCTCACACAAGTCTAACTACTCACCATTTTAGGATTAGTTATTGGGAAGCACGGCTCTTATCAGAACACTTTCTTACCAAATGTTCACAGCGTTCTAATATTTGTAATCGTCTGTGCTCTTTTTTTTTCCATCTTTATCTCTGTTCTTCCTCTCTATGACTTTAGACACTAAACGGACCATCCACCGTCACAGAGCCTGGATGTGCCCTTGGTTCATGGTGATTTTGCTTATGGAATCTCTCTCCATACTTGTTTCTTTAATATCCACTCCTTAGGAAATGTGTAGATCACAACTTGGTTTTCATTAAAAATATTTTATGAACACTCAATCAAATATAATCAAGTGCTTCTTTGAAATCACACAATACTTTTCCAAGTCACACAGTAATAACATTTTTCATTACGTTGCATAGACTACCCACGTGAGGAGATATGTTCTCCCAAACTTCTACTTATATCCCTAATAAATAGTGTTCAGCCCAGTGTTTGGCTCACAGCTGATACTTAATAAATATATGTTGACTTAAATTTAATTTTAATAAATGCAAATAGGAAACCATAATGTACTGTGCTACCTTTTTTGTTTGAGTTTTATCAGCTGTGGAATCCTAAAAAAACCTTTTGAAGTGCTAAAACGAAAAATAGGCCAAGCTTCATTCTGCTCTGCTTGAGTATCATTAAAGAATTCTGAACTTTCAGCTTTTTTAAAGCACATAATTTATGTGCATTATAAAACCACCTTTTGTTTTCACAAGTCAACATTCTTAATGCAGTCTGTCAAAGTGCATTCTCACTGAATTGCTTTGATGAACACGCCAGCCCGGGCAGTTTCTTTTAAGGGGAGGAGAAGAAAGGGGAAAAAAAAAAATACTTTTGTAGCAGCAGCAAAAAAAAAAAAAAAAAAAAAAAAAGAGAGAGAGAGAGAGAGAAAAAGAGAAAGTAAACAGAACAGGTCTAGACTTTGCTGCATATTTATATATCCCAGGTTGCAAATAATTTGGCTGAACATTCTCAGGAGCCAGGATTCTGCCTCAAAATTTGCAATACAGAAGCTCTGGTTTTGTTTTATAGCAGATACGTCGTGCTGTTTCCCCTGCCCTATGTCCTCACTCATTAGTGGGTCCCAGGCATGCACAGACTTGATGTAACTGTAAATGTACCGCTAGGAAGGCAGTCCTCAGCCTGACCAACCTGAGCTCCAGCAGTTGGAGGCACTATGCAAGGCTCTCTTCCCTATGGACTCCCACCATGAGCTCCCACCTGTGAGACCTCAAGCACTAAGTCTTGGGTACTTTCGAAATGACTTTTATGTATACAGGATTATACAGAAACTAGTAAAACTTTCCACATATATTTCCTAGAATATTTAAAACAAAATTCTTAGTCTCCCTCCCCAACTTGACGTATGGGTGGTGTTTTCTGTAAAAATGTTGGAAAATAGAGGGGCGCCTGGGTGGCTCAGTCGGTTGAGCGTCCGACTTTGGCTCAGGTCATGATCTCGCTGTCCGTGGGTTTGAGCCCCACGTTGGGCTCTGTGCTCAGAGCCTGGAGCCTGTTTCAGATTCTGTATCTCCCTTTCCCTCTCTGCTCCTCCCCCACTCATGCTCTGTCTCTCTCTGTCTCTCTCTCTCTCTCTCTGCAAAAATAAGTAAACATTAAAAAAAATTTTTTTTTAAATGTTGGAAAATAGAGTTGCCAAGAAGTGCATTTGCTGTCTTCATTGGAGCTCTTGACGAACTGAGCCTTACCCTAAAACATACGGATTCAAACAAATGAAAAATGTCTCATTATGTTTCCTTAAAGGCATGCCTGTGCCTGTGTGGCTGGGTGGGTGGGTGGGTGGGGGCACATATTCACTCTTACACACACGTACGCACATTTAGAGAGAAAGCCTTTTGCATGACTTCGATACCTGCCAACTCTAGAAAGCCTGGCACTTCATTCACTTGGTCCAGTCTCTCTACAAAATGTGGTCAGGTTTGGAGGAAAATCCTCTTTCTGGAGTTTCCATATTGTGGTTGAGTCCTAACTGCTCTGTCCTTAGACAGAAAGATGAAAACGTTTATGAGACAAAGCTACCACATTCTTACGGAACACAATGTCAACTCAAGAAAAATCACCAGTGAATATTTTATTGTATGGACACAATTAGTTACCGTGATCTTTCTCTACTATATACTTGGATGTCATTGTCAATCTGACAGTTTTGTTTGCTGCATTTCACCAGGGTAAAAAATGCCCTTCTGGTAAGGCAGCTGTCAGAATGTCCTTGCTCTGGGTCTGAGCGACATTGCTCAGGATTTCTTTCAAAAGCTTCGGAGGTAACAGCAGATTGATGCCCTCGATTTGCTACCTGTCAAAAGGAAACATGGCAGGGAAAGACTAATAACTTGAGGCAGAGGCTGGTGGATGGAACAGGAGGCCATGGCCTATTAGGGCGGTTCTGGAAACCCCACAGGTGGCGAACCACACAGGCTCATCCTTTCCATGGGGATGCTTTGATGCCTTCTGAATTGTCTCTCATGCCTCCTCTGCATCTCCAGAAGAAGAAATTCACACACTTCCTTTTTGAGATGCAACACTTTCCAGAACACTGGGAGGTGAAGTGAGAAGTAGAAAGAGATGGTCTGACTTTCAAGACTCACACAGGTCGGTCGAACCTGGTGTCTTGTCTCACCTCCTAGGGCTTCTCCCCATGAGGGGGCTGTTAATCAGCCTTGTCAAGTCTCTGGAGCATGATCATCTGCTTCCAAGTACTCACATGATCCCGACCACACCCTGGCCCATGGATTCCCTACCACACAGACAAAGAGCCTCCTCTTTGAATGCCAGGTCACCCCCATACCATGATGATGCCCGTCTCATTTCAGGCCATAAGAGCACTTCCCAGCTATGCTCTCATTTGACAACCCCCCCCCCTCTTTCCAGAGCTGCTCTATGAATATTTCCAGGCTAACCCCTTCTCTGGAGGCAGAGAAGCTCAAAAGGTAAGATTCAGTCTGACACAGTAAATTGTTGAGTCACAGCTCTGGAATGTGCAATGTTTTTTTTTTCAGGAGGATGTTCCTCTTCTCAATCTGAATATAAAATACATGGTGATTACAGATGTTCAGTTATCAAGTATTTAATGCTGTCAGTCCAGCCGTGCGTGTTCCAGTGTGAACAGTTATTCCCAAACGTGAACACTTGAGAAAGTTGTGTAGGAGCATAAAGATGTGGGCTGCACCATACGTAGTGGTTTATGTCTGAGTGACCCATACCTTTGCACTTTGGAAAGCCTTCAGATGGCACGCCTAGATCCCTAAGGAGACGAGCCCCACCTGTGTTGTTTCGCATTGTACTTACAGAATCCGTTTTTGAAAATGAGCATTTCACTCAACTATTTGGTAGATACTCACTCATTGAGTGAATGAATAGATGTGAAAAAGTAGACGAGGAAGCTATGGTATGATGAAATCAATCTGTGGGGGCCAGAAGCAAAGGAGCCCCGCTGCACTGTGTCATGGGAGGCATTTCTTCTGGGGAAAAAGGGGTTTCCTGTTCCCAACTGGCCCTGAGAGATGCAGACCCAGGGACAGAAATTAGAAGCGAGAGAAGAGACGTTTGACTCAGTTGAGTCCACTGAACCTTGGTCTGAGTGATGTTAATCATCCCAGCAGTTGAGTGGGGGGGTGGGGGATTCCTATCTCTTTTTTGCTTCATGGTAAATTCAGTCCTGGGCACAGAGGGATATCCCAAAGGTGTTCCTGGAGTTGACATTGGCTGTTCTTGACAGTGAACTGGCTTCCAGTTGCTCTTCTGTTGAATGAAGATCTTCAGGTCTCCAAAGTACAGAGAAGTGAGGCTTACACACTGTATGTTTCTTGCCGCACGCCCCCAAGCCCCATACATGACTAAAATCTGTCTGTTCTTGGGTCATTTCCAGCTTGTTCTGTAAAGCCTATCTGGTCATCCGAGGTCCATGATTCTTGCTTCTATGCAGACCCCTGAAGGACAAGGGCTATGGTTTATTCTCTACGGTTCACAGATAGACCTTGTCCTACCCTGTACTCATGTGCACTCATTTTGTCTTTCTTACTTAGGTTTTGCAGTGTGCTTGCAAGGAGCCCCTTATTCAAGCAGACCAAGAAAACGTGAGACTTTCTACACGTGTATTCACCTCACAACCAACATGTCAATGCATGGATGGGTACGTCCCTGTTACTCATTTGTGAGCAACCGTGTGTGTTACTGGGGCACAGCTTGACGTAGACTTGACCAGTCGTCTAAATGGAGATTGGACGTCTCAGTTCTCAGGAACTGCTCATGGTAACACTGACTCTGGATCTAGTCCTCCCCCGGAGCTTGGTCACCCTTCCTCCAGCTAGACTGGGAGGGAAGTCAGGAATGCTGTGGTTCCAGCCAGTGAAGGAATCTGTGGGCCGTCTTCCACTCCCACAGGCCTGCTAGGAGTTCGGGCCGTGTCTACTTTATTTGACATCACGGTCAAGTGGGGCTAATATTTATCTTCTTCAAGTTATGCTCTTTACATGCTTCACATACTCGCATGTAATTGGGATTTGCCACATGGTTTAAGTTCCTGGGATTCCTGCACAAGCTTCAAGTACAGCAAAGGAGGGTTTGAAGAGAATGAACTTGAGGGCTTTGCAGATGGAAATGCAGCTTGGAAACATTTCAAAGGCACAGCTAATAAATATAATGTGTGCGTGTTATCACCAACATATATATAACATACAATATAGCTCACATGATATATGTAATCATTATATACAATTGCACATTATATAATATATATTATATAGTAGCAACATGGCTAAGGTGATCTGGAAGCTTCTATGTGTTCCCTTTTACATCCATTTGCTGGGGATTTGGTTTGTAGATTCTGACTCAGTTAAATTCCAGGGGTCTCAGATCCTGAAAATTAAAAGGATTGAATGAGATTAATTTTGCTCTAGGTTTATAGATTCATGTTTTATTTGTTTTTTTTTTAATTTTTTTAATGTTTATTTTTGAGAGAGAGAAAGAGTGTATGGCAGGGGCAGAGAGACAGGGAGACACAGAATCTGAAACGGGCTCCAGGCTCCCAGCTGTCAGCACAGAACCCGAAGCGGGGCTCAAACCCACAAACCGCGAGACCATGACCTGAGCCAAAATCGGACATTTAACTGGTTAAGCCACCCAGGCACCCCCGTGATTTATTTGCGAACACTGAAAAGCCCCAAAGCTTATCTGGTTTGGTATATAGAGCATTCATTCTTATCAGATAATAACAACTGCCCCTCTAAACCCCATGGTTTCAGGAAATACGCGGAATATTTCTCTTCTCAGAGAATATTTGAGAACAGCATGTGACCTTAGCAAATCCAACATGGCCAGCATTTGACTCTGCTATAATACTAAAACCTACTAAATACTAAAACGTTATTTTAATTATTCCATGGAAAAGTATCTTTTTTCCAGCATTTAGATGTAAGCGGTACTATCATGCAAAGTAAACACAGGTTCACAAGCATTACCTTATCTTGCATATTTTGCCACCTCAAAAGATGATTGATGGAAGGTTAGCTGTGGGCTTGAGTAAATATTCATGATAGACAATATATTATTTGGCAGGCTTGTGCCAAATGCCCCAAATTGTTTTAGTTACTAATAAAACAAACACTAAACACTTACATATTTGACCCACGGAAAGATTTCTGTATTAGACTTGGCCAAATGAGTTGCCCGCAAGTGTCAGAGGATTCCGTGGGATCCTGGATGCCGTGATTTCATCTGAATGTGGTTTTGTTTGTTACTGGAAAATATTACAGTCAAGGGGCGCCTGGCTGGCTCAGTCAGTAGAGCACGGGACTCTCGATCTCAGGGTTGTGAGTTTGAGCCCCAAGTTGGATGTAGAGATTACTAAAAAAATAAATAAACTTCAATGAAATAAAATATTACAGTCAAGAGCCAAGGGTACAAAAAACAAGATTTGGGCAGCGTTTGTCTTCTTCTTTAAATAATATTAGACACCAAATATATAAGTAGATTATGTAGACAAATATATATGGTTTTCTTTATATAGGCATTACGTATCACATAGTATACGTTTGTATAATATATGATTACTTATAATCAAGATATGATAGAATGGTGATATATGATCTCATCTATATGTACAGTTTTATTTCTGGTGACCAGCAAAATAGACGAAAGGAAGAACGGTGATTATCAGAAGGCAAGCCAGTGATTGTTCAAAGCCAGCTGTGTTTGTGTGTCCACCACCATGCTGAAAGATCGGTAAGGCCCATGTTTGTAACTGCCATCAGCACATCTGCAAAGGTCACATTGTCTGTAATTCTGAATTTCTTACTGCAGCCTTAATTCTCAGATTCTCGGCCGCGTCCCTTGTGTTGAACATAATGAAACGTTTTAGAGAGTGTGGGCGAGCCTGTCCTATCCTCTCTTTGAATACGAGTTAACGAGGAACAAAAAGAAGGAAGATGAATACAAGCCAGGTTCTCGTGACTGCAAGCCAGTGTCGGAACTTTGTATAAACCCAGAGAAAGAAGCTTTCTAGCAGTAATCGTGAAAATTCTGACCTTTCAACATGAATATCCAAAAAAGTAAATGCAAGCTTCAAAGACTTGAATCAGGTCAGTCCCTAGAAGGGCTGAAATGGCCGTTGACCATGGAGAACTGATTTTCCAGTTGTTTTAAAGACTGGGGCTTGACATTACTACTTGACATTTTAAATTATTGTTCAGGAAGATAGTTGTAAAGAATCGCCTTGGTGATTTGTTTTATATAGATAGGTAGATAGATAGATAGATAGATACATATAGATATAGTCATCTCGCCTTAAAATCAGAGAATGTTGTCAGTCAGAAGAAACTTTTTTAGATAGAATAGTTTGACTAACAACTGAGATAGGAATGAATAATCTTCCATCAGTGTTTTCATTTTCTCGCTAAGCCCCACAATACTCTGCATTTTAGGACATTACCCCTTGTACTCTGTATATATCTCTGCATGGGCTAATCTGAATGATAGTAGTTAGTTCCTGTGTTAGTCTGTCCGGGCAGCTACTACAGAATCCCACAGACTGGAGGAGGGGTCCTAAATAGCACACATTTATTTCTCACAGTTCTGGAGGCTGGACGTCCCAGATCACGGGCCCAGTACATTCAGTACTGGGTGAAGACCCGCTTCCTGGTTCAAGGACGTCTGTCTTCTCACTGCGCCCTCACGGAGGAAGGTATGAGGGAGATCTCTGGGGACTCTTTGAGAAAGGCACTAATCCCACTGATGAGGGTGCCTCCCTCGTGACCTAACCACCTCCCAGAGGACCCCGTCGCTAACACTAGAGCTTAGGATCTCAAAATATGAATGAAGAGTGGACCAGAGGCCACAATGGTTATATACAGAGTGTAGAAAACATGTTCCCATATGTTCTCGTGTTACCATCATGATAGGCGTAGACAGGCTGTGAGACGGGCAGCACGGAGGGTCAGTAGAAACACAGTATTACACACTGGGGAGGTGAGACTCAGTCCGAGTGATGTTAATCATCCCACAAGGTACAGTCCAGTAGACTTTCAATGCCAGGTCAAAATCAGCAGTCTGAGACAAAAGGCATTTTCTCCCTCCCTTTTGGTATTTCAAATTATAAGTCACACAGGAAGATGTTCATCAAAAGAAAGTTATATGAACACCCATTTGTGAGAAGCTAAATGTTGAGGATTATTTGCTCTTCAAAGTAACAGGTACATAGGTAGTCATACAGAAAGGGATTTAAAAAACATGTGCGGTCGGTTGGGAAAATGTTGTTTATATTTTTCCTCAGCATGAAAACGAAACAGCTGTTTTAAACAGTAAGTATTCATTAATTCACTTTTCACTTACTTATTTTGTAATGTGTATTTGCTAAACAGCTACTATGTACCAAGGATTGGATTAAGCGTTGGGGATAAAAGAGTGAGCAAAACCAAACACCCAAACAGCCTATTTTCTGCCTCATGGAATGTGTAGCCTCTTGGTGAAGAGCGAGGTTAAGGAAATGATTTTTAAAATGTAAATTGTGTATCTATTACCTGGCAAGATGGAATAACTCATGTGGCATGCATTTGGGAATCAGTGCAACATTTTTGATGGAAGTAACATTGAACTGAGATCAGAAGGGGTTGAGGGAAATTTCCTATGTCAAGACAAAGTCACCCAAGCCAGTTCCTGAAACACTCTTGGGGGAATTGCAGCTCTGTGGTTCTCTGCTACATGGTGGGCGTCACCCCAGGACTAAGATCTCAGTGCCCATCACATCACACTTTCCCTGCTCATTGTCTTAAGAGAAAACTTTAGGGGCGCCTGAGTGGCTCAGTTGGTTAAGCGTTTGACTCTTGATTTTGGCTCAGGTCATGATCTCATGGTTTGTGAGCTCGAGCCCCGCACTGGGCTCTGTGCTGACAGTGCAGAGCCTGCTTGGGATTCTCTCTCTGTCCCTTTTTCTGCGTGTCCCTGGCTCACACTCTGTCTCAAAAATAAATAAACAGTTAAAAAAAAAAACTTTAAAATGGTTTATTAAATTGTAGTATCTTTGACTTAGGTTTGGGGAGTTTTCATTTGGTTTCTCTTCTGTGTAGATGTCACTTACATATATGTGTTCATCATTTGATTGAAGTATATTATTCTGTAATCGAAGTCAATCAACCAAAAAAAAAAATAGCTCTCATTTTATGTTATTTAACTCTATCCTATTAAAATAGCACCCGAAGGGGCGCCTGGGTGGCGCAGTCGGTTAAGCGTCCAACTTCAGCCAGGTCACGATCTCACGCTCTGTGAGTTCGAGCCCCGCGTCGGGCTCTGGGCTGATGGCTCAGAGCCTGGAGCCTGTTTCCGATTCTGTGTCTTCCTCTCTCTCTGCCCCTCCCCCGTTCATGCTCTGTCTCTCTCTGTCCCAAAAATAAATAAACGTTGAAAACAAAAAAATTAAAATAGCACCCGAAAACGTGTACCATGCAGGGGCAATCACAACTCACTATGACTTTGACCTCTGAGAACACATTTTAGAATACTGAAAAATGTGTCATGGCTCTTTTTCTCCCTGACAAGAACAAAGACAGATTTATCTAGAGATTTATTAGCAAAATATGCTTTTGTGGCAAAATCAGCAAGAGGCTAAGCTTTGAGACTTACAGAAAGCAGAACAAAACAGGATTAAAAAAATCTTTTAGTTAACCTATCATTCATGAGATAGAGCATTTATTTTGTTTCTTTATTTTTAATATGAAATTTATAATCAAATTGATTTCCATACAGCACTCACCACTAGAGACTTTGGCATTGGTTGAAATCTTCGATGGCTAGCGTTCTTCAGGGGAGAAGTTTGAGGTCTACTTTAAAAACAAATTGGAATTACACAAATTGGAATTCCTAAAAACAAAATTTAAAACTCTGTTTTTGATCCAGGTAGCCAGAGAAATGGTAAGCTTAGTGGAATTTGAAAAGTGAAAAACAAACAAAGAATTGGCAGGTTAGTCTCTTACGTGCTTTTCAGCCACAAGGACTTGTCTAAGCCCAGAGAATGAAGGATAAGCAAGGTCCTAATATCCTCGGTTCTGGCCTCACATTTTCAGTATCTGTAATGACTTTGTGCTCAGCTAGAATTGTATTGCCAACGAACTCTAAAATGGTCCCGCACATGGCGTGGGCAAACCGGGAAGGCAGACATCTCATTAGTATTTGTTCTTAGCGAGATTGCGTCTTTGTGCAAATGCGCTATAGCAGTGTCAGAAACATGGCAGACTTCGGTTGTTGTGTGGGTGCCAGAATTCTTCTAGATCAGATAGTGTTTGTTTTGAGTCCTGGAGCAAGTGTCCGTCTAGAGGACTGTTCCAGAAGGCCAGTTTGTGTTCCCTGAATCGGAAATAAAGGCAAGTCCGGTGACAGACCGAGGCAGAGGCACAGTGGACTAATGTGTCCTGGGTCCTGACCAGCTTCGCATCCCCTCCAGCTCCATCACGGCTGATGCCTGACCCGGTCCTGGTCCAACCACCTGATGCCTGGCCCGGTCCTTGTTATGGCTGCTGGTGTATTAGCACCCCAGCACTGCCCGCAGTTGGGATTTGGAATGGGTCTTGCTCAGGGTGCCCTGAAGGTCTGCGGCGATGCATCCAGCTGGCTCCCCTTCCAGGACTCAGATGCCTTCAGCCTCCCTGCTCAACATGGGCAATCCGCTCTGAACGCATCAGTCATGGGGTGGAGAACAGCCCTGCCTCCCTCCATTCCCTGGACCATCTAGCTCTCGCGTCCTTGCCCCATCGATTCCTTCATTCAGGAGAGTTCCCATAGGAACATATCGTTAATACCCAGTAATACCCAATAATACCTAGAGTTTTCAAGCCGGGAAAGCCCAGATGCTTCCTCACATGGGTTTATAGGGGATGGCAGAATGAAATCAGTGACCAGCTCTCCTGGAGTCACGTTGTTTATGGCAGCACATTTCCTGGAACATTAGATCTGGAAAGGGTTGTGTGGCCACAGGCCGTTCCTGGAGGCCTGGGATCTGCGGGAACCCTTTCCAGCACGGCCCTCACGGGCAGGGAGACGCAGGACTGGCAGACATGTGAGCTGTGGCTGCGTCACCCAGACCCTCTGCCAGACCCGGGCATGAAGGATGTTGAAAACTTCATTGAGTTGGTGTTGACACAGATTGAGGTCTAAGTTTGCTTCATTTTACATTGTCAAACCTCAAGTGTTTAAGTGCAGTCCTTCTATAACTTCACACGGGGTGAGTTATAACACAGAAATGTGTTGAAAACGCTCCAGGAGACCTCCTACATAGATGGTTATGTTTGTGGCAGATTTTTTTTTGTGCGGCTCCCTTTAAATCATGCGTCTTAACTGATCTCGGGGCTCAGGTCTCCCTAACAGGGCTCCGCATAGAGCAGAGATTAATTACTTCCAGGAGGCCTTTTTACCCAATCATCCCTGATGAGAGCAGGGGCATTTGAAATGCCGACTGTACAATTTATAGTTTGTGGTGAAATATTCATTTTGGTACCAGCCGTTCTGTTAGACATGTTCGCAATCCAGATAGCTCAGGAATGGCACCTAGCTGGGAGTTGTACGTGTGGTTTTATCACTCACTTTCTGGGGGAGGAAATATCATTGTCTTTTACTGCAAGAGCCCCTGGGGAGTGAGTCAGCTGTGGGTAAAGAAAAATGCACGGAGCCAAGAGTCTAGAATCAGAAAGGCATGATTTCTAGTGTTGCTGGTGCTGGCTTGCCCCGTAACGTCTTGTACAATTTATGTTACCCTCCCAGAAGGCAAGGAGGACAGAAACCAAGCAGAGAAAACCCACTTTTATCACTTTTGTCTGTATAGGTTTCAAAGTTAAAAAAAAAAAAAACAACTCTAATTTATGAATGTTTGAAAATAGTTTAGTCTGTGGATTGGCCAGGATAAGGCATGGTGCTGTTTTCATTGGAATAAGGAAGGGTGTGCATTGTCTGCATCCTGCTCTCAGAAGGCTCACGGTATATTGCAGAACATACAGAGTTTCTCCTCATACGTGCATGTTTGCTGACTGACTAAAATCTGTTCAGAACCCCCAAGTCAATACTCGTGATTCTGCTGTAGTCATCCATGAATGTGCAGAGCAGTAAAACTCTCTAGTCCATAGACACCCACGTTCCTAGCTAAGTCTGAACAAGTCACTGCTTTGCCCTTCCTCTTTTAACGCTTGTCCTCTAAACAGGTGTTCTTTATGTGTTCTAACGATTTACTCCTTTTTGTGCTTTTGGTTGGTGATTCCATAGCTTAAAATGGCCCCCGAGCATGGTGCTGAAGTGCTGTCTATAGAACATACACATATACATGTATATGTGTGTGCAGGTATGTGTATGTGTATACGTGTAGGTTATGCTGCTGGTAGTATGGGGTGATGTCATGAGAACACGCACAGAATACCCACACCTGGGAAAGGAAGGGCGTGGTCAGGCCCCAGCGTAAGTCTCCGTCGCGTACAAACATAGCAGGGGAAGACGTCTGCTTTCTCTGGTGATCATGGCCCACCTCTCGTTTGACTTCCGCCTGCTGAGAGGTGACATGAACCATCACCACCGTCCAGTTACTGTAGGTCTGCTGAGGCTGAACAATAGAAAGGAGATTGGAAACTTGGATCCTGTGATGCCACAGATTTTATACAACTGTAGCATTGTTCTGGGGAAAGGGCTTAAAATTCCCTGTTTGGCCAGTATTTTATGTGCCAAATCTGACAAAAATCATGTAAGCCTTATTTTTTTAATAGTCTTACAAGGAGCGAAACAAAATACCAGCTCATAGAAACCTGTTTTCTTCTTCCCATGTCCCCTTCATATAATCAGTTATCTGACCAACAGCCAGAATGATCTTTTTAAAATGTAAATCAGGAGGAGGGAGGGATGAATAGGTGGGGGATGGTGAAATGACCCTCTGTGATGCTAGGATGATGGATACACACCATTGTACATTTTACATTTGTCTTTTACATTTTATCCACTACGCATTTGTCTAAACTCACTAAGAGGGAAACCTAATGGAAACTATGGATTCTGGGTGGTTGTAATGTGTCATTGTAGGTTCATCAACCATAACGCTCTGGTGGGGATGTTGATAATGGAGAAGGCTGTGCATATGTGAGGGCGGGGGCTGTAGGGGGATCTCTTAACCCCTCTCTTTCAGTGCTTCTGTGAACCTAAAACTACTTGAAAAAATAAAGTTTACCTGATAGACTTTATATATATATTATATATATATATATACATATATATATATAATATATATATTATATATATATATACACACACATATATATAATATATACATATATATTATATATAATATATATTAGTCAAGCCACTCCCCTCTTTATCAAACTTCCATCATCCTTTAAGGAAAGTTTTGACACCCCAATGTCATCTGGCCAACAGCTAATCAGACCTTATCTTTATCATTCTTCTCTATCAGCAGATGCAGTTACAGGTTCTGTGACGTCTGCATAAAGAACTGTTTTTAGTAAGAATAGAAAACAACAAAATCTAAATTCAGGTGTGATGTTTTAGGAGCCTTGCAAAGATTCATTAGTTTGATCATAAATACACACTGGTCAGTAACCTACCACCCACACTCAGGTTCCTTTTGGTCACTGATGAGGCCAAACCCATTCGTAACTCACAGTGCTCAAACTAACTCAAAGTGGGATCCTTCTCATCATTCATTCACTGAAATCATCAGCTCCTCAGAGAGATGGGGCCTTGGGGACCATATCTACAGTAGTCACCCACCACCCCATTCCAAAGTTACTATGTGTGCCCTTGTATTACTTTGTTTAGTCATTTCATGCTTTGGAATTATATTACATATATTGGTATGGAGCATATGGTCAATTATAGGTTGAATGAATGAATGCAGGAGTCCATACGTTTTTAGAAAGAGCTTATTAAAATAGCGTTATATTCCAGAAATCTGAGAATCAGTGTGGGTTAACAGTAGTAAACATGATGAGATTGGTCCTAAGGAGAAAGTCAAAACAATAAGATTCTCTTGCTACTGCACAAAAGCAGACATCTAAAAAAGGTTAGCATTCAACAAAATTCCTTAGTTAAGTCAGAAGAGCTTACTACTTTCTTACTCTGAGAGAGAACACAAGGCGAATCTCATGCCAGGCAGCAAGACAACAGTAGACTTTCCAAGCACAATGAAAATAAAGTGTTCTGTTATCCCCAGAGTGTTTACACAATGCCATGAAAGGGCTGGGAACTAAAAAAGTTTTTGAAGAGTTTGACAAGGATTAGGAAAAAAAAAAAAAAACAAGAATTCACTTATGAAAGATACTTGTATGAAAATGTGTCTATCCCCAAATGACACTCAGAAAATGGCACGTATGAAATATTGTGTTCACAGTAGCAAACAAAATAATTACACTCCCAGGAGTAAACTTAGCAAGTGTTATGAATGAAAAATATGAAGAAAGCCATAAAGCTAAAGAAAATTGAAGTGCTTCAGAAACAAGGCATAAATTGTCACTGAGACAGCTCAATATTGTAGCAATGTTAGTTTTCCCTAAATTAATTTATAAAAATTCAAAACAACCCCAGCCAAATTCCTTTTGTTAACTTTTAAAAATCATCTGGAGTGAAAGAAGAGCCAGAAACATCCTAAAAATGGAAATTGTGGGGCATTGGGACATATAGGACCATAAAATTGAAGTAATAATAAACACATGCTAGAATAGACAAATCACAAAAACAAGTATATAGTAACAGATAAACAGAAAGACTATCTCATTAAAATAGTATTTCAAATCTGTCATGAAATGATGGATTACTCTTATGAAAACTGGTTTCCTATCTCACTCCATACACACAAAAAAGTGAACTATAGTTTTTTAAAATTACATGAAGTAAACAAAACTATCACAGGACAAAAAGAAAACATGGGTGACTCTTTTGTAATGTTCTGCCAAGGAAGGCATTTCCAGACATGGCAATTAAAAAGGAAAGTATGAAGAAAAAACTTATATTTTATTTATTCTATAAACAAAGCAAACTACCTAAAAATTCAAATTACACAATTATCTGGAAACAAATGGTCGTATATCAATAAGCAAAAAGTTGGTATCTGTTAATTAGCCCTTACAATATCTTTCACAATCAGCAAAACAAAAATGAGCAAATTTGCGAATAGGCAATTTCCAGAGAAAGAGAAGGAAATTAATTAATAAACATTAAAAAAAACCCAAACTCATTAATGTCCCTCTGCCATAAAATAATTTTGCAAGATTTTACTTTTTTCCTATTATTTTGGCAAAAAAATTAACAAAGTGGTAATAACATAGTTTCACTTTTTAAAGAAAGGCTGAAAAATGGAAACCTTCATATAATCTCGGTGGGTTAAACTTATGAATAAACTCAGATTTCTATTATATTCAGTACATGTTCACTTTTGAAGTGTATGCGATTCTTGATCGTGTGATTTGTTTCAAATAAGCTAGTTATAAAAATATTTGCAAAAATGCCCAAAGATACAGCTATCTAGAAGGTAAGAATAGATAAAATGTGAAAGACATACAAATCCAGGTGTCTATTTTTATAGAGCAAAACAATGATTGTTCACAATAGAATAGATAATTGTTCACAATATAGTTCACAATAATAGATAATTGTTCACAATAGAATATTATTCAATAGCTTATTTTACATTCATCTGATGGAATAGCACCCTGAACTTTGAGGTAATGCCATGGAAATGAAAAATGTTGTGGAAAGATGTGAATAATATATATTTAGGAGAATGTATCATGAGATCCAGTGTTGCAGATGTATATTTACAATATATTTTGTGGCTATATCTGGGAGAAAGACTTATGGGGGACTATGAGTGGGTATTTAGTTTAGAATTTTTAAAACTTACCTTTATATGCCTATCTATTACTTTCAGAACAAGAAAAATAAGTAATAATATGCACAGTTCAAGTGAAAGTATATGAATAAGAATGTCATCTATAAGTATCTTTGGGGAGGCAAGATTTGTGTGAGCACAGCTAATATCATCCTCAATGGGGAAAAACTGAGAGCTTTCCCTCTGAGATCAGGAAACATGACAGGGATGTCCACTCTCACCACTGTTTAACATAGTGTTGGAAGTCCTAGCCTCAGCACTCAGACAACAAAATGAAATAAAAGGCATCCATATTGGCAAAAAAGAAGTCAAGCTTTCCCTTTTTGCAGATGACATGATACTCTACATGGAAAACCTGAAAGACTTCACCAAAAAACTGCTAGAGTTGATAACTGAATTTGGCACAGTTGCAGCATTTAAATCAACATACAGAAGCTGGTTGCATTTCTACATACCAATAATGTAGCAACAGAAAGAGATATCAAGGAATTGATCCCATTTACAGTTGTACCAAGAACCATAAAATGCTTAGGAATAAACCTAACCAAAGAGGTAAAAGATCTGTACACTGAAACTATAGAAAGCTTAGGAAAGAAATGGAAGAAGACACAAAGAAATGGGAAAACATTCCATGCTCACAGATTGGGAGAACAAATAGTGTTAAAACGTCGATGCTACCCAAAGCAATCTACATATTCAATGCAATCCCGATCAAAATAGCACCAGCATCTTCTCAGAGCTGGAACAAACAATCCTAATATTTGTATGGAACCACAAAGACCCCAAATAGTCAAAGTAATATTGAAAAAGAAAACCAAAGTGACAGGCATCGTGATCCTGGACTTTAGCCTGTGCTACAAAGCTGTAATCATTCAAGACAGTATGGTATTGGCACAAGAACAGACGCATAGATCAATAGAATAGAATAGAGAACCCAGAACTGGACCCACAAATGTATGGCCAACTCATCTTCAACAAAGCAGGAAAGAGTATCCAGTGGAAAAAAGACAATCTCTCAGCAAATGGTGCTGGGAGAAGTGGACACCAACATGCAGAAGAATGAAACTGGACCACTTTCTTAGACCGTACACAAAAATAAATTCAAAATGGACCTAAATGTGAGACAGGAAACCATCAAAATCCTAGAAGAAGAAACAGGCAACAACCTCTTTGACCTCAGCCACAGCAACTCTTCTTACTTGACACATCTCCAAAGGCAAGGGGAAAAAAGCAAAAATGAACTACTGGGACCTCATCAAGGTAAAAATCTCCTGCACAGCAAAGGAAACAATCAGCAAAACTAAAAGGCAACCAATGGAATGGGAGAAGATATTTGCAAATGACATATCAGATAAAGAGTTAGTATCCAAAATCTATAAAGAAGTTACCAAGCTCAACACCCAAAAAACAAATAATCCAGTGAAGAAATGGGCAAAAGATATGAATAGACACTTTTACAAAGAAGACATCCAAATGGCCAAAAGACACATCAAAGATGCCCAATGTCACTCATCATTAGGGAAATACAAATCAAAGCCACATTGAGATACCACCTTAAACCAGTCAGAGTGGCTAAAATTAACAACTCAGGCAACAACAGATATTGGCAAGGATGCAGAGGATCTCTTTTGCATTGCTGGTGGGAATGCAAACTGGTGCAGCCACTCTGGAAAACAGTATGGAGGTTCCTCAAAAAAATTAAAAATAGAAGTACCCTATGACCCAGCAAATGCATGAGTAGGTAGTTATTCCAAAGGATACAAAAACACTGATTCAAAGGGGCACATGCACCCCAATGATAGCAGCACTATCAACAATGGCCAAATTATGGAAAGAGCCCAAATGTCCATCAACTGATGAATGGATAGAGAAGACGTGGTATATGTATGCAATGGAATATTACTCAGCAATGAAAAAGAATGAAATCTTGCATTTGCAACAATGTGGATGGGACTGAAAGGTATTATGCTAACTGAAATAAGTCAGTCAGAGAAAGACAGATATCATATGTTTTTCACTCATATGTGGAAATTGAGAAACTTAACAGAAGACCATGAGGGAAAGTAAAGGAAAAAAAAAAGTTAGAAAGGGAGGCAAGAGAGTCTTAAATACAGAGAACAAACTGAGGGTTGATGGGGGGTGGGAGGGAGGGGAGAGTGGATGATGGGAATTGAGGAGGGCACCTGTTGGGATGAGCACTAGGTGTTGTATGTAAGTGATAAATTAAAGGAATCTATTCTTGAAGCCAAGAGCAGACTGTATACACTGCATGTTAGCTAACTTGACAATAAATTATATTTTTGGAAAAAGATTATGGCACATGGCTGGTGCCGTCAGAAAAGCATGCAACTCTTGATCTTGGGGCTGTAAGTTCACGCCCCTTGTTGGGTCTAGAGATTACTTAAAAATATGAGCAAAATAACAAACTTTAGAAAAAGTGTTTTAACTTGAGTCCAGAAGAGTAACATCACATGCTGTCTAACTATAAGAGATGGCTCCCTCCTGGTGAGAGAATCAACCTCAGTATGCTACCATCTGCTACTCTGTTTCTCCCAGTGTGTTGAGATCAATGGGCTCAGGTGCCTGGAAAATAAAATAATATGTACCCCCTTCAAACCAGTTCTTTTCCCCTTTCTAATCAAGAAAAGGAATGATTCACATCGTCAGCCTTCATTAACTATCTTATGGAATAAGGAAATTGGCATCTATTTTCCCCAAATGAATGCTGTTTTATATTAACATTCTTGCCATAAAAACATAACAACAGGGGCGCCTGGGTGGCGCAGTCGGTTAAGCGTCCGATTCAGCCAGGTCGCGATCTCGCGTGATCTCCCATGATCTCGCGTGAGTTCGAGCCCCGCGTCGGGCTCTGGGCTGATGGCTCGGAGCCTGGAGCCTGTTTCAGATTCTGTGTCTCCCTCTCTCTGACCCTCCCCCATTCATGCTCTGTCTCTCTCTGTCTCAAAAATAAATAAACGTTCAAAAAAAATTTAAAAAAAAAAACATAACCACATGGTTGGGGGGAAGAAAGTCTTTAAGAATTGTAACAATCTTTCTATCATATGAAAACAACATGTCTCTGCAACTTGGCATCTGCCTTGAAGGTTGGACCAATGTAAGACTGAGTAGGGTCTTCCTGGGACCAAGAGGAAGTTGACTTTGAGAAGGCTTCCAATCTGGAAGAAATATACCGGGTCTTTCCAAAAGCTGAGGTGTGGATGGTGGGGACAGATGAGCGAGTACATGCTTCATTGAGGACCCAGGTTTTCTAAGCACTGATTTTTCAATTTTTCTGGGTTCCCATGAAATTTCTTAGTACCCACCTGTCCATTTTCACACATTTGCAGCAAGGAAGAAATAGCTCCTTTCTGGGGCAGGTGGAAAAAGATCTCACATCAGTAAATGAAATGACCTGGGTGAAAAAAAAAATGATTCACTTGGCCCTGGTCATTTCTATCACATAGCATTTTAGGCACCATGGGAAGGTGCATATCTGTGCATACAAGTTACAATGCTATATTGGACAAGGGTTGAAACACAGTAGCACAAGCATGTAGGTTTTGTGATTTGTAATGGTTGACAATATTTTTCAAGGGCTGACTGATTCCACTCAAAAGTGTTTATTCAGGGAAATTCTGTAGTGTATTCAGAAAAAGGCAAATGATTAAAAGCCAACGCCCGTAACTCCAGGCTGACTTGTCTTCTTATTTTCCTCTGTGATGGTATATATAGCAAAGCATGGAGGTAATGTGGTGCATTAAATCACAGCCCTGATTTTATTTGCTTAGAGTTCTCTTTTGTTCAGTTAAAATAAATGGGAAAAAATGGAAAGGCTTTCAGATTCTCCCCCTGCCCCTGTTTAACTCACTTCAATTTAGATCAGTCACACCAGACCCTGAAACTGTGCTGCATGCTCTTATAAATCTCCAAGTTCTCTGGATGTTCTTATGCTTCTATTTTGTGTTCAAATAGATGTCTGGGGAAACGAACGTAATACTATGCAGGGAAAATAATACGCAGAGTTATAACCAATGGCTTCTGTAACCACAGCAAAAATATATTTTCTCTCTTTTGCATGAAAAATATATTTACAAGTTCCTCCCCTAAAGCAGATAAAACTAAGGGAAGGGCCATCATTTCTGGTGACATTAAAAAACGCCTTGACAGGGGTGCCTGGGTGGCGCAGTCGGTTAAGCGTCCGACTTCAGCCAGGTCACGATCTCGCGGTCCGGGAGTTCGAGCCCCGCGTCAGGCTCTGTGCTGATGGCTCAGAGCCTGGAGCCTTTTTCCGATTCTGTGTCTCCCTCTCTCTCTGCCCCTCCCCCGTTCGTGCTCTGTCTCTCTCTGTCCCAAAAATAAATAAAAACGTTGAAAAAAAAAATTAAAAAAAAAAAAACAAAATGCCTTGACATATAAACTATTTATTATTGGTTAATATTAGAGGCTGGCAGCCAGTGTTGAGTGGTTTTTTTTTTTTTTGATAAGCTTTTTTTTCTTTTCCTTTTTAAAAAAAAATTTTTAATTTTTCAAATTTACATGCAAATTAGTTAGCATATAGTGCAACAATGATTTCAGGAGTAGATGCCTGAATGCCCCTTACCCATTTAGCCCATCCCCCCTCCCATAACCCCTCCAGTAACCCTTTCATTGTTCTTCATATTTAAGAGTTTCTTATGTTTTGTTCCCCTCCATGTTTTTATATTATGTTTGCTTCCCTTCCCTTATGTTCATATGTTCTGTGTCTTAAAGTCCTCATAGGAGTGAAGTCATATGATATTTGTCTTTCTCTGGCTAATTTCGCTTAGCATAATGCCCTCTAGTTCCATCCACATAGTTGCAAATGGCAAGATTTCATTCTTTTTGATTGACAAATAATACTCCATTGTATATATAGACCACATCTTCTTTATCCATTCATCTATCGATGGACATTTGGGTTCTTTCCATACTTTGGCTATTGTTTTTTTTTTTTTAATTTATTTTACCATTTATTTTTGAGACAGAGACAGAGCATGAATGGGGGAGGGTCAGAGAGAGAGAGGGAGACACAGAATCTGAAACAGGCTCCAGGCTCTGAGCAGTCAGCACAGAGCCCGACATGGGGCTTGAACTCACAGACCGCGAGATCATGACCTGAGCCGAAGTCGGACGCTTAACCGACTGAGCCACCCAGGCGCCCCTGGCTATTGTTGATAGTGCTGCTATAAACATGGGGGTGCATATGTCCCTTCGAAACAGCATACCTGTATCCCTTGGGTAAATACCTAATAGTGCAATTGCTGGGATGTAGGGTAGTTCTATGTTTAATTTTTTGAGGAACCTTCATACTGTTTTCCAGAGTGGCTGCACCAGTTTGCATTCCCAGAACAATGCAAAAGAGATCCTCTTTCTCCGCATCCTCGCCAACATCTGTTGTTGCCTGACTTGTTCATGTTAGCCATTCCAACAGGTGTGAGGTGGTATCTCATTGTGGTTTTGATTTGTATTTCCCTGATGATGAGTGATGTGGAGCATTTTTTCATGTGTCAGTTGGCCATCTGGATGTCTTCCTTGGAGAAGTGTCGATTCATGTCTTTTGCCCATTTCTTCACTGGATTACTTGGTTTTTTGGGTGTTGAGTTTGTTAGGTTCTTTATAGATTGTGGATACTAACCCTTTATCTGATACGTCATTTGCAATATCTTCTCCCATTCCGTCGGTTGCCTTTTAAGGGGATGCAGGCTGAGAAAGTGTCAAAGCACGTGGCAAACTGTCATGTGTAGGTTAGGTATTACTGATGAAAACGTGCGTTTGAGACTCAAGTATTAATTTCATTGCTTATGTATCTTTTGGCCAGATTTATTTTCAAAAATTTATCCTCAACTATACCTATTTTTCTTAAATACCAGCAATATTCGTTTTAGACAGTGGGAAAAGATGATTACGTAGTAGTTCTGTCGATCTAGAAATAGTTTGGCTGCTTCTTTCTCATTACTTAACAAATGTGTTGTACTGAACTTGTTTAGCATTATGAATTGATGATTACGCATTGGCTAGACAAGATGCGAGGCAAAGCTTACTCTCACTACAACTGTATGTCTGAGACTTTGAGAACCATATTTTAATCAGGGTCTTTGGAATTTTTTCTAATCATTCTATAAATTCAAATAATCATATTTCAGGTAGAGTAAATATATAAAAATCAACCCTTCCCCACCACTTACAATAACATGACCATAAGAAATATGCAAGGTAGATGATAATATCAGTATCAAATTGGGAATTTTATTCTGGCACATATTATATAGAAGATTTTACATGAAAAAAGTTAAACCCGCTAGATAAAGAAACAAGGGATACAGCAGACAATTTTAGAATTATGGATTGTATATAGAAAACTTATGGAAGGAGTACCAGGCTGGCTCAGTCTGTAGAGCGTGCTACTCTTGATCTCAGGATTGTGGGTATAGAGATTACTTAAAATTAAAAGATTTTTTTAAAAGAATACTTATTGAAGAAATGCTTTAAAGAACAATAACAAAAAGAGTAGAATTAAAAATACGTGAACAGGGGCACCTGGGCGGCTCAGTTGGTTAAGCATCTGACTCTTGATTTCGACTCAGGTCATGATCTCACAGTCCATGAGTTTGAGCCCCACGTTAGGCTCTGTGCTGACAGATTCTCTCTCTTTCTGCCCCTCCCCCAATTCACGTGTTCTCTCCCTCAAAAATAAATAAACGTAAAAAAAAAATAGATCAGCAGAGGAGACATCATTTAATCCATCAGCCTGAAGAAAATCAGTATGCAAAGGTAATGTACAGTGTTGGGAACGGTGAGGAGGCTGGAATTCTGTACCCCATTACTGGGAGTGCACAGTGAGACACTGCTCATGGAGGGCAAGTTGGAGGAGTGTTCAGTATAAATGTGCACAATTCCATTACTATTTCTCAGCTATTTCACACATGATAACGGTACGGAAATTCTTTTCACATTTGTTTTGTAAAATAACAATAATAAGCTTCCGAAAACACTGACATGATAGCATTGGTTAAAGAAATCCCTGTTAGCATGACGTGATACTAAGAACTGGTAACAAGATGGTATGTCTTCATTGCTTCTAGAAAGTTGTCTATGCTTTCAAATGTAAAAAGCAAGTAGTACAGAAAATATGTATAGTTAATGCAGTCATACATATTTTAATCTGTGCGTGTAAACATACCCAAATTAACATGTACTAGGCTATGCACACTGTTTGTTTTAGGGCACACAGATGAATGGTGGGGCACAAAGACCAGTTTTTCTCTACTTTCTATAATTCTTAGTCACCGAATTTATGAATTCATTAAAAATATAAGCACTGTAGTGTCTTCAGTGTTTTTATGCAGAACACAAGATTGTGCAAATCTTGTATGTAACTCTCCAGCTTTCCCTCTCTGACCTATAAAAATAGGATAAGGATAGTCCAATGTCACTGTGTCCCTGGGAAAAGCAAACAACACAATGTGGCAGTAAGTTTTCAATGTGTAACCCATAACACAGATGTCATGCTATATGATTTTAAGTATTAATCTTCATTAGTATTCACCTGGGACAACTCAAGCCTCAATTTAATTACACAAAACTTGGGATCTTTGCCCTTGAAAATATTTTGAAGAAACACAGTTTTGAAAACTAGAACCAAAGTACTCACAAATGTATCTTAAAATAGGTGGAGCGGGGCGCCTGGGTCGCTCAGTTGCTTAAACTTCCTTCGGCTCAGGTCATGATCTCACAGATCGTGAATACAAGCCCCGCATCTGGCTCCACAGAGCCTGCCTAGGATTCTCTGTCTCCCTCTCTCTCACCCCTCCCCCATTCATGTTTTCTGTCTCTCACACAAAAATAAACATAAAAAAAAATGGATTGAGCCTATTAGGCAGCGGTCAGTCATCCGTGGCACACAGTCTCCCTGTTCTTCCTCCCCTTCCCTTGCCGCAGGAGCAAGTAGACCCCCGTTTCCCTGTCTGTTGTCTTAGTATGCAGGCTCTCAGCAAGCCTTGTCTGGTACTAGTCACGTGGACACATTACAGGTTGAGAGTCCCTTCTGTGGTAGCAACGAGTTCAGTGACACAATTCCATTGCCAAGACCAAAGGGAGTCATTTACAAATGTTGCCTGAATTCACCCCATCTCACAACCAGACCAGGTTGAAGTTCACATGATTGATCAACCCACTGGATGAAATGAACTTACTCCTTGTGGTTTATGGTCGGTGTCCAAGTAACTTGTGGAGACCTTGTTAGATGATTCCTAACTTCATCTTCTGGATGCCTCTTGGGTTCTCTCGTTGGCTTTGGGAGCACAATTCATTGATCTCCTGTAAAAAGTAAGTGATAGAATTCAAATAAATATTCAAGAAAGCTGCAGGTTGGCCTAACGCTAAAATGTACGCTGATGTGTATCATGAATGAGCGTTGAGGGCAAGCTTCAGAACACACTCCTGGCCACACGAAAAATCTAATGTTGGAACGTTGGAAAGACAAACATGGTTTGGTAGTGCCTGCTTTTATTATTTAAAAAATTTTTAATTTTTTGACAAGAGAGAGACAGACAGGGAGGCAGACAGACAGACAGACAGAAAGGGAGACACAGAACTCAAAACAGGCTCCAGGCTCCGAGCTGAGCCACCCAGGTGCCCCGGTACTGCCTGCTTTTAAATGAAATGAATTGAATGTCTCTGTGTTGTAAAAATAATACATATTACTTATAAGAAATTTTGAAAAAAAATACAGTCAGCCAACTGTTGACATACATTGTACATGCCTTCCATATTTACTAATTTTATTGCTTTGTATTTGTTCTCTATTTATCAAAATCTTTTAATCCATTTTTTCTTTTATGTTATCATACCCATGCCAAAAATTTTAATAATTGTATAATATACTATCTTATGTTTTTCCTCACATTTTCTGCTGCTAGATACTTTCTATTTTTGGCTAATATTTACTATTTTGACTAAGACTTCCACAGATTTTTTGGATGTTCATTGATATTTATTAATTTTGATACTATGATAGCTTTTTATGTTTAATAGCCCTAGAATAATTTTCCAAATATGAAATTGCCAAATAAAGAGTATACCCATATTTTAGATACTTGACAAGTATTGCTGAAAACTTACCAAATTATAATTTATATTCACTGGACACACTCAAACCATAGACAATCTTTCCAAAAGTTTTGCCACTTTAGCAAAATGAAAGTCTGGTATTTGTTTTTCTTTTTCTTTTTCTTTTTCTTTTTCTTTTTCTCTTTCTTTTTCTCTTTCTTTCTTTCTTTCCTTCTTTCTTTCTTTCTTTCTTTCTTTCTTCTTTCCTTCCTTCCTTTCCCTTCTCTCTTTTCTTTCTTTCTTTTTCTATAATGCATGCTTCTTTTGGTAGTGAGGTTGAATACTCCCCCTACATTTTTCAAGCTACTTTATGGAGGTGTGATTGATAGATAAAAAAGCAGTATGTGTTTAATGTATAGAGCTCAATAAGTTTGGGATTAAATATACATCTGTGAAACCATCATCCCTATCAAGGACATAAGTATATCCATGACCTCCCAAAGTTTCCTTGCACATTCTTTATCATCATCATCATCATCATCATCATCATCTGGGTTTGGTAAGAATACTTAACGTAACATCTGTCCTCTTAGCAGATTTTAAGTATTACAATACAGTATTGTTAACTATAGCGTCTGTGCTCTAGAGTGGATCTCCAGGACTTACTCATATTGTGTAACTGAACTGTTGTACCCAACAGCCAACAACTGCCCATCACCCCTTCTCACAGTGCCTGGCAACCATTCCATTCTCTGCTCCTATGAATTTCACTCTTGTAATTTTCACATAGAAGTGAAGTCATGCAATATTTTTTTAACTACATCTACCTCTCAGTTTGTGTGGCAGGTTTAAACAAGTAGAACCAATTGTATTGTCTCTTTAAAGATAAAATTAATGAATTTGCTGCTCTATACTAGACATTTTGTAAAAACACTGACTTAATAAGAAAACTGACCACAGTCAGACACAACTATATTATTTTCTTCCAATGTAATAAATGAAAAGCTAATAAAGTATAAAACAGAGTACGGTGTCTGTACAAGAAATTGACAATCTGTTGGGCTTGGGCAGTAGAGAGCAGGATGTTTAGTTTACAGTATGTAATTATTTCACTGATGCTGAGATGAGCCAAAATGTCTTGAGAATCTTGTCTTAGAATTTTCTTCAAGAATTAAGACATATCCCTTTAAAAAAACATTTTAAAAATAAATCTTTTAAAGATGGGTTTGGAATTCTGAAAAAAAAAATCATAAGTTATCTGGGTTATTTCATTAGAGGAAAGGAGAAATAGTATCCATCAACAATAAACTTTTATTTTTTTAATGTTTATTTATTTTTGAGAGAGAGAGAGGGAGGGGCAGAGAGAGAGAGAGGGAAAGAATCCCAAGCCAACTCTGCACTGTCAGCACGGAGTCCGACACGTTGCTCAATCTTATGCACTGTGAGATCATGACCTGAGCTGAAATCAAGAGTTGGATGCTTCATTGACTGGGCCACCCAGACGCCCAGACGATAAGTTATTAAGGTCAAGGGGTGATGCCTGACTATTAGGAGGCCTCTTAAAAATCACAACATCCTAGATCATTAGAACTGGAAGGAACCATAGAGACTGCATTGCTCAAGCCCCTTATTTTAGATGAGGAAACTAATGTCCAGAGAAGCAAAATGGATTTGCAGAGGTCCCGCATACGTTGCAGTTCTGAGAAGGAACTAAAATCTCCAGTGTCCCAATTCAGTCCTTTAGGGGAAAATGGAGAAGCCAAAGGAAGATTTGGTACAATATCTCTTATGTGCGATAACTAAGTAAGGAGAACATCAGTCCTAAGAAATGGGTGTGGACAATACTGAATTAAAACTTAGAAACATTCTAAAAATCATAAAGCAATGGCATAAGAAAAAGACTTTGTAATCTAATGAATCATGACTTTTGAGAGAAGGGATTATATTCTATGCATCTTTGAATTTCAAGTGCCAGGCAAATTGCCCAACTCATAGAAAGTTCTCAAAACTGTTGTTGAAAACTGCTTACCAGTTTCACAACGCTTCTCAGTGACTGGGGTGAGTCGTACATTGTTGTTGTACCTCAGCAGTAGAGGCTGCAGTGTGGGTGCTGGCCACACTGGGCAGTGCAGGTTTGAGTGTGTGGGCACAGCTGGAGCATTGGAAACACCAGGACTGATTTTAAGTGCCAACCAAGTCCCTGTATCAACATGAACTGGGCCATAAAAGTTGAGCTGCCGTTCAACGTTACGTAACTTCCAATTGAGAACATTTGACTTCACCTTTGATTTTGCGTTAAGAGTTAAGAGGGAACATTCTGGATGCGTGGGTAAGCCTGAAACATTTGGAATCCTTCTTGCTTAAGTACAGCTCCCCCTCAAATTTGAACTTCCTTGGTCTCATGGCAGTTCGTGGCCAAGAGCTCCGGACGCACTGAAGTGTCCATCTGGTGTCGGTCCCCGTGGCAGCATCGGTGCAGTCGGCTGATGACTTTGTCCATGTCTCATGTGTCCCAGATCCCCTTGGGGTTCCTGCAGTGGCTCACTTTCAGGAAGGAGAGAGTTGGATTTTCCTTTCGTAGCAACAGCTTTCACATGTTTTCAATAAGAGAACACAGATGCATGTGCAGTGCTCTTTGCAGTCCATAAATTCACAGGGAATGCCTTCCTTTCTTTGTTTTTGCCTTTCTCACCAAGGGCTGCAGAGGTTTGCCAGGCATCCGAGATCTTGCTGTTGAGGCACAACCTCGGAGCCCCATGCAATCCACAGCCAGAGACCCAAGCCTATCCCTGAAACAGTGCACCTGCTTAAACCATCTGTGGAGTCCAAACAGATTGGATTTCCCTTGCACCTCATTTATACCAGCAGCAATCACACAGGTAGGGCTGAATTCTTCAATCCAGGCATCATTGGGGACGTAGCTGGATCAACCCCAAGTAATCACTGTAGGTAGTGTGCTAAAAAAGCACTTATGGGCAGAAATCCATTGAAACCTTCTGCTGTTTGACTCATGTCACAAATGAGGTAACCAAAGCATCTAATCACATAAGGTAACCTGCCTGGAGTACTGGTAGACTTAACTGTAACATGTTTCACAATATCCATATGTAATTGCTACTCAATTCACTTTTCATCTGTTAAATATGTCCATTTGTAGAGGGACATAGTAGCTATTTCCTGAATATATCATTTATTCTAAGGATCATGTTGTGCTTAAAAAAAAAAACAACAAGAAACACGTGATCATGCCAGCAATTGAAAATACTGTGTTGACCCAAGGGATACAGGAGTGCTGATGCATAGGGGCACTTGTACCCCAATGTTTATAGCAGCACTTTCGACAATAGCCAAATTGTGGAAGGAGCCTAAATGTCCATCAACTGATGAATGCATAAAGAAATTGTAGCTTATATACACAATGGAATACTACTTGGCAATGAGAGAGAATGAAATTTGGCCTTTTGTAGCAACGTGGATGGAACTGGAGAGTGTGATGCTAAGTGAAGTAAGTCATACAGAGAAAGACAGATACCATATGTTTTCACTCTTAATGTGGATCCTGAGAAACTTAACAGAAGACCGTGGGGGAGGCGATGGAAAAAAAAGTTAGAGAGGGAGAGAGCGAAACCATAAGAGACTCTTAAAAATTGAGAGTAAACTGAGGGTTGATGGGGGGGTGGGAGGGAGGGGAGGGTGGGTGATGGGCACTGAGGAGGGCACCTGTTGGGATGAGCACTGGGTGTTGTATGGAAACCACTTTGACAATAAATTTCATATTAAAAAAAAGACTATGCTGATGATATGCCACTGTGTAAGCGTTAAGACTAAACCAGGGGCACCTGGGTGGCTCAGTCAGTTAAGCATCCAACTTCGGCTCAGATCATGATCTCGTGGTCTGGTCTCTGAGTTCAAGCCCTGCAGTGGGCTCTATGCTGACAGCTGGGAGCCTGGAGCCTGCTTCACATTCTGTGTGTGTGTGTCTCTCTCTCAAAAATGAACACTTAAAAAAATAAAAATTAAAGAAAAATTGTAAACCAATCTTCCTAACCATTCATTTATAAAGTCAGATACTTAAATTGTAATTTGGGAAAATTAGTGAATAGAATTACTGTATTCTCCGTACTTAACATTTGGGATCTATTTCTATGATTATCTTTATTCTGAAAGTAAAAATAGGGGCGCCTGGGTGGCGCAGTCGGTTAAGCGTCCGACTTCAGCCAGGTCACGAGCTCGCGGTCCGTGAGTTCGAGCCCCACGTCAGGCTCTGGGCTGATGGCTCAGAGCCTGGAGCCTGTTTCCGATTCTGTGTCTCCCTCTCTCTCTGCCCCTCCCCCGTTCATGCTCTGTCTCTCTCTGTCCCAAAAATAAATAAACGTTGGAAAAAAAAAAAAAAAAGAAAGTAAAAATAAAGCCTGTGGTAATGTCCTAAATCTTGAACAGGCTCTTCCTCCAGTTCATTGCCTTTGTCTTTATGTAATTTCATTAATGCCTCTTACTCACATTTTACTGTCCCATCACTGGCTTTCAGCTTGAAAAAGGACTGAAACTACTTGAAATCTTCTATATTATAAGTAAGCTCACCACTCGTTACTAAAGTCCACAATGTCCAAAAATATGTCTTTGTTAAACCTAAAAATTACATAATTGTGGGAAACCAGGCTAATGAATGAGGGGTAGTGACGTGATGGTCACAGATGTGTCTGGTCTAGGTTATTAGTCTGGTCTAGGTTATTATTAGTCCAGACTGTTACGATCTTTCCCTGACTTCTTTGATATTCGGAAGACATTTCTGTGATCCCAGAAATAAACACCTGCTTTTAAAAAATGACATTATTGGGGCGCCTGGGTGCCTCAGTTGGTTAAGCGTCCGACTTCGGCTCAGGTCATGATCTCGTGATTCCTGAGTCCGAGCCCTGCATCAGGCTCTGTGCTGACAGCTCAGAGCCTGGAGCCTACTTCCAATTCTGTGTCTCCCTCTCTCTCTGCCCCTCCCCCACTCACACGCTGTCTGTCTCTCTCTCTCTCTCTCTCTCAAAAATAAACTGTTTTTAAATGACATTATTTTTTTAATAATATTGTTTCCTAAATGATAATCTGTGTAAAATCTGCTTATTTTACATAAACCACATAAAAATGTGAGGACTAAATAACGCTCATAAAAATTATTAATAAATGAAAATATTTCGTTAATATAAAATTTATTAATATACAATGAATTAATATAAATGAAATGAAAAAATTATTAAATGAAAGTTGCCAATATTTAATCAATGTTAATTATATGGCTAATTATGAATATAGGACAATTCTGAAAGGTATATTGTATATTACATAGTTGTCCAATCTAGTTTAGAAGTAACTTTTTTTAACATGTATATTTCAAATTCCAGTATAGTTGATGTGCGGTGTTACGTTAGTTTCAGGTGTACAATATAGTGATTCAACAATTCCATACATTACTCAGTGTTCATCATGATAAGAGTGCTCTTTATCCCCATCACCTGTTCCACCCATCCCCTCACCCACCTCCCCTCTGGCAGCCACCAGTTTGTTGTCTATAGTTAAGACTCTGGTTTTTTTGTCTTTTTTTTTTTAGTTTGCTTCATTTCTTTTGTTTTCTAAAGTCCACATATGATTGAAATCATATGGTATTTGTTGTTCTCTGACTGGCTTATTTCACTTCGCATTATATCCTCTGGATCCATCTATGTTGTTGCAAATGGCAAGATTTCATTCTTTTTAATGGTTGGGTACTATTCTATTGTATATATACCACATCTTCTTTATCCATTGATGGACAGTTGGATTGTGCCCACAGCTTGGCTGTTGTAAATAATGCTGCAATAAACATAAGGGTGCGTATAGCCCTTTGAATTAGTGTTTTCATATTCTTTGGGTAAATGTGCAGTAGTGGAATTACTGGACCCTCTGGTAATTCTATTTTTAATTTTTTGTGGAACCTCCATATTGTTTTTTGGAGTGGCTGCACCAGCTTACATTCCCACCATTGGTGCACAAGGGTTCTTTTTTCCCCACATCCTCGCCAACACTTGTTGTTTCTTGTGTTTTTGATTTTAGCCATTCTGACAGGTGTGAGGTGGTATCCATTGTAGTTTTGATTTGCGTTTCCCTGATGATGAGTGATGTTGAGCATCTTTTCATGTGCCTGTCAGCCATCTGGCTGTCTTCTTTAGGCAAATGTCTGTTCACATCTTCTGCCCATTGTTTAATTGCATTATTTGTTTTTGTGGTGTTGAGTTGTGTACATTCTTTATGTATTTTGGATACTAACCCTTTATTGGATATGTAATTTGCAAATATCTTCTCCCATCCCGTTGGTTGCCCTAATTTAGTTTTGTTGATTGTTTCCTTCACTGTGCAGAAGCGTTCTATTTTGATGTCGTCCTGGTTGATTTTTGATGTTGTTTCCTTTCTCTCAGAAGACATATCTAGAAAGATATTGCTATGACTAATGTCGGAGAAATTACGGTGTGTGCTCTCTTCTAGGATTTTTATGGTTTCAGGTCTCACACTTAGGTCTTTAACCCATTTTGAGTTTTTTTGTGTCAGCTGTATGAAAGTGGTCCAGTTTCATTCTTTTGCATGTAGGTGTCCAGTTTCCCCGGTACCAGTTGTTGAAACGACTTTTCCCATGGCATATCCTTGCCTCCTTTGTTGTAGATTAATCGACCAGATAGTCGTGGGTTTACTTCTGGGCTCTCTGTTCTGTTCCATTGATCTGTGTGTCTTTTATTGTGCCAGTACCATACTGTTTGGGTTACTACTGCTTTGTAGTATATGAAGAGAAGATATTTAAACTGCATTTACATTACTAATAAGTAACTAGTCTTTACTAATTGCTAAGTAATAAGTAATAACTAAGTAATAATTACTAAGTAATAAGTCTTAGTAATTGTTAAGGAGGGATATGAAAATGAGCAAGAACAGAATCTCTTCTCCTTTAAATTAGAATTTCTTTAAGTGATTATATATAATTTGTAACTGCTGCAACCCTGATCAAAACCATTTGGAAACAGATGGAGAACCTGGAGCACAAAATGAAAGAATGACATAAAAACCCAGAGTAAACGCAGAAGAAAGTTAAAATGTTTTTGAAAAACAACAACGAATGGGGCTAACCAAATATTGAAAAGACTTGCAAAGTGATGATGGTAAAGCAGTGAGATAATGGTTCAGGAATTGATGTAAACATACAACTTTAAGTTCTGGAATAATTTCTAAAGATGAGTAAGACATTAAGAGATGATAAAAGTGGCATTTTCGTCAATGGAGACAAGTCACACTGGCCAAGAGATGGCCTGGAGACAGCCGGCTATTTGGAAAACAATGTCTCAGAATAGACATGATATCCAGATAATACACAGACAGCACTATATACAGACAGAAGGAAGATTTACATAATAAAAGAAATGCTAGCAACAGTAATATGAATCATTTAACGATGGGGGTTAACATAATTTTTAATTGCACAAAGATTAAAACAACAGATATTTTTAAAAATAAGTAATTAAAAAGGGTTTAGCAAACTATATAGCAAGTGTGCTAGTGCTAACCTGAGAATGTGTCTTATTTGGCCAAATCTAAGAATGGTTTTTACACGTTTACATTGTTGTTTCAAAAAAGAAGAGAAAAAAGAAAAGACATAAAACAAGGAAGGACAAGAGGAAGAAAAATAGGAAAAGAAAAAGAAAAATGAAAGAAAAGAAGAATGTGCAACAGACATTGCATGTGGCCACAAATCCTGAAATGTTCACTCTCTGGCCCTTTACAGAAAAGTCTTCATCCGCTGCTTTTCACTGTACACCAAATAAAAATCAAATATGAAAAGCACCATAAACAGCAGGAGTGAAATGAACATTTGGGGAGAGAAGGATTTGAAACATGTATGTCAAAACTCACCCTTTTTTAATACAAGAATAAACCAAACAACAAACAAGACTTGTTCCTTAGGGTTTAGCTTCAGTATTATATACTGAGAGTCTCTAAGAATGTTTACATTTTTTAATTTTTTATTTTATCAAAAAAGAACTTTTTTTAATGTTATTTATTTTTTTATTTTTTTTTAATGTTTTTATTTTTGAGACAGAGAGAGACAGAGCATGAGCAGGGGAGGGGCAGAGAGAGAAGGAGATACAGAATCTGAAGCAGGCTCCGAGCTGTCAGCACAGAGCCCGACGCGGGGCCCGAACCCACGGACTATGAGATCATGACCTGAGCCGAAGTCGGACGCTCAACTGACTGAGCCACCCAGGCACCCCAAATGTTATTTATTTTTGAGAGAGAGAGACAGAGCATGAGCAGGGGAGGAGCAGAGAGAGAGGGAGACACAGAATCCGAAGCAGGCTCCAGGTTCCCAGCCGTCAGCACAGAGCCCGATGCAGGGCTCAAACCCACAACCCGTGAGATCATGACCTGAGCCAAAGTTGAATGTTTAACCGACAGAGGCACGGGGGTGCCCCAGAATGTTTACATTTTAATGTAACTTAATAATAGTGCATTTTTTCTGAGTATAATTTTATTAATTTTTCACTTATGATTTTCCATGTTCTGTCTTATAAGAGAAAAAGTTTTCTATGGATCATCAGTAGCTACAATTCGATGACTTAAAACTCCATTTGTCAGAACTGAGACAAAGGCCTCAGTGTTGTGGGTGATGCAGATCCAGACTCCCACATGGCCTACGGAAACGCGTCACTACCTGGAGGTGTGGTATCTTGGAGGCAGGTGACAGGGCGAGGCGGGGAGGGGGGAGGGTCGACATGCTGGAGACCAACCTGAGGGTATGTGCTGCCCAGTTGTTGAGACTGATAAGCAGTAAATTCATGGTATTTTGTAAAATAGCCCTTCACGGGCACCTGGATGGCTCAGTCAGTTAAGCATCCAACTCTTGATCAGGTCATGATCTCGTGGTTCATGGGTTCCAGCCCCACACAGGGCATTGAGCTGACAGCATGGAGCCTAATGGGGATTCTGTCTCTCTGTCTCTCTGCCCCTCCCCTGCTTGGTTGCACACACTCTCTCAAAATAAATTAAAACAAACCAGCCATAATTTCATACATTCATATCTGCTGTGTGCCTGCCAGGTGACAAGATGTATTCCACCCACAGGCAAATAAAACCATAGCAACAACCTGGTGTCCCCACACAAGCAGGAGTCCTACGCGTCCATCAGAGCAAACCGCATCTTGTTCTGCCGCTGCCCCCTTGCTCCTCACTCTGAGGCCGTGATATCAATCTGCCTCTGGCATCAAGCCATGTGTACGTCCTCGAACCTTTTTAGGGGGAAGTGGAGTCAGGAAAGAGCTGAGTTTCCTTTAAAAAACGTTAATATTTGGTTATTTTTCTTTTTACTGGATTTTACTTTTCTGACCTTGGGGTTTGTATGGGTTTTGAATTCTGTACCTGCAAGAATCCAAAATTATGTCCCCCTTTAAAAGTGGAAGCACTTTATGGGGCGCCTGGGTGGCGCAGTCGGTTAAGCGTCCGACTTCAGCCAGGTCACGATCTCGCGTGATCTCCCGTGATCTGGCGTGAGTTCGAGCCCCGCGTCGGGCTCTGGGCTGACGGCTCGGAGCCGGGAGCCTGATTCCGATTCTGTGTCTCCCTCTCTCTCTGCCCCTCCCCCGTTCATGCTCTGTCACTCTCTGTCCCAAAAATAAATAAATGTTGAAAAAAAAATTAAAAAAAAAAGTGGAAGCACTTTATTGTACTGTGCAATGTGATGTCTCTGGTGGGAATGAGCTAATACATAGTACGTATGAAGAGGGACATGCAGCCATCAACAAACACAGTAATTCAGGAGTCACCCAGAAATATATAGATTATATCCTTCTTCAAGGATAGATCATTTAATTTCATGTAGTAAAATTTTTTTAATATTTATTTATTTTTGAGAGAGTGTGAGCGGGGGAGGGTTGGAGAGAGAAGGAGTCACAGAATCCGAAGCAGGCTCTGAGCTGTCAGCACAGAGCCCAACGTGGGGCTTGAACCCACGAACCGTGAGATAATGACCTGAGCCGAAGTCAGATGCTTAACTGACTGAGCCACCCAGGCGCCCCATTTAATTTTATTTATTAACTGAATTAATTTGCTAAATTAGCTTCTGAAGTGTAGAGTCATGGTGTGAACGAGAACACTGTTGAGATTGAGGTATTATTCGATGTTTTTTTTAAAAAAAAAATTTAAATGTTTATTTTTGAGAGAGAGAGACCGAGTGTGAGCAGGGGAGGGACAGAGAGAAGTAGACACAGAATCTGAAGCAGGCTCGATCCTCTGAGCTGTCAGGACAGAGCCCAATGTGGGGCCCAAACACGTGAACCATGAGATCATGACCTGAGCCGAAGTCCGAAACTTAACTGACTGAGCCCCCCAGGCGCCCCTATTCAATGCTTAGTAAATTGGACCTGCAGCACGCAGTCTGGCATGGGTGATGGAGGTGTAAACTTTTTGTTTGGCTAGGGACTCGTTAATCTGACATTGATTTTTAAAGCACAGGCTGCCGTTTAGAAAACAAAGACACCAGAACTCTAGGTTATTTATTGATGAGCCAGGCCACCAAGGGGATTTTCTGACCGAGGTCACACCAGCTAGTGGAGGTCCATAGGGCAATTAGGTCAAGCCCTGTTTTAATTAACCTGAAATCACTTGAACATCAGTCCTGATTTTTAGTAATTGCTGTTCTCACAAATGGACTCATGGGCTCTGAGGTTTCCCCAAGGTTCACCATAACTATGTCACTGTTGTTTCTCAATTATATCTCAAATATGCAAATTTCTTATTTTAAAATTAGATGTCATGCAGGTCTGCAGGTTTGTGTACACACACACACACACACACACACACACACACACACAATGATGGTTAATGTGGAAGCTTTAATGTGTCCTACTTGAGTTTTGCAAAAAAATATATTCTGAGATCTTTACAAACTTCCAAAGATATGCATACCACTAGAATGGCATCCTTTAGCCCCTAAAAACGGTGACAACAGTATCAGGATCTTTTGTCAGAATCTGGGCAGTAAAGACCGAGTAAAAGAAGGAGCGAGCCCCTGGGTGGCTCTGTGGGTTAAGTGTCCGACCCTCGATCTCAGGGTGGTCAGTTTTAAGCTTTGCATTGGGCTCCACCATGGAACCTACCTAGAGAAAAAAGAAAATGCTCATGTGAAACAAAGGCCTGCCAAGCTGAGGAAGAAGTTGGAGTTCTGTTAGCATCACCAGGAAACTGCACAGCACATTTACCCAGAATTAGAATTGATGCCTCAGCAAAATACGTGCCACTTACGAAGAGTCCCGCCGTGAGCATTGGAGTCCAGCAGTGCCATGAGCCCACTATGCGGACTGACTCGCACCCAGGTCCCTGCACACAGCACGAATGTGATTACCCACACCCTCTCCACGGCCAACACTGGAACCGGATGCCTCGAGAGTTCCTAAAGACGTGCTTCGTGGGCACGGCACGTCTGTAGGGAATTAAAACAGCGTTTCTCTCTGTTCTGAACAAAGTTCCATCTCCTACCTCCTCCTGTGGGAGAACGTGCATAGACACAGCATCTTCCACTGGGAAGCGGGAATTTGCCACCAGTCAATGTTCCTTCCATGTGGCAAGGAAATGTTGCTGCTGAAAAATTTCAGAAGTTTGTCGAATATGGGAGGATCCGGCAGGATCACTGGCTGCTGTCTGAATGTCCTTACTCTCCCTAAAATCATTGGATTTTCACGTGGGTAACGAAAGCATTTGGTCCTTTGCCAAGTAGATACAGGTTGTGGAGCTGGAGTAATTATCATAAACGTCTAATAAACATCATGCAGGCAAGCCCTCGGTAAACGTCTGTCTGCCTCGATTTTTTATTGAGAGAATGTGATACACATACCCTAAAGGGGTGGGCAGATGTTTCCAGATGACAGAAGGAAGCAAGATGCTCACTTCCTAATGTATTTAGGCAAAGTGGATTTCCAATATTACATTATACTTTTAATTGAAAGAGCACTGCATGACAGAGCATTTCCATCAGTGACTTAGAGGATTAGTAATGTATTTAAATTAATAAAATATATACTATCCCTGTAGCAAATCCATTTCTGGAAATTCGGTATTTGGTTTTGGTCACTTTGGTTACCTCAAGAACTTTTGTATTCGTAAATTTTAATCAAATAATACTTCGTTGCATGACTCATACGCAGTGTGTATGCAGTATTTTTGCTGTATTTATATGATAGCGTGGCATCACTATTTAAAATATTAAAATTAAAGGTTAGCCTTTTAAATACACGGAAATTGCATTTTAGTAGTTATCTAAGTTACCTCTAATCACCGCCCACTTCAAAGATTAAAATCTCTTTATTTTTTAAGACCTGTACGTACACACTCAACCGATAAAAATTAGGATTTTTAAAATGATGTGAATTTTTGTCTCGATTTTCCACCTGATCGTTCATAGAGAGATGTGGAAAGCACACAAATTTCAACCACAATTAAAAGCACAGCCCTCTGCTGCCTGATGTTTCCTGCTGATGGATAGGTTTGGACAAGGCGTCACACATGCACCCTCTCCCCAGGTGCACGCAGAGTCACAACGATGTCAACTGCAGGACTTCTTTGTCTGAGAGGTCCTGTGACAGCTCCAACGATCATCGTCACTGTGTATTCTGAGTGGCACAGAACTCCCCCTGAGCTAACAAAGTGAAGTTAGCCAAAGGCTGCTGTCTTGTTTTAGACACGTGTGCGTTGATGCAAAACTGTGTAGTTGACACGTACGTATTGAGGATTTATGGCAGACGAAGCCCGGAAAAGCATGAGCTGAAGACTGGAAGAGCCACTGAAGATAGACTGAACATGTTACATGCGTAACGTTTGCAGTCATGAAATAGGTCATTTAATCATGAAGCATGAAGGATCACGTTTGGAATCAAAATACACTTGGCTTCTGTCTGTGGAGAGTCCAGTATCTAGTTCAGGATGTAAAGAAAACAGACTTTGCGCATGCTCAAAATCCTATCTGTACGTTTTCTGCTTGATTTGGAGTAGCAAAATTGGAAATGTTTCTGGTCGTTTTAAGGATTCATGGAGCTATGGCTGTGAAATGTACCAGTGAAAGCCTGAGAGAAGGGGAGCGTTCATAGGAGGAAGATTTCTATTGAGCCTCATTATTGCCCTTGGAAAGTTCCAAGACAACAGGGCCGGAAGGAATGGGTGTTAGTCAAGGACACGTGCAATGCAGACCATGTAGGGAAATATGTCAGCATGTAGCCACTGACACATACACTCAGGGTTAAGACTCTGTCCTCAACTTATTTTAGAAAAATTGTGTTTTGTAGCCAGCACGACATGTTTTAGAAGGAGAAACATTTTCTATTAAGGATTCTGCATGGCTTTTTTCTTTTTTAACATTTATTTATTTTTGAGACAGAGAGCGTGAGTAGAGGAGGGGCAGAGAGAGACAGAGACTCAGAATCTGAAGCAGGATCCGGGCTTTGAGCCATCAGCACAGAGCCCGATATAGGGCTCAAAATCATGGATATGAGATCATGACTGACCCAAAGTCAGATGCTCAACTGACTGAGCCACCAGGTGCCCCTGCGTGGCTTTTATTTCGAAGAAGTAGCTAATTTTGCTTAAGCAACAGACCCTAGAAGAGGAACAGCTGCTGGTATTTCTTCCTAAAAATTCAAGATGAGTGTCTCGAGTTGATGGAAGCAAAATGAAGACACGTGACTGTCCAAACTCATGGAACGTATGGCTCTAGAGTCATCTCCCTTTGATGTCATTCACATCCGGGAAAGGAAGCACGGGGAGAATGTGATGGGCCACCAAGAGTGCCCTTTACAGACAAGGGAAAATAAGCATCACGCATACGTGCCATGTTAAATAACGGTGGAAGCTGTACGATGCAGGAGAGGTCAAAGGGAGCACGGGGAAAGATTTCTGTAAGATCTCCGTGGAAGGAGAGAGTGGTTCCAACTCAGACAGCAAAGAAAGCCCTTCTGGAGGATTTGAAGCTGAGCCTGGGTCTGCAAGATGCCTTGTGAGTTCCTGCCACGCCACCCCCGATATTTACTGATCCCCCTGATGGTGTATATGAAGTGCTTCCTTCTCTGGTGACCCAGGCATTCAGTCTCCTGGAACTGATTTCCTTACAAGGAACACATACCTATATACCGTGTAGCTGCCGCATGTTTAAAACCGCTTCATGAGCCCCTTCCAGGTTTGCAGCCCAAAGTACTTCAGCCTTGCCTTAATCCCGCACTAGTCTTGCATTTGGTGCAAGAAAGACGATATTGTGTGTGAGGCTATAAACACAAGGTGTCAGTGAATGGATCGTTCATTTCCCGTAGCAGGTATCTTTTGCGTGTCTGTGACAGACACAGTTTTGCACTAGACAGGACTTCTGTTATAAAAAAGCAAGAAATCCCAGAGCACAGACAAGAAACGGTCAGAGAAATACAAAACTCTTCACTGAAATGCAAGAGATGTGTCTGGGGTAGAGGAGAGCAAACGTGTTCACAATGTTCTGGGTACACGTAAGATTGCGTTTCCGCGTTGTCCTAGGGTTCTCCGGAGAAACAGAGGCACTGGGAGAATGTTTGGAGGTTTGGCATGAGGAATTGCCTCATGTGATTGTGGGGGCTGAGACGCCCCCACATCTGCCATGTGCAGGGTCGCGAGCCCAGGGAAGTCGATGGCGTGAGCTGTAGTGTGAGAGCAGGAGACCAAGAACTGTGATGTCCCAGGAGCGGCCCACGTGGTTCCTTAGCAGTGACAGATGTAGGGTGGTGACATGAAGCTACATGCTAGCAGGGTGAACGGACGGGGAGTGGGTACTCTTTGAACTCGCTTGGCAACTTCCGTAAGTTGAAGGCTGTTCCAGAATGAACCGTTTCTGGCTTTGTTTCAAGCCAGAGGACACAGTGGGTGGCGAGAAGGGAGCGAAATAAGTAGTGGAAGACGGGACGTAAGCCAGTCACAGCGGGACAGCCCCCACCGTCGGGGGGTGACATGATTAGGAAGGACAGCGCAGCTAGGAGCTGATGGGGGAGAAACGCACACTTCCCAGCTCCAGCGGGAGAAGACAGGGCCGTGGACGGAGTTTCAGGGAAAGAAGTGAGGTTTGGGTCTGGGCACGGAAGGCCCATTTCGTACGGACGACTGAGAGCCGAGTCGCAGGTCGTGCCCGGGGATTGGCACTGTTGTTTGCAGAGACAAAGTTGCATACAGGGAGAGTGTGGCCGGAGGAACAAGAGGTCCATGTGGGACATACCGACTCAGGAAAGGAGACATCCAAGCGGAGACTAATGTACGGACCTCATAAGTGATTTGAAAGGGCTGGCTTTAGAAATTAGTGAGTGAATTCCTGTAAGCCAAGACAGACGTGGGGAGGGGCACCGGGACGTGGAGGGGCGACCAGAGTCCATGGGAGATGTGGGGGCCATGCGGGGTCCCACGCTTAGAGCCACAGCGGAGCGAGGAAGCAGAGCCAGGAGGCCGATGGTCAGCCCCTGCTGGTGACACTTAGTGCTTCTCTAGGGAGTTAGAGGTGTCACAGTGAATGAGTTCAGTGTAGACACTCGGTGGAGTGGACACCGCATGGTTCCACATGGAAGCACAGCAAAGGAGGCTTAGGCAAGGAGGAAGGAGAACGTGTTGTGTTCCAGAAGATTTGTGAGGGAGGCTTCAGAGCATGGGGGATCACCATACAGCACGGACTCTCCACCTCAGCTCTGCGGGCAGTGGAGCCGGTGCCCTTCGGTGCTGGGGTGTCCCGTGCACCCCACGATAGTGAGCTGCCTCCCCCGTCTCCACCCCCGGCAGGGATTCTCGACCTCGGCTCTGCGGGCAGTGGGGCCGGTGCCCCTCGGTGCTGGGGTGTCCTGTGCACCCCGAGGTGGCGAGCTGCTTCCCCGTTCTCCACCCACCGCCCCTCCTCCAGGCACAACAATCAGAACCGTCTCCAGACATCACCCCAGGTCCCCTTAGGGGTGCACGGCAGAGAACCACTGGTTGGTCACAGTTTGGTTTATGTGGCAGAGGAAAGCAGGACGGGAGACGGGGGGAGGAGGAAGGAAGAAGGAGACAGTTGTGCATTTCTGCTTTGTAAAAACCTCAGCTCCAGCCACTGGCATCAGTGCACTCAGAAACACCCCCCGTGGTATCTGTTGGATAAATTTTGTAGGCAAGAAATATGTGCATTGTGTGTGTCCTTTCAACCAAGCTGAAGTTCGCATGTACTAATTCCCTCTCGACGTGGGAAGAGTTATTGTTTTCGCAGCCCTAAGTCCCAGGCTGAGCCGGGCCACACACGGAGCCACAAATGCCCAGGAACGTTGATTCTGTATGCACGTGAGGGGGCAGTGTGAGCAGGAGGGCGCAGCTGTTTGCAGCAGATGTTAGAGACACAGAGCCCGCCTGACAGTAGCTTCTGAGCACCAGCCGAGCAGGGAGGCGCTTTCCGAACTAACCACTGCCCTCGGGTTTGCCTAACGCGTCAGTTCCTGTGGGTCCCTTCCGTGCTCCTATGTCTTACTTGAAAGGTGTGACATTTCACGATTCACATGCAGCCAAGAATGCTCTGTGCCACAAGACGTGCAGAGCAAAGACATTCCAAAATGAAGGCAGTTGCTTCTAGAAGCTTTGTGGACTCCCTCTGAGCATCAGGCACTTTTTATTAGTAAAGTGTTGCTTCAGGATTTTTAAATAGCACCCTAATCATGCCCACCAGGTCTGGTGTGTTGGAAAAGGCACTTCACTTCTATATGAAGCCAGACGTATATGCCCAGTCTAGTGCTCCTAAAAGCATCAGCAGGGGCGCCTGGGAGGGCTTAGTCGGTTGACCGAACGACTTTCAGGTTCTGACTTAGGTCATGATCGCACGGTCCCTGAGATGGAACCGCCCGTCAGACCGTGTGCTGACAGTGTGGAGCCTGCTTGGGATTCTCTCTCTCCTTTTCTGCCCCTACCCAGTTTGCACTCACTGTCTCTCTGAAAATAAATCAATAAACATTAAAAAAAATCATCACTGAAACCAGACTGGGGGACAATCTACAAAACGCCTGACCAGTCCTCAGAAGTGTGAAGGTCCTGAGAAATCAGGAAACACAAAATTCCATACAATGTGGGAGCCCAATGAGACATGAAGATTATTGCAGTGTGGGACCCTCAGTGGAACCCCAGACAGGAAGAGGGCTTTACCCAAGAACTGAAGAAACCCACGTACAGCGTGGAGTTTAGCTGATGGTACTGCAACAACGTTAATCTCTTAGTTGTGACAAGTGTTGTGTGATTATTTAAGATGTTAACATCTCGGGGGTGCATAAGAGCTCTCTCTACTTATCGTCTTTCCAACTTCCTGTACATCCAGAATTATTCACAAATAAAAAGTTTGTTTAAAGAAATGGCACCCAGGGCACCTGGGTGGCTCAGTCAGATGAGCGTCCGACTTCAGCTCAGGTCATGATCTCACAGTCCGTGGTTCAACCCCTGCATCAGGCTCTGTGCTGACAGCTCGGAGCCTGGAGCCTACTTCAGATTCTGTGTCTCCCTATCTCCCCGCCCCTCCCCTGCTCATTCTCTCTCTGTCTCAAAAATAAATAGAAATATTAAAAAAATAAATACATAAAAAAATAAAGAAACGGCACCCTTCAAAGGGGTTGGAAATGTGTAAGTTTTACATTCAAAAGGCATTAACCTGGCAACGACCACCCATGCAACCCTGAATCTGATTTGCGACTTCAAGACCAGGTGGTTTCAGATGCTGTGTCTCCCTCTCTCTCTGTACCTCCCCTGCTCGTGCTCTGTCTCAAAAATAAATAAACATTTTTAAAAATTTTAAGAAAAGGAAGCAATTAGAAGTGAAAAGAAACAGGTGTTTGCCAGGTGAGTAATGGAAGCCAGCCACTGTGTAAATGTAGCTCGATTCCATTTGCGCAGCATCTGATGTCAGAAGTATGTGTGGTTACAGGTAAACAAACCTGCACTCACAGTGGTTAAGCCACTTGTCCAGTATCACACAACTGCAGGTAACAGACTTGAGTTCCATTCCTTCTCTACCCAAGTGAAAAGCCCCTATTTTACATTCTGGCATTTTCCCCGCCAATGCAGGTTTCGCACAAAAACTCACGACACAGGAGAAGAGATCAGAAGGATCAAGATAACATGTAACAAACTCCCAAAACAGAAATAGTTATGTGGACAGGCATGAAATGGGAAGAAAACAGAGCACTTGGGGAATGTGGACAAGCATGGACTGCGCTGTAAAAGGAACAGCTGGGGAGAGCGGAGAAGCATATG
>NW_024412465.1:898690-1041018 GCF_014898765.1 Herpailurus yagouaroundi | reverse complement strand
ATGCTATGGTCGATAAGGAGCAGCTGGGGACAGTGGAGAAGCATATGCTGTGGTGGATAAGGAGCAGCAGAGGAGAGTGGAGAAGCATGACTGTGCTGTAAAAGGAGCAGCTAAGGACAGCAGAGAAGCATATGCTGTGGTAGATAAGGAGCAGCAGGGGAGAGTGGAGAATCATGGACTGTGTCGTAAAAGAAGCAGCTGGTGTGAGTGAAAAGGAGTGGGCTGTGCTATAGAAATAACAGCTGGGAGGGTGGAGACAGTCTCTGGAGAAGGAGCAGCACTGAGGAGGGGATACAGGCTGTGAGGATATAGGGTTCACCGCCACACAAGCTGTGGAAGTGTAGGAAAATTAACGTCTTTAACTTCACGTTCCTCTTAGGTAAAAGCAGGGGCTAAGACCAGGTTCATACCATTTAGGGATTCTTTAAAATGATATATGTAAATCTTGTAGTCTCATGACTTGCTCACAAGATACATTTCGCCTCCAAGGAATCCCCACGGCACCAGAGATACTCGCGTCCCTGAGTCATTTTCTGTAGGAATTGTTCATGGGAAGCGTGTGCATCTAGGGGCTGTACTCGCATCACTGCAGAGAGAATCTGGCACAGTGTCATGCCCAGCACACACGACATTTCAACTCCGTCATCCCCAGAGGTTATTTCTGATGTTCTTCAACTGCAGGGGGACATATGTGATGCAGATGTATCCTCCCAGAGCCTGGTGCCAGCCGTAGTCCCAGCATGATGTGCCAGCATAAAACTGGTATTCCTCAGGTGTGAAAGGTGGCAACTGTTTCAAAATACGTCCTCTGTGCCAGACCCCCTTCCCACACCTCCCTGGATTTCTCAGTAGTGATGTATGAAGGACTCTGACAGCCCAAAGCGACATTTCCAAAGGAGAAAGAAAACAACGCCAGGCTTCTATAAATTATTCAAAAAGTGTGTTGAGTTCAAGAAAGAAAGTTCCATTTTGTGGTGAAGACTGATCCATTCTAAACCTATTGGTAAGTTGAGAATCCGCTTTGGGAGACCTTTCATTGGAAATATCCAGTGACCATGGCAGTTAACTCTCCTAAAAGCTATCCTGAGTTCACACTTCATCATGCTTGGCTGTTAGGGTCTGGAAGCAATGACGAATCTACTAGGTTCCACCACTGTGCTGAAGTGTTCTGTTTGGGCAGTGAAATTGGATCCTAATACATGCATTTCTCTGAAAAGATGAATAAACCATATTGAAAACACAGTCTAGTTAAAACGTGTTGTTTCCTTCCTTGCTTCGTTAAGCTTATTATGGTAATAACAAACAGGGAAAGATGCAAAAGGAAGAAATTATAGGAAGGAAAATAAGATGGAGATATATTGAAAATAAATGAGAGTCCGTATATAATGTTAGGCCTGCAGAAAAAAGCAAATTAATAATAGTGGCTTTGGTGATAGACTTGGATATGTATCTTAGTTCTACCACTTTCTGGTTGGTTAGGTTTTTTTGTAGTGTTCATGGTAAATGCTTTCCAATCATAAAGTATTTTTTAAACACACAGAAAAGTATAGGAAATGTTACAGTGAACAATTTTGCACCTTGCAGAAGTTTCAATATTTTGTTTGATTTGGTTCAGGTATTTTTTAAACGATTAGACAGAACAATTGACTGCATATATCGTCCCCTTTTTCTCCCCCCTTATTCCAGATGTAATTACTAATCCTTATGTGGTTTTTATTATCCTCATAAAACTTTTATACTTTTATTATGCATTCAGGCGTCTGTAAACAATATATGGTTAAGTTACGTACATGGAATCACATGGTCTATATTCTTTGGTCCTCGTTTTTTTTCACACAATGTGTTTGAATTTCAATCATATTCTGTGGGTGATGGTATAATATATTTTAACACAGGGAAGATGTCATTAAATTATCCTGCACTTTAAATATACATGTATCTATTCTATCGGTGAACCTAAGTTGATTCCAGTTCCATCAGCGCTGTAGTTTGTTTATACATTACTTGGGGCTCATTTTCGAGTTCTGTGAGAGAGCCTAATTGGCAACCTAGGTTCTCATCATGTTTCTCCCAGATCATCATGATCAGATTTGGGCAGCAAGAACCAGGCATTGCTCTTTGTGAAGAACTCCTCAAGAGATTCTCATGGGCACTGGGATCAAGATAGGCCCCTTCTTTAGAGAAACCCTTAGATCTGATGGACAAGTCATGATGCTTAAGAATGTTTACTGCACCATATTCTAGAGTAGGGATTCTAATGTGCAACCAGGGATAAGAATTTCTGCTCTAGAACACACACATGCAGGTGGAGTTTCCAGGTGGTCCAGGTGGTAGGAGAAAGGTTATCTTTAACTTTGCTCAATATTGCCAGTTGCCCACCAGAAGGATTATGTTAATTATATATGCTCCCCTCCACAGTTGGTATTGCCGCTCTTTGGGGATAGAAATGCATCCTTTTGGGCGCCTGGGTGGCTCAGTCATTTGAGTCTTTGACTCTTCGTTTCAGCTCAGGTCATGATATCATGGTTCATGAGATCAAGCCCCAAGTCAGGCTCTGCATTGAGCAGGGAACCTGCTTAGGATTCTCTCTCCCGTCCTCTGTCCCTTCCCTGCCCTCTCTGTCTCTCTAAAGGTAAATAAACTTATGTATAAAAAAAAAAAAGAAATGCATGCCTTTGTAATGTTTTATAACTTCTCAACCCACAGTGAGGTCAAGGTCTTTCTGGTCACTGTCCATTTGGGTTTGCCGTTCAGTGATTGCATCCCATATAATTTGCCCATTTTAATTTTTTTAATGTTTATTTATTGTTGAGAGAGAATGAGAGAGAGACAGAGTACGAGGAGAGGAGGGGCACAAAGAGAAGGAGACACAGAATCTGAAACAGCCTCCACACTCTGAGCCTGTCGTGGGGCTCAAAGTCACAAACTGTGAGATCATGACCTGAGCTGAAGTCGGCCACTTAACTGAGCCACCCAGGCACCCCTACGTTGCCCATTTTAAAATGTCTTGAGGATTTTTTAAAGTAGTAATTTCTTGTTTTTTTAAAAAAAAATATATCTGGAAATCGTCCATGTCAGTGAAATAAGTTGGCATACGTGGCCTCTCTTTGGTGTCTTCATTTGTTTTCGTTTCATTTATGGTCTCTTTCCATATGTAAAACAGAATAATGCCAAAGTTTCAGTGTTTTTAGAAGTGTCTTAATGATTTGCATACTGATACAGCTTGAGGAATTCTGTAAAATGCAGCCACCTTTTGCAAAACACACCCCTGTTCAAACACAGAACATTCCATCACTTCAGAAAGCTCTCTGTGGCCTGAGAAGTCCTCTACTCATTTCTATTTTCGTAAGATATGGAGATGTTTTAAGAATATATCATGGTAAGAAAGACTGGTTCCGACATATGTATTCCAGTTCTTTGCTTCCATCTGTGTTTTTACTTTTCCCTTTCTTGAAAGTATCTTCTGTTACATAGAAAGTGTTTATTGTTGTTGTTGTTGTTGTTGTTTTGAAAAGCCTACAGACACCTGGCTAGCTCAGTCGTGGAGCATCCAACTCTTGATCTCAAGGTCGTGGGTTTGAGCCTCATGCTGGGTATGGAGCCTAATTAAAAAAGAGAAGAGAGAAGTCTGGTTTATTAACTTTTCCTTCATAGTTAACGCATTCCGTGTCCTGCAAAGTCTTTGGTGACCCCTAGGATCATACATGACGCTCTTCTTTTGTTGTAGACGTTGTTTATGGTTTCAGATTTCATGTTTTGGTCTCTGATGCATTCAAGTTTACTGCTTCTCCGTGTAGATATCCTGATGTTGTATCACCATTGTTGGCGATCTGTTTTTTTAATTGGCATCCAGTGGGTTAGGTTCAGATCCTATCTTCAGTCCTACTTTCTGTGGGCTGTAGTTCCAACATCACGTCCATTTGCAAGGCCTGTGCCGGCTGCTTGGGTCACCGGGTGCGTGCATCACTTGAGGTGGTATATACAGTGCTCAAGTTCTCAAAGCCTTTGCTGTGGCCCCTTGTGTGTGTCCCACGTGTTGCCCAGTTGAGGAGTAAGACCAGGACAGGGGCTTCAGTGGGTTCACACTTGGAAGTGGGGGCTGTGTTTCTCCAGCTCGAAATACAGCATGCCCCGTTTTGGTATGTAATGAGTAATTGTTTAGTATGGGCACGTTCTAGATATCACAGGGAATGTCTTGTATTAAAAGCATTTTCGTTGTTTATCTGAAATTCTAATTTTGCTAAGTATCTTAGTATTTTAATTTTAATTCTGATCTTGTATTTAAGTCTGCTGACTGTGCCTCACACTGTGTGCCTCCTGGGTGCCTCTTTACCTGATTTTTGTGGCCAGAAAGACAGGTTTCCATCAGGGCTTCAGCTGCGTGTGTGCGTGCTTGCGTGCACACACACACACACACACACACACACACACACACACACATACATGCATGCGCGTGCACACACACACACTCTGTTGTGTAGTTCCGTGTGACCAGGGTCACGTTTGGGATGAATCAGGAAGAGAGGAAAGTCATGACTCGCCCACAGTCCACAGGTGTCAAGGGCTCCTTTTCTCCTCTGTCTCGGGGAAGGAAGTGGGATGGGTCTCCTGTAGGGGCTCCCCCTGCAACATCTGTAGCTGCCTACCTGGCAATGAAGTCATTCAGCCTGCCTCAGCCAGGAGAGAGAGGAGAGAGAGAACCAAGCAGAAAAAAACACGCATTCCCTCCATGCCGTCGAGCACACACGAGGCTATTTCTCTAGTTTGGGGGCAAAACCCGGAGAGTTGCTCCTACAGATAGATATCTTGTCCAAGCTCCCTGCCAAGTTCTGGCATCCACTTAGCCCTCTGGTCAAAGCTGCGAAACCAACAAGGAAAAACTGGGAAACTCACTTCTGTTATGGGACTTTTTCAGGTCTGGATTTCAGTCCCTCCAGGTGATTACTGTTTCCTTTTTAGGGATCCCGACTGCTTGTTTTTGTATTTTGGTCCCGGATTTTAACTATGCTCAATGGAAGGAGAATGTTAATTTAATTGTCTTATTCTATCCTATCCCCATTATTATAATTTGAAAAATCTCCTCTTTCCTCCGTGAAATTACTTTGGCCTAGTTTATTTTCACCATATATATAGTTGTGTCTTTCTCATCGCTGATCTCTGCGCATGTCTTCCTAAGGCTACGTAGTCCTGATTTTCTGTGTCACCTACTCAGGCTCCAGAACAACGATCGAAAGCAAGTAATGGGAGTCCTGCAAAGTTGCTCGTGTTTTTCAAGGTTGTTTTGGCTACTCTGGGTCCTCTTCAACTCCTTTAAATTTCAAGCATTGGTGGTCAACAAAGCTTGCTGGAAATAGAACTACATTCCATCCATACGTAATCATGTGGGGAACTGAGATCTCAACAATAAGGAATCTTAAAATCCATGAGCATGATTTATGTTTTCATTTATCTAAATCTACTTTAATTTCTCTCAGCAATATTCTGTTGTTTCAGGGTAGAGGTTTTGCTCAGATTTTGTTAAATGTATCCTTAATATCCTTTGTTTTATGATGTTATTATAGATGGCATTTTAGTACCTAAAATTCCATTTGTTACTAGGATGTAATGTATCTATGTATATACACACATACACGTGTATTGAAATTTTAACTCTATCCCCATGCAAAATTCACCAATTAGGATTAATAGTTGTTTGTAGACTATTAGCATTTCCTACATACAAAATCGTGTTTCTGCCGTGATAGACTCTTGGTCTACCTTCTTAATATCATCCCCTTAAATAATACGATTGACAGTTGACCCTTAAATAACAACACTGGAGTTTGGGATGCTGACCACCCCCCGCCCCGCCCCGCACGATCTGCCTATAAATTCTGCCTCCCCAAAAACTTAACTACTAATAGCTTACTGTCAACTGGAACCCTTATCAATAACAAGCACTTGCTTATCACATATTTTCTATGTTCTATGTATGGCATACTCTGTTCTGACAGTAAAGTAAACTGGGGAAAAGCAGGTATTATGAAGAAAATCATAAGAGAAAATACATTTACAGTACTGTACTCTACTTATTGAAAAAATATCCACGTGTAAGTAGACCCAGTTCAAACCCCGTGTTGTGCCAGAATCAACTAATATTTGTATTGTTGCACTGTGACCTTCAGTACAACCTAGAATAAAATGAGAATATTCTGTTTTGTTTAACCGTGTTTTGTTGGAACGTGTTTAGTCTTTCACTGTCAGACTCCAACAATCATAATTGGGTCTTGAATTTTACCACAAGCCCTTTCTGCGTCTAAATTGACCATATGTCTCTCTTATATCAATACTAGAAGTTACATTGATTTTTTTTTTTTTTATGTGTTAATGCAGCCATGCGGGTATGGAATGAAGCTTCCTTGGCCATAATGTATTAATCTTTTTTGCTCCTGATGATTGCTGAATTTTGTTAATGATTGTTGTGTTTCTGTTTTATTTCTTATACATTCTTGGTGTCATGGTTATTTCTGGGTTTAAGTCATATATATATAGTGTCTTCTGGTTTTTCCTGAAGAAGTTCATATAGTTTTAATATTATTACTTCCTTTAATGTCACCTAGAATTGATCAATAGAGCCGTTTGGCCTCAAATTTTCTTTGGAGGAAGGTTTTATTTTTATTTTTTTTAAGTTTATTTATTTATTTTAAGAGAGAACGAGCTGGGGAGGGACAGAGAGGGGGATCCGAAGCAGACTGTCAGCACAGAGCCCAACACGGGGCTGGAACTCACGAACCATGAGGACATGACATGAGCTGAGGTCAGACACTTAACTGACTGAGCCCCCCCCCCCCCCCCACCCCCAGGTGCCCTGGAGGAAGGTTTTAGTTACAAATGCAATGTCAGGCCTATTCTGATTTTTTCCCCTGTTTATGTGTGTGTGTTTCCCTGCTTACGTGTGTTATGTTTTTTTTTTTTTTAATGTCCGCTTCATCCAAGTGTTTCATTTTATTGGCGTGAATTGTTTCATAGCATATGCTCCTTACATCATGTAATACGTGGAGTGATGCCCCTTATTTCCTGATGACTGCTAGAAACCACTCTCTGTGTGCATACCCTTCCTTCTTCACTGCTCCCGCCCCACGCTACGTCAGGTTCACCTAGGCTCTTAACCTGTTTCAATGTACTATATTTTGGTTAGTTGATATTTGCTATTAGTTCATCATTTTCTATTCCACTGATTTCAGTACTATGTTTGACAGTTCTTCCTTTCTTGTTGTTTTTACTTAATTTGGGATTAATTTGCTATTGTTGATCTAGCTTAAGTGTAGGCTCAGTGTGTCAGATTCCAAACTCCCTTCTTTTCTGAGAACGCTAAGAGCCATAAACTCTCCTAGAGCTGCCTAGGTGGCTCATTCAGTTAAGTGTCTGACTTCAGCTCAGGTCATGATGTCTCGGGTTCGTGAGTTTGAGCCCTGCGTCAGGCTCTGTGCTCACAGCTTAGAGCCTGGACACTGCTTCAGATTCTTGTGGCTCCCTCTCTCTCTGCCCCTCCCCCACTTGTACTCTCTCTCAAAAATAAATAAACATTTAAAAACTTTTTCAAAAAACCTCTCCTGTACGCATGCTTTAGGTGCATCCCACAAATTCTGATGTGTCGCTTTATCAGTTTTTCATGTTTTCTTACTCCTGTTGTCATTTCTTTCTTGTCCTATACCTATGTTGCTTAATTTCTAAGTATACTGGGATTTCCTAGGCAGTCTTGTTCCTTATTTCTAATTGTTTCCCTGTCGCTGAATATGTGTCGATATTTTCAATTCTTTTCAGTTAATTGAGATGTTTTATGACCCTGTAGATATCCTCTGTTGGTAATTACTCCATGTCCCTTTAAAAGAGCATGTCTTAGTGCTGCTCTTGGGCGGAGGGTCCCATAAACATCGATTATTTAGGTGACGTCTGTGAGAGTGCTGTTCAGATCGTCTGTGTCCTTCACGACTTGTGTTTTGTCTACATTCGGTAACGGGTGCAGAATCAGTTATAGATCTTTCTTTCTATTACCTTCCGACCTGTTTTTGCAAGTGAGAAATCTGCTGGCATTGTAATTGCTATTCAGTGCAACCAAATTGTGCTTTTTCTGTGGGATAATCTGTCATTTTATCTGTTACCTTAAAACCGCCGTCTCCCTTGGAAAGTCTAGGGCTCAGTAGGTTTATTGATCCTGCTCGTTATTTGAGTGCACCTTAGATTGGTCTTGTCTTTCGCCTTTCTTGGTTTCTGCCAAGATCCATAAGGCATAAGGCTGTTTTTTCTTAAAATGTTTATTTCTTCTAGAACTTCAACTTACACTTATGTCATCGCTTCTCAATCTACTCCCCAAATTGTCTCAGCTTCTCGTTTCATATTTCATGTCTCTTTCTATGTCTGTGCTGAATCCGAATAAATTTGCACACACTGCCCTTCCTGGTTACAGACTCTCTTTTTAGATGTTCCCAGTCTTATGTTGATCCTATCCCTTCAAGATTTCTTTTTTCCATTTTGGAGAATATATTTTCAATCTTCAGTGTTTTCAACTGCATCTGTTAAAAAAAAAAATCCATCCATTTTCTATATCTGTTTTTTTATTTCCCTTTTTAAATATTCAACTTTTCACATTATCCTTTTGGGGATCCAAAGTCTTTGTCACATCTCTTTCTGTAGGTTTGTTTCGTGTGGACCAAACTTACGCGACGACCATTGGTTTCACGGGGTGTGTGTCTCATTTGAGTGTAGGGGTGTGAGTTTGCATTGCAGTCCCATTCAGAGGAGACATGCTGTCGACCTTGCATCGTCTAGCCCCCAGCTCCGTGTACCCCCTCCCGGCCCCTTCCTGTGCCCTCAGTGCAAGGGGCTGTCGTGCTCTGTAGTCCTGCCCTCGTGAGACTAGGACTGTGGCAGCTCCTCATGATAGTAAGCCTGCTCATGATAGGGAGTGACCTGCTTGATTTGCCTTCTTTTTAGTTACCGTTTAGCGTGTCCTTGTCATCCGGAGTCCTAAGCCACGCCTTTAAAGTCGGCTGAAGCCACCAGGCTACACACAACGCTTCTGTGAGCCTCCTCCCCAGAGTCCCCGGTTTCATGTGGGTAAAGCTGGCCCCGGCCCCCGCCGCAGGTTGGGGAAATGCAGTCTTGCTGTTTCCGTGCGGACAGACTCCCAGTGAACCTTGAGCCCCATTGGCACCCTCCCCCCACCCCCATGCCCGGCGGCTTTATCTTACTGATATTTCTGTGTTCTGTGAAGGTCAGTCTGCACCACTGCCTGTTTGAAACAGAGGGGGGTCTGCACACTGAGCTGTCTTAATCGGAAATAAGCGCTCTGGTTTGTTTTCATTTTCATTTTGTTTTCCTGCAGGGAAAAGGCTCTCATGTGTCACTGGAAGGGAGCTATCACAAGCTCTGACCCTTAGAGATTGTTGCCTTGCTCTTGAGTTCCGGACTCCTTAGAGGCATAGCCTTGGTGCCCCTCCCTTTAGAAGAGGGTGTAATGTTTTCATTCCATCCCGTTCTCACTCCATCCGGGCCGCCCTCCTGCACGGATGCACAAAATGGCCTTGTCTCCGGCAGCAACGCACACGCTGAATATTCCGGTCCTGCCACCTTGTCAACAGAGGGTGTGGAAGGACTGGCTGAGCTGTAAGCCCCTCCATGTGTCAGGGCTCTATTGACGCCCTGTCTCCTGTCCTTGGTGTCCCAGCAGAGTGGCACAGGTGCTTGTGTGGGTCTTCAGCAAGAGCAGAGGGCTTGCGCCCAAACTTTGGCTGCGACTCGATGGCGTGCTGTGATCTGCACTTTTTCTAGCAGGGGAAATGGCCTGAGCCATGACACAAGAGTGCTTGACCTTCAAATGGGAGTAAGTCACAGAAAGAGGAAGTATCCTAGGGAAAACTGGGCGAGTGGGATTCCACTAAGCCATCGAGAATTGTTTGAGTTCCTACCATGTGCCGTATTACAGATGTGAATGAGAAAGAACTTCACTGGCCTGAATTATTATATTGTGGTTGAATGCTTACAGTCAAGAGTCAAGAAGCCTGTTACGTAAAATCGGACAAAACAGGGTGCTTCTCTGGACCTCAGTGACCGTCTCTGTGTAAATGATAATGTTCAGATCCGTTGAGTTCTTCCTAAGGCCCAGAAGCTAAGAGCTTTATGTGTAGCACAGCATTTAACCCTCACAGCTTTCTGATAAGGCAGGCACTGCTCCCCATCCTTTTACTAATTGCCCAGCACAGCACAGCAGAGAATGGGGAGTCCTGAGGTTGACAGAGTCCCACCCATCATATTCTGGTGTGCTTCCTCCCGTGAAGGGGGACACGGGGGTGATTGGTCCTGCCTTGCTAGTCAGCTCAGAGGAGGCAGTGAGAGTTACAAAGGCCCTGGCCCCCAGCACGTGCTCAAAAATTAGTTCATCGGCAACGTGGAGGTGACATCTAGTAGTGGGAAACCCATTAGGAGATGTCCATCAGATTTTCCTGGGGTTTCTTTCTTCCCGACATCTCCTGCTAACCGACCACCTTCGCCACCACTGCCCTTCGCACAGGTTTACATCTTTGTAGTGCTGTCTGTGTCCTGACTGAGGGTTCAGTGTAAAACCTTGAACTCTTGAGAGAAAATGTTTTCTTTTCAAATGGAATGTGTGATTTGCATCAAGGGTCATGGGGTGGCACAGGCAGGGCTGAGGCAATGTCCTGGCTCCCATCCATGCAGGCAGGGACAGTGTCTTCACAAGGGCTTGGGCAGCACTTGGGGGGCTCAGTCGGTTAAGCATCTGACTCTTGGTTTCGGCTCAGGTCATGATCTCACGGTTTGTGAGTTTGAGTCCTCGGTCAGGCTCCACACTAATGAGACAGAGACTCCTTCGGATGGTCTCTCTCCTTCTCTCTCTGCCCCTCCCACATCTGTCTCTCTGTCAAAATAAATAAATAAACTTTAAAATAAAAAGGGAGATTTTATGTCTCCTGTCTCATTGAGAACATGATGCTCGGGATGAAAAGTGAGGAGACAGGGGTAACAGGCACTCGTCATGCTTCAGTGCCCACCGTGAGTGACAGAATACAATGAAACTTCATGCTTATTCACGGGAGAAGCAGCTATTCCCCTGGCCACAGCCAAATCTCTACCAGCATTGCCCCCAAATCCAGTAATTAAGTACCACTCCTGGGTTCTGCCACATCCTCATGGCTGCAGTACATGAACACTGTTCTTCAACTTGTATAATTTAAATAACTGTATCTGAAAGTTAGACTTCACATCATGACTGTAACTTCAATCCTGTTAACACGTGCCATCAACAGAAGGTTCCACGGAAATATATCCACCACCATTAGCAACCACGTCTCTGCAACCCACACTCATGTCTGGGACTGCACTTGTCGACGTAGGAAGGAAAGAACCTTCCATGTCTGCTGACTGCACAGCGTTGTTCAGGAAGAAATCTGTGTCTGTCCTATCGTCCAGTTAGAACTCCTTAAAAGAGCAAAGATATGTAAAGAAAACCTGTAACCTGCACTTCTTTGTAACACTAACGACCTTAAAAATAATTATTTGATGAGCCCCAAAAGCCATCCCCCACAAAAAAAAGTGGGTAGGGGGGTTCAGCTTGAACCGTAAAATGAGAAAACCTGATACACCTCCAGTGTCTTCGCAAAAGTATGTTATTTTTCTACTTTGCTAACAAATGGTCAGAGAACGGTCTTCCCCTTCTATGTGAGCACAGTCTTGTCTCCTGAGGTTATTGGTGTAAAATAACTGAACCCCTGCAGTGAGTCCATGGAAACATCCCCAGGGGGCATGAATGGATTTGAACAGAATCTGGTTTCCTTTGTTCGGACCCTTGAAAATGGTTCCCTACTTTGGTTTTTTACCCCTCTTCTCTTTCCCCCGTTTTGCTCACTTGCCCTCCCCTGGACCTCAGTAAACAGCAAGAGTCCCATCCGCAGTTCTCAGAAGAGCTCTTCTGACACGTGCCAGGGTGGGATTGTGTCAATGGCCCTGAGTGAGGGGCATGAAACCCAGAATGACCTCTGGGTGTTCTGTCTGCAGGTTTTACAGCAGTCGAAGCAAATGGCTACTGGGGCCAGACCATAAGGATATGTCCCTCTGTCTTCTCATAGCCCCATAATCTCCAACCCGGCTTTGCTCAGGGGATTTCCTTATCAGCTGTTCCCATTAGCTCAGTCAAGCCTTTCACCTTGAGTCTCTTCTGAACCAGGGCTATCATGACAGTTGTAACCTGTGGCCTCGGTAAACTGATGCGGGCTTGCAATCACAGGGTCTGAGCACAGGAAGCAAGCGTTGTTCCCTCCCCTTACGGCCTTTCTCACTCCTCTCTTGAGTTCCCTCAGCCCACCGCTGTCACCTCAGCAATGCTCCAGCCTCTAAAACCCATGTACTCATGGACAGAATGTGTCACCCCAGATTTGGTATGTTGAAGCCCTGACCCTCAATGTGATGGATCTTGGAGGTGGGGCCTCTGGGAGGGAATAAGAGTTGGATGGAGTCATGAGGTTGGGGCCTCATAATGGCATCAGTGCACTTACGAGACAGATATGAGAGAGTAAGTACACACAAAGAAGAGGCCATGTGAGCCCACAGCAAGATGGCAGCCTTCTCCAACCCAGGAGTAGAGGCCTCAGAATAAAACCTATTTTGCCGGCACCTTGATCTTGGACTTCCCAACCTCCAGAACTATGAGAAAATAAATGTTGTCTGTGTTTTTTGTTACGGCAGCTGTAGCTGACTGATACATATTCCACTATAGTTGATGATAATCCACACAACAGGAAGTAGTAACCCCTTCTCTGAATTTACCTTCTTACTGCTATTGTCATAATCTGCTTCCGGATATAATCACACATGTACATGGATGTTTACCCTTGCAGATAATAAGCTATTTAAGGGCAGGACCATATCTCATGTCGTAGCATCTACTGCTCTGTCTTATCTAGGGTCGGTGAACTATAAAGTATTTCTCATTGTTGAAAGACACAGTTAACAATGGATGTTTTTTTTGTGTGTGTGAAGATTTCCCCACTTACTGTTTATAACATTTTACTTCTGACTGTGTTCATTTGAAATCCAAGGGAAAAAGAAAGTGAAGTTTATGACCTCTCAATGCAAATGTGAAAAAGAAGGAATCACAAAGGGATCCATTTAAAAAATAGTATGATTACAGTAATAAAAGCATTCCAATATATTTAACTATGCAAAAGGCTGAACTTCTCCCTCTCTTTGACGTATGTTCTCTGCATGCTTACCTCTGTATCTTTGCTACCATTGCAGACTTGTGTCTTGTCTCATTTTCCATTGAATTTGATCTTTTTAAGTCCAATTGAAGCCCACTTCCTGGAAGAAAATTTCTGAACTCCTACTCCATGCATTAGAGGTCTCATTTTTTTCCCACTTTTATTTGGAGTAGGGGCACCTGGGTGGCTGAGTCGGTTGAGCTTCTGGCTTCGGCTCGGGTCATGGTCTCATGGCTCATGGGTTTGGGCCCTGTGTAGAGCTCTGTGCTGACAGCTCGGAGCCTGGAGCCTGCTTTGGATTCTGTGTCTCCCTCTCTATCTGCCTCCCCTGCTCATGCTCTGTCTCTCTCTCTCTCAAGAATAAATAAACATTAAAAAAATTATGAATAAATAAATAGGAGTAGATGATTCTTGATGGGGCTCCCATATGCCCTATTTGTTTTTGTGCTTCTCATAGATAATAAGTTCTGTATCTCCCACTGGTTTGTTCTTAATTAAGATCAGTGATTGAGCTTTTTTCTTTCCTGAGAATCCCCATCAGACTGGGTACTGAGCCTGGTGCACAATTTAGGATCAGTATTTTGCTGTTGAGTTTTCATTTGTTAAGTTTAGGATAATTTTGTTCTTGGTTTTTATCATATATCCTTTTTCAAAAACTTTATTGAAGTATTCTGAAGCATTCATGTTGCAGATTGGATACCAGAAGTGACAGAAGATACATCCCCCATTCTCTTAAATATAAATTTTTGATGTCACACAAGTCTTTGTAGGCTCCCAGGTGGAAAACTGAGGGCCCTGAATCTGGTTGTGTGCAATGCTTCTGGTGTTTCTTACCTTCATCTCCCTCATTCGGGCATCTCTCCTGACCTCTTGCCCATGACGCCACTTGAAATCCGTGTCCAGGAATTTCCACCATTAGGACAGGGATCATCTCTGAATCAGTCTCATGGCCATGGAAAAATGAGCTCTTGCTTTCCTCTATTGGGGGCACCTCGGTGACTGAGGCAGAGAGCAGGACTTATCTGATTGGTTGTTGCTATGGAAATCAGGACCCAAATTGGGTATGATGTCATAGTGGGTAGGGTGAGGGTTGGCACCACATTTTAGACAGAATGAGGAAGCAAGCCTAGCACTCACCACAGCTTTACAGTTACTTAGGGCATAACATGTAATATTTAATTTGGCATTTTTCAGAAGCTGGTTGGCAAATTTAAACATAAGAGTTCATCAGGTTGAAACTCTTCAATGAAGTCATCATGTACCTCCATAGAAATCTTAGGGAGATTTTGATAGTCCCATCTGGTTTGGGCTTATTATTTGTATTAGAATTTTAAAATTATTTACAATAAATAAAAGTAGAAAAACTGAGTAAAGGATAAATGAAATTGAACATTCTTGTGTATATGTACAAAATAAAAATTCACTTTATAGAATCCCATGCTGACAGCTCAGAGCCTGGAGCATGCTTCGGATTCTGTGTCTCCCTCTCTCTCTACCCCTCTCCCCGCTTGCACTGCCTCTCTCTGTCTTTCAAAAATAAACATTAAATAAAATTAGAATCCCATTTATTTCAACCATTAAATTATTTAATAATAAAAACAATCTTGTAGTGGTTCTGCGAGTGTTTATAATGCATCTCTAGCACAATTGAACAGCGTAGCAGCTTGAAATAATGGAAGAAGCCCACAACACTGCACTCACCCACCCTGTCCTGTGTTGTTTTTATAACACGTTACTCCAACATACATGTTAAACCCACAATGTACTCTTCAATGTTGCTTTAAACTGTTCATTATTTTTTTTAAACGGGAGAAGAAGAGTCTTAGATTTGCCCCCATAAACTGCGTTTTCACACCCTTCCCTTTGTGTACGTTCAGTTTTCCGTCTGGTGTCCTTTCCGTTATGCCTGAAGAACTTTGTTGAAGATTTCTTGAAGAGCGTGTCTCTTGGAGACAAATTTCTCAGCTTTTCTGTGTCTTAAGAAGCCTTTATTTCCCCTCTCTTTTTTGCTGATATTTTTACTATACGTAAAATTAGAGACTGACAGTCTTGGGGTTTGTTTTTGTTTTTAGCCCTTTGTAGAGGATACTCCACAATGTTCTGACGAGCATGGTTTCCATGGGCTCAGAGTGTATGTCCTAATTCACAAAAAGAGAAAAAGGCTGCAAAGCAGCCCCAAAATTGGCATCTCGGTCTGCTAATTCCTTCCCAAGTTCACATCAGTGACATAGGTCTGCATTATCCACCTGGGAGTTCGAGCCCTGGGTATATTTTGGGCAGTGATGGATACCATCTTCCTAGGGCCAACGAGCAGCTTTGAAGAAGGAAAATGGCTAAGAACTTAAGCGGCTGATTCATCCCATTAACCAAAGGGCTTTCAAAGTGCAGATGTGCCAAAGACATCACTGCCTCCTTAAATGGATCCTACGCACTGTTGACATCAGTGTACCAGTAAGCACTGGATGCATCATGATATTTTGATGGCCATGAACACCACAGCTATGGACATTTCTCCAGAAACCACTAGACACACTTTTGACTAATTTATCTAGTTCTGCTTAAACACCTGTCAGTTGGTGGAACAATTGCTTAATATTTTTCCTTTATTTAAATGGGAAAACAGCTTATTTGCCGGAATCCACTGATTTTTGTTTTAGAATTCTAGGTACACACTCTTAAAAATAGCATTAAATGGAATAAGTGTCATGGGTTTGTACTGGCAGTATTTGCAGTGAAGAGTTACACCTTTGAATGGCAATTTTCACTTCTGGGAATCGTGTTTAATGGGGTCAGAGGCAGACATCAGACTTTTCATTTGGTCTCCATTAAGTAACAAGGAATTGGTGGGGGGGGAGGGGGTCTGTTGACCTGTTTGTGCCTAAGTGGACAATGTGCATGTAATCTGGTTGCCTGGATTTTTTTTTTTTTTTTTTTTAGCTCTTATTTCATAGCGAGCTGACATTTCAGGTGAATAACATGTGAAAGTTATTTAAACTCTCACAAATGAATCCCATACTAAACAGAAAGTCTTTGTCTTGGTTTTATTCTGGTTGCACTCTCACGTGAAAATCTCCCATAGTATCAAAGGTGAAAGATAAAACTGTAAATGATCATTTGTAAATTGGAAGAAATTAAACCTTAAAATGCACCGGATGAGGGGCACCTGGGTGGCTTAAGCATCCAACATTGGCTCAGGTCATGATCTCACAGTTGGTGAGTTCGAGCCCCGCACCAGGCTCTGTGCTGACAGCTCAGAGCCTGGAGCCTGATTTGGATTCTGTGTCTCCTTCTCTCCCTGCCCCTGCTCTGCTCATGCTCTGTCTCTCTCTCTCTCTCACACCCACACACAAATAAAGAAACATTAAAAAAAAAATTTTTAATATTAAAAAAAAGACATGACATGAAAAATAAAACCGTAAGAAATAGAGGCTGGTTGATTATGAAGCAGTGACAAGTCCTTGGAAAACAGAAATCATGTATTCCTCCTAGGGAAGAAAGCAAGATTAAACACACCAGTACAACTTAAAATACCACTTACAGTGCCTAACTGCCTGGCTGTATGTTACTCTGAATGCAGGATGGAGCACGGGTTGTTCCTAATTGACTTTGCAATGTGCTTGAGGGCCAGGCTTCAGGAAGATGCTGGTTAGTGATTGGTTATAAAGGCCCTGGCTGTAGCCGGCAGCAAAGCCTGGGGGTGGCAGGGACTTCAGACGCCTGAGCATGTGGACGCCAAGGTGAGCGGTAGCCCGGCCTCTGTCTCCTCTCTCAGAGCTTCGAACCATCACCAGCCTCTCTGCTGCTGGTGTCATAGGTGTTAGAACTCCTGTAAGATGCTATCAGATCTTAACTGAACGGTGTCAGATTTAACTGAATTCAACAAGCCATGCATACAAATCATAAAAATTAAAGCAAGGGGCGATAAGCTGAGATCACTTGGAAAACGTCACCTTTTTCCAGTCCCTCGTATAACGCGATTAATGACTTAGGTCATTACCAAAAACCATCACAGAGGCAGAAAAGCCCATAGAATCTGCTGCAACCATGCATTTTTAACTTAGTAACTTGAATTAAGCACCCACTATGTGCCAGGCAGTGATGAACGCTGTGGGTAAAGACAGATAAGAACATATGTTCCCTGTCCTGGGAGGGAACAAGGTGTACTCATAAAGGGATTCTACTATGTATGGCCACTGACGTGTTCCCTGTGCAGCACTTTCTAAACATCTTAAGAGATGACGTATTAGAATAATCATCACCTGGGGGTTGATCAGGTTAACTCTAACAGAATGAGTTTCATTGGATAATTGAAAATGAATTTATATCTTAGATGCTGGAATTGTTTATTTGCAAACTGTTGTTTTAAATGGTTTCAAGTTTATTTTCGAGAGCGAGAGAGAGTGTGACTGGAAGAGGGACAGAGAGAGAGGGAGGCACAGACTCTGAAGCAGGCTCAAGGCTCCGAGCTGTCCGTATAGAACCTGATGCAGGGCTGGAACTCACGAACCGTGAGCTCATGACCTGAGCCGAAGTCAGACACTCAACTGACTGAGCCACCCAGGCGCCCCTATTTGCAAACTATTTTAATTACCCCAAACTAGAAGTTGTCCATGTACTTTCTCAGGGAAGGTTATAACTTGTAGTGTCTAGGTTTGGTGACAAAGCCCGTAATTACAGAAAAGTAATGACAGCAAAAAAGAGTACATACATTTTATTCTCAGAACTGCGGCCTTACTGTTACTGATTTCTGAAAGCAATGTCATCATTTAGAACAAAAATGACCATTACAGTATAAATTTTACTTCTTCATGATATTAACCTAACTTTTCAGGTTTTATTTATGCACTTCTGTGTCTCAAATTGTTCCTCTTTGCCACTAGTATTTAAATTTTTTTTAATGCTTATTATTTTTGAGAGACAGAGACAGAGACCAAGCAGGGAGGGGGCAGAGAGAGAGGGAGGCATAGAATCCAAAGCCGGCTCCAGGCTCTGAGCTGTCAGCACAGAGCCTGATGCGGGGCTCGAACTCACAGACCACGAGATCATGACCTGAGCCGTAGTCGGCTGCCCAACCAACTGAGCCATCCAGACGCCCCCCCCACTTTGCCACTATTATTATATATTTGATCTATTCCTGTTATAGTCCGTACAAATAAGCTTTTTTCAAAGACACGTTCAGAACTCTTTCTCCTGCTTGGTGTAATACCAGTGCTAGAATGCTAACATGGAGGCTGGTCTAGGCCAGCACTTCTCAAACACTAATGTGCCCACTGCGTACCTGGGGTCTTGTTAGAAAACAGATGCTGATTCTGCAATGGTGTGCAAGACCACTGTCATGAAATGCACAGACTTAGACGGCTTTCAGACCAAGTCCTATTTTCTTATACCCAAGTTTGTCATGAAGCGGGTTGTTAATTTGACAAACCATGGGCCACTTGGAATGGTTGGGCATGCGTAGTCATGATCTTTGTGTCTGCCATTGCAAAATAATCTGTCTACAGTTAACATCATCCCCGCAAGTAGATCGGAATGCTCTGTTAGTTTTGTTTTGTGTAATAATTGTTGTGTGCTAATCAGGGAAGATGATGGGCACAAATTATTGTCATCTAATTAAATTCAGACACAGTGATCACAGTGAATTACCTGCATTACAGGCTTATTTTTTCTTTTTTCTTTTTTTTTAATTTTTTTTAATGTTTATTTATTTTTGGGACAGAGAGAGACAGAGCATGAACGAGGGAGGGGCAGAGAGAGAGGGAGACACAGAATCAGAAGCAGGCTCCAGGCTCTGAGCCATCAGCCCAGAGCCTGACGCGGGACTCGAACTCACGGACCACGAGATCGTGACCTGAGCTGAAGTCGGACGCTTAACCGACTGAGCCACCCAGGCGCCCCCAGGCTTATTTTTTCTAACAGTTATAACGATAGCAACCGTAGTATTACGTACAATGTAACTGAGTGAGCACCTGTGATGTGTTTCACGGTGTAATGACATCAAATCCTACCAACAACCTTAAAACTTAGGTATCATTTTATCCCTGTGTTGCTGTGACGAAACTAACTTTTTGAGAAGTTAATTCATTTATTCTTTATATCATTTCTAGCAAGTTAAAAGTGGAACCAAAGATTCAAGCCCACACAGATTCTTTTTCTTTTCCCAGATCTGGCTGCGGCTTAGTTTCAAACTTCCATTGTGCCAGTCGAAAAGCTGCCACTTCCTGAAGGTGAACTTGCCAGTACATTTTCTGTCTTTTGAACTCCTTTCTCTCAGAGAGGTGTCACTTTCCAGGAGGTGATCTGTTGCTCATTTCAGCTGAATTGTCAGCCCCATCTTGGGCCCTCAGCCCTCTTCTGTTCTAAAGCTCCGCCGTATGTCTCTGGGGCCCTCAGAGAGTCAGAAGACGGCCCGTATCCCGCTATCTTACTCTCCCACATATATATTTTCCCCTTTGGAGGCAGGGATTGCCTCTTACAAGAGTTTCAGGTGCGGAAGGGAAATTTCATCTGCTTCTTGATATGAGGCAGCCATGCCCACCCCCACCAGCAGGCATGGTGCTGTGCTATCCCCTCATGGGCTCCTTACTGTTGGGACTCTGGTGTCCCTCTGCTTGGAGAGGTGCATGTCCCATGGTGCACTGCTCTCACTTGAGGACTTAAGGCCATACCCTTATGGTTTTGAGTTCTCAAATGATCTGACTCTTGATACTTAAATGCAAAATTTGGAATAAAAACAAATTACTTTCTCAAGCACCAGTTTCTTGGAAGAAATGCTTTGCTCAAGATCAGTACTTCTGCTGTGAAATGAAAAAGAGCTCAGCTTTGCTACTCAAAGCCACACATTTCACTCCAGCCTTCCTGGGTTCTTGTGTGCTCATCCTCTTGAGGAGCAGTAAGTTTCAGCCCGATGGCTTTCAGTGCTGATGCTCTGCAAAATATAAAGAGTTACCAAGAATAAAACATGCACCAGATATTACTTCCAAAAAAAGGGTTAAATATTTATTTTTGAGAGAGAGCGACAGAACATAAGCAGCAGAGTGGCAGAGAGAGAGGGAGACACAGAATCTGAAGCAGGCTCCAGGCTCCGAGCTGTCAGCACAGAGCCCCACGTGGGGCTCAAACCCATGAACTGCAAGATCATGACCTGAGCCAAAGTTGGATGCTTAACTGACTGAACCACCCAGGTGCCCCACTTGCAAAAATTTTTTAAAGGGCATATTCATATGTTTGGAAATAAGAGTACAAATGTGAACAGGATGCTTTTGGACAGCAATCATCCAGAAAATAATTAAGCAGGTGACACATGTATTTTTCTTATACACATACCACTGTGGAGGTTGATTCAAGAAACTGCCCTGGGGTCCCTGAGTGGCTCAGTCAGTTAAGCATCGGACTTTGGGTCAGGTCATGATCTCATGGCTTGTGAGTTCGAGCCCAGCATGAGGCTCTGTGCTGACAGCTCGGAGCCTGGAGCCTGCTTCGGATTCTGTGTCTCCCCCTCTCTCTCTCTGCCCCTCCCCTGCTTACACACACTCTCTCTCTGTCTTTCAAAAATAAAGAAACATTAGAAGAAACTGCCCTTATTGGAAATATTTTGATTTCTGTAACTATCTGAAGCCAAAAAGAGAAGGGATTTATCTGAGATGAAATGTCACCAAGGTTTTATAGAATTCCTGAATGAGTCTCTTGAAACGCTATGGAAGTGTTAATACGACAAATCAAAATTTTGTTTTCTGTGCATTTTGGTTTAGGTTTTGTTTTCCATTCTCTTTTATTATGATTTTCTTATCTGTGTAGAATTGCTCAAATCAAGGATGGATCTCTCTCTCTTTTTTTTTCCTGTCTTTTTGAATTACTGCTAAAGGAAAGTTACAATTTTTAAAAAACTGAAGTGTTTTCCAGGAGTTCTTATAATCCCAAGCTAGGTAAACTGATATAATTTATACTGATAGTGTAGACATTGACCATTCTTTTTTTTTTTCTCCACAAAGGCAATTTTTTTGAACCAAAGTTACGACTGATAGAGAACAGATATTTTGCTAAAATGGAAATGAAAATTATATGCGTACCTGAATTCACGCTGATTGTGTCTGCAGAAAGTTTACCAGGAGGCCGAGGGTACAGGAGGAACAGTCTCTCTCCAGAGTTATCCTGGGGGAAAGTGGTATCGTGTGACTTGTAACGCTCTGTGAACGTCATTGTAAGCTATTGCCTACAGATGTCTGATGGAGCAAACAGACCATGAGAATGCCCGCCTCTCGTGAAATCTCCTTACAAGCCTTTTCAACTCACTCGAGATTTATGGGTCCTGGATCCAAAGACAGGCACACAAACCTCATTCCTCCAGTTACATCTGTAAGACAATACCAGATTCGCCATCTTGTTTGCAGGCACCAAAGGGTGATGGGTTTTGAGCGTTTAAAGTGCTTACCTCTGCATTTGGGGGAAGTATGGAAAATCACTTAGGGGTCCCCATTGTCAGGTGTCTCCCATGGAAGCTTCCAGCCAGTGCATGTGAGGAAACAAAGCCCAGAGAAACCAACAGGCTTATGAAATGGCACCTCCATTTGGGACTTCTCAGTTCTCTGTGCATCAGGAAATGTATATTGCTTCCTTGAAGGAGCCATATTTTGGGGGTTACATAATGATGACTATCTCATCATGGATTGTTGTCTTAAGAATAAAACCACCTCAGCTCTTCTTTTTTACGAAAATGTATGTAATTAAGTGAAGAATTAAATATGCAGTTGTTCATTTCTCCATTTGGCAGTATTCCTGTAATGGGTGAAAGAGTTTATAGTAATCTACAAAGAGCCAACATGCAAACAACATCATGGATAGTATCTCAAGTTTTCAACAAGCGTAATATGAAATAGGCAGGTGGGGCCGCCACTGGTGTTTACGGGAAACATAAGTACTGTTAAATCTAGATGCAGTGGGGATTTAGCATCTGTTGAAGGTTCTTCTGATGTTCATCTTACATGGCTTAGATTCCCAGGGCAGTGAATTGAGTTGAAGAGCATAGAGCATGAATGCGGTATCCATAAGTAAATGAGTTCCCTAAGTAAAAAAAAAAAAAAATTATTTCATGACCTGTTATTTTTTTTTATTTTATTTTATTTTTAATTTTTTTTTAACGTTTATTTATTTTTGAGACAGAGAGAGACAGAGCATGAACGGGGAAGGGGCAGAGAGAGAGGGAGACACAGAACCGGAAACAGGCTCCAGGCTCCGAGCCATCAGCCCAGAGCCTGACGTGGGGCTCGAACTCACGGACCGCAAGATCGTGACCTGGCTGAAGTCGGACGCTTAACCGACTGCGCCACCCAGGCGCCCCATGACCTGTTATTTTTAAAAATCTGATCGTGGGTCACAGAATGGAGCATGGGTTTGGGGCAGTGACCAGGGAGTAGGACCAGGTGGAAAGATCCTGTGTCTCGAGAGTTGTTTGCATCACATGTTACACAAGATTGGTACCTGGGCAGCTGTCAGCCTCAAAAGGGTGAATGAAGCAGATAATGATGGAGACGACTTTCCCCGGAGCAACCGACATGTCACCGTCACATGGACACTCCACACTTGACTACCTAGCTCGGGTTGTACATCCTGGGAACAGGCTTCGGTTCTAACTTGATGTCGTATGGACTCGGGAGACCTCCAGTAACTTGCTAGTGGAAGAACCATATCCTCCCTCTGAGTTACCAAACCTGAGCTTTTGGAACTTGCGAACTGGCTGTCCCTCTGGCTGTCCCTGGAGGTTGCCCTTCCCGAGAGAGCCACCATCAGGAACAGCTTTGGCAGAGGTTATTTTGCATCTTGAGGATGCTCAGGTGCTAGTATTTCCCGAGCTGAGAAGAGTATGGCCATAGTGCTTTGGCTTAAATCCCCTTGGCCGAATGCTTTCCACACGTTCACCATCCAAGACTCCACGCACAGTGTAGACAGGCCTGTGTGTTTCTCTGCAGGAGAGAAAGAGGAACCATTAGAGACTAAGCTTCAGATACCGTGGTGATTTATCAGTAAATATTCTGACATCTCTTCTTTTCACTGAGTGGGTAGAACGACGGATCATGTCTTAAAAAGCATAATGAACGCAGTGTTGTGTTAGTTTTTGGTGTACGATATAGTGACTCAATGATTCTGTACGTTACTGCTCATCACAGTGTGCTCTTCAAACCCATCACCCCTTACCCCCTTCCCCTACCTCCCCTCCCTCCTGCCTCTCCCCACCTCCCCTCACTTCCCCATCCCCTCACCTCCCCCCAATCCCCCCTCCCCCCCCTCCCCTCATTCCCCCCTCCCCCATCTCCCCTCTGGTAATCATCAGTAATGTTCTCTGTTGTTAAGTGTCTGTTTTTTCATTTGTCTCTTTTTTCCTTTGCTCATTTGTTTCTGAAAGTCTACATCTGAGGGAAATGATATGGTATTTGTCTTTCTCTGACTCACTTCACTTAGCATTATATTCTCTAGCTCCATCCATGTTGTGGCCAATGGCAGGTTCTGTTCTTTCTTATGGCTGATAGTCCATTGTATATATGCTACCACATCCTCTTTATCCATTCATCTGTGAAAGCGCACTTACTCATAATATCCTTAAAGCCTATTCAGAAATAAGGACCTTAATCACCATTTATGGGATTCAGCCCATTTCCTACCTCTACTCCTTCCACAGACAGGGGAACCATAGGATGCGTTTTCCGCATAGAGTGTTGGCACCCACTATTTCTGGCCTAAATTCCTCAAATGTGTATGTCATGCTGATATCATTTCTGAAAGTTCTCCGGTGACATTGAACTCTGTGAACAGTCTGAGCACATTGTATACATATAACTAAGTTTGCATTCTGTCACTGGAAGCTGTTTGCATTAATTCTTATTGTCATATTTCATTTAATAATGTTACTTCAGAGAACATAGTTCACAAAATTGAGAATGACCATGGAAAGAAGCTCACACCACATTATATTACAGTTCACCATTAATAAATAAGCACATTGTAACGTGTATTAATTCAAATCTAGAAAAGCTTGATAGTTTCCAGGTTTTACATTTGGCATTGGACTTTGCAGAAATTTTGCAATTGGCGTTAAGAAGTTTAGGCATCCCTGAGAAACTTAACAGGAACCCATGGGGGAGGGGAAGGAAAAAAAAAAAAAAGAGGTTAGAGTGGGAGAGAGCCAAAGCATAAGAGACTGTTGAGAACTGAGAGCAAACTGAGGGCTGATGGGGGGTGGGAGGGAGGGGAGGGTGGGTGATGGGTATTGAGGAGGGCACCTTTTGGGATGAGCACTGGGTGTTGTATGGAAACCAATTTGACAATAAATTTCATATATAAATTAAAAAAAATAAAATAAAATAAAAATAAAATAAAAAAATAAAAGAACCCTTGAGATAAAGGGGAAAAAAAAAAAAAAAAGTTTAGGCATCCCAGACATTGTGCATCAAATACTGCACTCCCAAACAGTGGGAGAAACCTAAATATTATTAGGCATGCTTCCGGCTAATCATGTTAAGTTTCAGCACACTTTGTGTTACAAGGCATTCTGCTTACAGAGAGTATAAACAGGTATTCTTGTTAAAGTTTTCCGTAAATTCGTGTTCTTCCTTTCTGCTTTCCTGGACCCTGACTTATGTTCCTCATAAGCCTGATAGGACAGATAGCCTGATAGGACAGAGCAAAGATCTGTCAGAAAGCAAGATCCATCATGAAACTCAATTCATCCCCAAATTTAGTCAGGATGCACTAAAATGCAAGTTATCAGTTCCTCAAGCATGTGTAATTACTCAGGTTTGTTAAAAAATTTATTACTGAGGCATAGTTGACATACGACATATTTTTAATTTTTTCTGATTTTCATCCCTACTTTTATTTTCGTCAATTTTTGTTTTGATATATAATCAAACATATAGACGTGTCTAAATGTAGTGTAAAACCGACTAAAAATTGTTACCGAATTCTGGATACGTTGTTTGCCACATTTTCCTAGCTGTATTTCTTCGTTCCTTCTTCTCTTCTCTTTTTTCTTTTTCTTTTTCTTCCTCTCCTCTCCTCCTTTCACTTTCTATCATCTATCTGTCTGTTCATCTCTGTCTATCATCTCTCTCTCTTGTCTCTTTCCTCTTTGCTCTTTTGTGCATACACATACAGGTGACACACATACACATGCCCCTGTATACAAAATACTTGCATAATTTCCTGAACTGTTTGAAACTGAGTTGTCAGTTTCACGCCCGTGTAGCCCAGAGCATCATGGTGCATATTTCCTAAGGATAAAGGCTGCGTGAGCCTGATACAGTTATCAAAATCAGGGAATGTAATGTTGGCACGACCCTGTTCTCTGATTCTCATCCGTGCACAAACTTTGACCATAGTCTCTATAATTTCCTTTCCACCTGTGTCTTTCCTTTTGCAGGACCCAGTCCACAACCAGGAGCTGCATTACTTTGTCACACATCCTTCATTTGCTTCATTGTAGAGCAGTCTCCCTTCCTGCTTAATGACATTGATGTTTCTGAGGATTATAGGCCAGTTCTTTTATGGAATGCATGGTTCCTCATGATTAGATCCAGTTTATTCATTGTGGGCAAGAACACCATATACCAGATGTTGTGTTCTTTGCACTGCCTCATGTCAGGGTGCACCTGATGTCCCGGTATCCAGTTACTGGTCATGTCAAACTGCATCACTTGGTTCAGGTGACATTTCCTTGATTTTTTTTTTCCTGTAAAGTTACTCATCTTCCCTTGGCTGTTCATAAAAAATGTATGGTATGGATAAGAAATCAGTGAAATATATCTTGAGACCACGTATATATAATCTGTTCATCAAACTCCTTTTGTATCTGGTTGCCATTAATGCCAATGTGATGGTTGGAAAATGGTGATTTTCTCTCCATTTATTCATAATGTATTAGTTGGCATTCTCCTTTATGTTTTTTTTTTTTGTATTGGCCATCAGTATGGACTCATTGATAATGCAAATGCATTTTATTGACGTGATCCCTTTTCAGGCTGGCACCTGTTCTGACGTGTTCCCAGCAATTCTTACGCGCTTTCTGACATAACCTTATCATTGCTTCTTTAAAATTTTTTTAAGTTTATTTATTTTAAGAGAATGAGTGGGGGGAAGCGGCAGAGAGAGGGAGAGAGAGAATCCCAAGCAAGCTCTGCACTGTCAGCGCGGAGCCCGATGCGGGGCTTGAATGCGCCAACCGTGAGATCATGACCCTAGCCGAAACCAAGAGTCACACGCTTTCGCCGACTGAGCCACCCAGGTGCCCCACATGATCATTGTTTCTTAAATGTCAAAATGAAGATGAAAATAAATGGCAGTCCCCACAGATAAATTGTACCTGGAAAACAAACTCAGCAATTATGCAATGCTAAAATCGAATTTAATGAGACCTAGTCTGGTGTAGATGGTAACCGAATTATTTTCATGAAAATCTATCAGTGTTTTAATGTCGTAATGGAGTCTTTGAATGCTAGTTAAGTGACCACCTGGTTCATCGTACCAAGGTCTTACTCAACAGTGGTGCCGAAGCTAATTTTGAATGGTTCCCATAGTTGAGTGTACCTATTAAACTTTGTTTTTAATTCCAGTATAGTTAGCATACGGTATACTTTATATAAGTTCAAACATACAATATAGTGATTCAAGAGTTCTGTACATTACCCCGTGCTCATCACGATAAGTGTACGCTTCCTCCCTTTCACCTTTTTCACCCATCCCTCACCCACCTCCCCTCTGGTGACCACCAGTCTGTTCCCTGTAGTTAAGAGTCTGGTTTTTTATTTGTCACTTTTTTTCATTGTTCATCTGTTTTTTAAATTCCACATATCAGTGAAATCATATGGTATTTGTCTCTTTGACTTATTTTGCGTAACATTATCCATCCATCCATATATCCATTCATCTACCAATGGATACTTGGGCTGCTTCTATAATTTGGCTATTGTAAATAATGCTGCAGTAAACACAGGGGTGCGTGTAGCTTTTTGAACTTGTGTTTTCATATTCTTTGGGTAAATACCCAGGAATAAAATTACTAAATCTTACAGAATTTATAATTTTTAATTTTTTGAGGAACCTCATACTGTGCTACACAGTGGCTGCACAGTGCAGTAGGGTTCCTTTTTTTCCACATCCAAACAGGAATGAGGTGATATCCCATCGTGGTTTTTATTTGCATTTCCCTGATGATGAGTGATGTTGAGCCTCTTTCCATGTGCCTGTGGGCCAGATATCTGCATTTCTTCTTTGGCAAAATGTCTCTTCATGCCTTCTTTAGTTGGATTATTTGGCATTTGGGTGTTGAGTTGTATTAATTCTTTATATATTTTGGATACTAACCCCTTATTGGAAAAGTCAATTGCAAATGTCTTCTCCCATTCAGTAGGTTGTCTTTTACTTTTGTTGATGGTTTCTTTTCCTATGCAGCTTTTTATTTTCTTGTAGTTCCAATAGGTTATTTTTTATGTAGTGTCTCTTGCCTCAGGAGACATATCTAGAAAAATGTTGCCACGGACAGTGTCAGAGAAATCACTACCTATGCTCTCTTCTAGGATTTTTATGGTTTCCTGTCTCACATTTAAGTCTTAATCCATTTTGAATTTATTTTTATGTACAGTATAAAAGAGAGATCCTGTTTCATTCTTTTGCATGTAGCTGTCCACGTTTCCCAACACCATTTGTTTGAAGAGACTCTGGTTTTCCCATTGTATATGCTTGCCTCCTTTGTCAAAGATGCATCAAATATATAATCGCGGGTTTATTTCTGGGCTCTGTGTTCTGTTCTCCTGATCCGTCTGTCTGTCCTTGTGCCAGTACATTACTGTTTTGATTACTCTAACTTTGTAATGTATCTTGAAATCTGGGATTGTGTTTCCTTCTTTTTCAAGACTGCTTTGGCTATTTGGGGTCTTCTTTGGTTCCATACACATGCTAGGATTATTTGTCCTGGTTCTGTGAAAAATACTGTTGGTATTTTGATAGGGATTGCATTAAATCTGTAGAGCGCTTTGGGTAATACGGACATTTTTGGGTAATACGTTATGTATTCTTCTAATCCGTGAGAATGGAATGTCTTTTCATTTCTTTGTGGCATATTCAGTGTCTTTCATTAGTGTTGTATAGTTTTCAGACTCCAGGTCTCTCAACTCTTTGGTTAAGTTTATTCATAGATATTTTATTATTTTTGCTGTCATTATAAACAGGATTGTTTTCTTGATTTCTCCTTCTGTTATTTCCTTATTAGTGTATAAAGGTGCAATGGTTTTATGTATATTCATTTTGTATCCTGGGACCTTACTGAATTCCTTTATGAATTCTAGTAGTTTTTTGGTGGAGGCTTTAGGGTTTTCTATATAGAGTGTCTTTTCATCTGCAAATAGTGAACATTTTACTTCTTCCTCCCAATTTGGATACCTTTTATTTCTTTTTATTGTCTGTGGCTATAGCTGTGGCTAGGACTTCCAGTACTATGCTGAATAAAAGTGGTAAGAGTAGAGATCCTTGTCTTATTCCTGATCTTAGGGGGAAAGCTCTCAGTTTTTCTCATTGAGTATGATGTTAGCTGTGGGTTTTTCATAGATGGCCTTTATTTTATTGAGGTTATGTTCCCTCTAAACCTTTGTTGAGGGTTTTTTTTTTTTATCATGAATGGATGTACCTTCTCAATGTTTTTTTTCTTTTTGCATCTATTGAAATAATCATTGTGGTTTTGATTCTTTCAAAATCAAAACATTGATTGATTTGTAAATATTGAACCACCCTTGCATCCCAGGACTAAGTCCCACCTGATTTTGGTGAATGACTTTTTTAAATTGTTTAATGTTTGTTTGTTTTTGAGAGAGAGAGCATGAACGGGGGAGGAACAGAGAGATAGGGAGACACAGAATCAGAAGCAAGCTCCAAGCTCTAAGCTGTCAGCACAGAGCTTGACGCGGGGCTCAAAGTCACAAACCGCAAGATCATGACCTGAGCTGAAGCTGGATGTTTAAGTGATTGAACCACCTAGGTTCCAGGTACCCCTGGAGAATGATTTTTTTTTTAAATGCATTGTCGGATTTGATTGGCTGATTTTTTTTTTTTTGAGCATTTTTGCATCCATGTTCATCAGAGATATTGACCTGTAGTTCTTTTTTATAGTGTCTTTATCTAGTTTTGGTATCAGGACAATGCCAGCCTCATAGAATATATGGAAACTTTTCTTCCCCTTCTATTTTTTGTAGTAGTTTGAGAAGAATAAAGAGGTATTAACTTTTCTTTAAATGTTTGCTCGAATTCCCCTGCGAAGCCATCTGGTCTTGGACTTTTCTTGGGAGTTTTTTTGATTATTGATTCAATTTCATCGCTGGTAGTCTGTTCAAATTTTCTGTTTCTTCAATTCAGTTTTTGGAGGTTATATGTTTCTAGGAATTTATCCATTTCTTCTAGGTTGTCCAAATATTTGGCATATAATTGTTTGCAGTATTCTCTTACCATCCTCCACACCTCTGCTGTGTTGGTTACTTCTCCTCTCTCATCCTGATTTTGTGTATTTGAGTCCTCTCCCTGTCTCCCTCTGGCTACAGATTTATCAATTTTGGTGGTCTTTTTAAAGAACCAGCTCCCGTGTTCATTTATCTGCTCTATTGTGTTTTTAGTTCGTATTTCAATTATACCTGCTCTAATCTTTAGTACTTCCTTCCTTCTACTGGCTTGAGATTTTGTTTATTCTTTTTTCTAGCTCCTTTAGGTGTATGGTTAGGTGGTTTATCTGATCTTCTTGCTTCTTGAGGTAGGCCTGTGTTGCTATAACCTTCCCTCTTAGAACAGCTTTGCTGCATCCCAAAGATTTTGGACCATTGTGCTTTCATTTGCACTTCTCTCCGTGCATTTTCTCATATCCTCTTTGATTTCCTGGTTGACTCATTCACTGTTTAGTAGCATGTCATGTAAACTCCGTGAGTTTGTGCTTTTCCCAGATTTTTTTCTTGTGGTTGATTTCTAGTTGCATAGCATTGTGGTCAGAAAAGATGCATGGTATGACTTCAATCTTCAATCTTCTTGAATTAGTTTGAGACTTGTTTTATGGCCTAATATGTGGTGATCTTTGCTGGAGAATGTTCCATGTGCACTTGAAAAGAATGTGTATTCTGTTTTAGGATGGAATATTCTGAGTGTATCTGTTAGATCCATCTGGTCTAGTGTGTCATTCAAACCACTGTTTCCTTGTTGATTTCCTGTCCGGATGATCTATCCATTGATGTAAGTGGGGTGTTCAAATCCCCTACTATTATTGCATGATTATCAATTACTTCCCTTCTGTTTTTTATTAACTGCTTTGTGTATTTGTGTGCTCTCACCTGTGTGCATAAATATTCACAATCCTTATAACTTCTTGTTGGGTTGTTCCCTTTGCGATCGTGTAGTATTGTCCTTTGTCTCTCACTGCAGTCTTTGTTTTATTTTTTTTTTCAACGTTTATTTATTTTTGGGACAGAGAGAGACAGAGCATGAATGGGGGAGGGGCAGAGAGGGAGGGAGACACAGAATCAGAAACAGGCTCCAGGCTCCGAGCCATCAGCCCAGAGCCTGACGCGGGGCTCGAACTCACGCGAGATCATGCGAGATCTCGCGAGATCATGACCTGAGAGGAAGTCGGACGCTTAACCGACTGCGCCACCCAGGCGCCCCCAGTCTTTGTTTTAAAGTCCATTCTGTCCATTGTAAGTATCGCTACCCAGCTTTCATTTCACTTCATTTGCATGGGAAGTGGTTTTCCATCCCTTCACTTTCAATCCGCATGTGTCTTTAGGTCTGAAAGGAGTCTCTCTTAGGCAGCATGCAGATCAGAAGCAAGCTCCGGGCATTTCTATCCATTCGGTCACCGTCTGTCTTTTGATTCGAGCATTTAGTCCATTTACGTTCAAAGTAATTATCAATAGCTATGTACTTATTGCCATGTGTTACTTGTTTTATGGTTGTTTTTGTAGTTCTTCTCTGAGCCTTCCCTTGCTGTTTTTTCTCAGGGTTTGCTGGCTTTCTTTAGTGATGAACTTGGGTTCATTTCTCTCTCTCTCTTTGCATATCTATTTAGTGGTTTTTGATTTGTGGTTACCATGAGGTTTATATATAACCTCTAAATGCATACAGCAGTCTATATTAAGTTGATGGTTGCTTAAGTTTGAACCCATTGTAAAAGCAATAAATTTTAACTCCCCTCCCCCACATTTAGGTATATGGAGCCATACTTCCGTATTTTCATTTTGTGAATCCTTTGACAGATTTTTAGATGTACTTAATCTTATTGATTTTGTGCTTCCTACTTTTCTTCTGTTTATGGTCTTCCTTTTTCACCCCAAAAGCCCCCTTTAACACTTCTCATAGGGCTGGATCAGCAGTGATGAATTCCTTTAAGTTTTGTTTATCGGGGAGACTCTTTATGTCTCCTTCTATCCTTCTGTCTTTGCTGAATAGAGTATTCTTGGTTGCACATTTTCCTTGCAGCCCTTTGAATACATCATGCCACTCCTTTCCGGACTACAGAATTTTGCAGAAAAATGAGCCGACAGCCTTATGGGGTTTCCATCGTATGTAGTATGGACCTCCTTGGGTTGATTTTCTTGAGTGCTGTCTATGCCTCCTGGACCTGAATTTCTGTTTTATTTTCCGGATTCAAGAAGTCAGCAGTTATTTCTTCAAATACATTTTCTGCCCCCTTTTCTCTGTCTTCACATTCTGGGATCCCTATAATGCAAATGTTAGTATGCATGGTGATGTCATTGAGTTCCCTTAATCTATTTTCATTTATTGTGATTATTGTTTTTCTCTGACACCTACTCAGTCTGATTGCTTTCCATTACTCTGTCCTCCACGTCACTGATCCATTTTTCTACTTCCTCTCTCCTATTTATTCCTTCTGATGTTATTTTTTTTAATTTCTGTTATTGTGTGCTTCATCTCTGATTGGTTCTTCCTTATGTTTTCTACCTCTTTGTTAAGGGTCTCACTGATGTCCCCGGTCTTTTTCAAGTCCGGTGAGTATTTTTATGACCATTACTTTAAATTCTCTATCACACATATTACTTACATTTGTTCATTTAGGTCTCTTGATTTGATTTTGTCCTCTTCTTTCATTTGGGATGTTTTCCTGTCTCTCCTTTTGTGTAACAGTGTCTGTTTCTCTGTGTTAGGAAAGTGATCTCCATCTCCTCGTCTTGAAAGTAGTGACCCCATGAAGAAGAGGCCGCATAGTGGCCTGTGGTGCAGTGTCCCCCGTTCACCAGAACCTGACCCTTCACGCATGTCTCCTGTGTGCATTGCCATGTGTCCTTGTGTCGTGGCTGAACTGTGTTCACCTTCAGTCCAGTCACCTGCGGTGGCTCCCTTTCCCTGTTGTGGGCAGGCTTTGGTCCCTCTGTGGTTCGTGGGCCAGCCTGGGTCTGCCTTGGGCTTGACTTGAATCAGACCAGGCCTCTGACAGAGAGGCATCAGCAGTGACCTGCAGGGCATCGTCCCTGTTTGTGCCCTGAGAAGCTTTTATTGGTGGGCAGAGACCGCAGCCAGATGTCTGCCTTCGGCGTACTGCTGGGGCTGTCATCAGACTGGCGTGTGTGGTTATCTTCCCCTCTCCCCGGGGCAGAAGTCTCTTTGGAGGGGTGCTGGCCCAGTTCACGGCTAGCCAGGTGGAGAGTTCCCCCCACACTGCTTCCAGCAGGTGTCTGTGTATCCAGGCAGGAGCACGGGCGGAGGAAATGTTGCCCTCCGGCACTTTTTTCTTGGACACGTGTCCGAAAGATCCCTGCCCCTCCAGCTCTGAGATTAGGAAATCAACCTCCTTCCTATATACCCCAGGCATTTTTCAAGCGCCCTCTTTCTGCACTGAATCTTAGAGCACTGTGTGTTATGCTGTCTCTTTAAGGGCAGGGACTCAGTTTCCTCTCACCCTGTGGCTCGCTCAGAGCCAAGCCCACTGAGTTTTAAAGTTGCAGGTGTTACGCCCCACTGATGATAACAACTGGCAAAATTAACTTGCTCTGGTTTTCAAAGCCAAATGCCACAGGGACTCATCTTTGCATGCACATGCCTGACGTTCCCGGTGTGTGGTCTGCTCCTCTCCCTCCCCCGTGCTTGTGGTGTCCATCCCTCTCGAGGAGGGTCCTCAGATCTGTTTGTCTCCAGACCACGTCTCCACCCTTCCTACCCTGTTTGATGCGGCCTCTTCTGTACACTTGCTGTAGAGAGTCTGTTCGGGCAGTCTCAGGCCATTATCTGGGTTATTTCCACTGATGGGGTGTCATCTAGGTGAATGGGTGGGACACATTGAGCCTGGGATGTTCCTCCTCTGCCATCTTCTCTGGACGTCCTCAACAGTACCTATTGTCTTTTTTTTTTTTTAAGTTTTTAAATGTTTATTTATTTTTGACAGAGAGAGACAGACAGAGTGTGAGTGAGAGAAGGGCAGAGAGAGAGGGAGACACAGAATCCGAAGCAAGCTCCGGGCTCTGAGCTGTCAGCACAGAGCCCAATGCGGGGCTCGAACCCACAAACCGCAAGATCGTGACTTGAGCCGAAGTCAGACACTTCACCAACTGAGCCACCCAGGCACCCCTGTACCTATCATATTCTAACACTAATTTCACTAGTTGGCATTTCCTGTTGATTATGAGCAGAGACCCTACCTGAAATTGTCTACGTTGTTCTGTGTCTTGATTTCAAGAGCTGTAACAGTGAGGCTATTTCCTCTTCATATAGCAGAACTTTAAGTATTTGAAGGGCATCCTCCTGCTCCCATGGGTCTGTCATCCTTTGGCCAAACATCACCACATCTCACCTGTTTTCAAAGACAGTGGTTTCCCTATCGATTTGCTATCGTCAGCAGATACTGTGCGATCTCTGGGGCAAAATGTGTACCAATGCCCATCAATTATTATGACTACCTGGACCACTGTGGTTGAGGAAACAATAACAGAGCATGTTCAGGCTCTTGCAGGGAACGTTGCCATCGATCCCTGACGTCTGCCAGGATCACACGGAAGAGGAGAGTGCTGACTTCCCATCCTAAATTTCAAATAGAGACCATGCGTCAGTGTGATACTCAGATGCGGTCTAACCTGCATAGCATACTTGACATTCTACGCAAAATGAAATTATTCTTCTAATACGCCCATCTCTGAAAGTAGTTAAATTTTATCACATTGTTAGCTTAGAACAATTTTATGGTCAGTGTCAATGTCGCGGCTTTTATTTTCCTATAACGGGTTCTTTTGGATCATGGCTTATTATATAATGTATGCATTGCGGGAAGGCTTGGAAAATCTCCCAATTGGGAAAATTGAGGATAAATATAATGAGGTGAGGTTAAGGAAATGAATGTCAGCTTTCCATTTAGCTTTCAAAAAAATTATCATGCAGAACTGCAGAATAGGGGAGAATTGAATTCACTTGAGGTGTGTTTACATGTTTACTATGTAGCTTCTGCTTACCTCGCAGAAAACATGAAACAATTCTGTGCTAACATTTTTCATGAAATTTTCCTGTCCTACAACACACGCGTATTTTCATTCGATGTGCTTCTCTAGCCTATGCTGTGAATGCAGGCAATTTTTTCGGGAGGAATAGCAAACTGTAAAACTGTAAACATTTAACCTAGCGGAAAAGATCTTTCAGAGGCTTATTCTTTGATTAAGTACATACTTGCTTCAGTGTGATGGGTGTCTGGAAGCCTTTGAAAACGTTTCAGACGCAACAATCAGCTAGGGACACGGCTGCCCGGTTGTGTGTGACGGTAACTTTGCAAAACAAACAAGCTGCTACAAAGTATAAAGTCAAGGTAGACATTGCCGAAGGAAAAAAACAGCAGAATAGCCCTGGTTTCCACCAATCAAGACCGTTTCACATTTCCACACATTCCACGTCATTCCTATTTGAAAGCATTCACTCATGAGAATGGCATCATCCTGGTCCAAAGAACACCATCGTGCCAACCTGCTTATGTTGGGCAGTGAAAACTTTTCACAGTTGGCCACAGGTTTTTAATTTAAAATATTCGCGATGATTTTGGACAGTCATAAAAATTCCAATATTCTTCCTAGAAGAGTCTCTAGAGAGAGTTTGCCCAGGCTGTGTCTGTTCAGCAGAAATGTGAACTCTACCCAAAAAGAATGCATGCTTTTGCCTTCTCTCAGTGGCCCTCCCTCAACATGGAGGAGGGCTGGGTATTAAGAAGGACTCGTCCCCACGACTCCATACAATTCTCACAGAGGTGAACAGACCGCAGGAGGCAGCAGCAACAAGAAAGAAACCAAGAGCTTGTGTTGGGATGGAATTTTGCACTCTGTAATGGAGGGAGGGTAGCGTGCCCGTCTTCTTGCTTCAGGGCACCTACAGTGCATGGAGACCCCAGGGCGTGAGAAGATGTGCTAAGCCTCGGGGGCACCTTACAAGTCTGCCACACCTCGGAGGGGGCGGCCACCACCCTTTTCCGTCAGAAGACTCCAGGGACAGCCTGTCTGCTCTTCTCTCACCAAGAGCCACGGGCTCTAAGTGAGTTGCTTGGAGCTGCATTGGCTCTCCTCAGTCCGTTCCAGAAGCTTGGTGCTTATTTAAGGCATTGGAGTCGGGCAGCCAGGCTAAAAACAGAAGCAAAGGTGAATGTTCCCACTGCACACGTGCAGAGGGCTTAGGTGTAAATGCAGATATCTAGGTATCTATATTTTTGGAAGGAGCTAGGAGGCAAGGAACTCAAGCAACCCAGTGAAGTTGCAGAAATAGAGCTCAGTAAATGCTAACTGAATGTGAAAGCAGTTTGCAGCTGGACATTTTTAGGAGGTATGTGAGCCTTATCTAAACTCCCGTTTCCTGAAGGTTATACTGAAGACACATTTAATGAAGCTCTTTGTATTAGGCAGAGCTGGCATTTATTATCAGAAACTGTGCACTGTACAACGAATTAAGGACAGCCATTCATTAGGCAAGGTGTACATGTATGTATCTCAAATAAATTCTTTGTATTGCATATAGGTGACTTACACATGTAACCTAAATGTTAGATGTTCTTTTCCTTCTGACTCAGGAGAACCCACGCATAATTGATAAGGCTGCAATGCTAACGAAGTCTTGCTAAGGGAGGAAAAATCATAGTTTCATCCATTTTTTTTTTTGTTTCCTGCCTTCAGAGGCAACCAAGTAAAGATGTTCTTAATATTTGGAGGAAGGAGTGATTGTTTCTTACCTTTTGTTCTCATCGCACATTGAATCTCCCTCTATTAAAACAGTTACGAAGGGCACCTGGGTGACTCAGTCGGTTAAGCGTCCAACTCTTGATATCGGCTCAGGTCGTGATCTTGTGGTGATGAGATCGAGTCCCAGGTTGGGTTCCATGCTCCATGTGGAGCCCGCTTGAGATTCTGTCTCTCCCCCTCCCCTGCTTGCTCACTCACTTTCTCTTGCTCTCTCAAAATAAAGAAACATTTTTAAAAAATAACAGAACTCCTACCATATTTTTCTGTAATCATTTGTGCCTTCCTTACTGAATTACTAGCTCTTTGGTGGCTGGGGATATAAAAAAATATTTCTGTTGGAGTAAGCCCCTTTAAATGTCAAATCCTCCATACATGCGATTTAAGCCTCACAAAAGCACTACATGATAGATTTCATCATTTTCATTTGGTTAATGAAACACAGATTCAAAAAGACCAAGTCACCTGCTCAAGAGCAGAGCACAAATCCATAGTTAATTTCAGACTTGAAACACGTTCTGGCAAAAATCACCAACGGAGACATTTCAACCACCACTGTGAATCATGTGTATTTCTCTTCTCTGCTCAGGAACTCACCTGTGTTTGATGTGTAATTAAGGTGATTTCAGCCAATATTGAATAAATACCTAGTTACGTTTTCACCTTACCAAAAGATAGGACACAGTGCTTTCTATTTATTTACTAGTAATTAGTAAATTAGTCAAGTTTTTGAGAAGTTTCACTTTCAGAGATGGTATAGTGAATGCATTAGTTCTCTATTGCTGTGTAACAAATTGTCCACAAATGTAATGGCAGAAAGCATTTGTCACCTCACTGTTTTTGTGGGTCAGGAATCCTGCCATAGTTTGTCTGGTTGTCTCATGAGCCTTCATCAGACCCTCGCTGGTCTTCTTCTGGGTTGTCAGGCTCAGGGTTTCTCATGGGTCTTCATCAGGCATAGACTGATCTTTCTTCTGGTTGTTGGAAGAATGGCAGGATTCGGTTTCTCATGTGCTGTTGAATAGAAGGTCTCAGTTCTTTGTTGGTTCTGGGCGGGAAGCTGCCGTCAGTTCCTTGTCATATGGGAGTCTCTATAGGCCAGCTCACAAATTACATCATTGAAACAAACAAGTGAGGAGAAGCAGACAGAGAGGACCAGCAAAACAGAAATGTAACAATCTTTTGTACCAATGTTCACAGTGTTACATTAACACCTGGCAGTGGTCTGTTCCTTGGAAGCAACATGTTACTTCCAGCCCACGCTTGACAGGAGGCGATTATGCAGGCCTGCAGGTGAGGAAGCTGGGATCCCTTGGTGGTCATGTCAGAAGGCTGCTTGCTGGGGCACCTGGGTGCCTCAGTGGGTTGGGCGTCCAACTTCGGTTCAGGTCGTGATCCAGGCGTTCATAAGTTCAAACCCTGCGTTGAACTCACCATTGTCAGCCTGTCCGCGTAAAGCCTGCTTCGGATCCCCTGTGCTCCTCTGTCAGCCCCTTCCCAACTTGCAGTCTCCCAAAAATAAATATTTGTTTAAAAAAACGGAAGAAAGCAATACATGAAGAGAGGGCTGAACAGTGTGTTTAGAACTGGACAATTACAGTTCACCGTGTATAAAAGATTTGAGTGAATTCTTTCAGAGATTCTAATTCCATCTGATGTCCAACTGGCAACATTAGAAGTTGCGTCTAAAGCAGAATTAAATACCTTTAAATAATACACAAGCATATTCCTTGCAAGGTCTTTTTTTTTTTTAAGTATTTACTATAAACCTGGGCATTATGCAAATTAAGTAAGCGCTTTGTCTGACTGCTGACCACCATTGAGATGTCAACACTGTGAGAGAGCTCACCCTACATCCTGACCTCCAGCTCTGAAAACTTTAATTTTTTTTTTAATTTTTTTTTTCCTTTTTCAACGTTTTTATTTATTTTTGGGACAGAGAGAGACAGAGCATGAACGGGGGAGGGGCAGAGAGAGAGGGAGACACAGAATCGGAAACAGGCTCCAGGCTCTGAGCCATCAGCCCAGAGCCTGACGCGGGGCTCGAACTCACGGACTGCGAGATCGTGACCTGGCTGAAGTCGGACGCTTAACCGACTGCGCCACCCAGGCGCCCCAACTTTAATTTTTTTTAATGTTTCTTTTTTGGAGAGAGAGAGAGAGAGAGAGAGAGAGAGACAGAGCGCGTGTGGGGGAGGGGCAGAGAGAGAGGGGGAGACACAGAATCCAAAACAGGTTCCCAGGCTCTGTGACCTGTCAGCACAGAGCCCGGAGCGGGGCTAGAACTCACGAACTGTGAGATCGTGACCTGAACTGAAGCGGACGCCCAACCAACTGAGCCACCCAGACGCCCCTTGAAAACTTTAAGTAAATGTTAGAAAAAAATTGTGTCTGTGTGTAGAATATAATATGAAAAAATAAACCACCCAGTTTTATATTTGAACAGTGCACAAATTCAAACTTCAACTCTGTGAAAAGTCACTTTTCATGAGTGACAAAGAATATTAGAGTAGAAAGTTTTAAAATGCGTCCCCCTGAGGTTTTCAATAAGATCAGCCTAGAAACCGCACACTAATGATGACAGAATCAAGGCTTATAAGATCCATTTTAGAATATTCTGACTTTTAGTCATGTTACAAAGACAAGAGCCTCATTATGTTTTACCGTTTATACTTCTGAACTGCTAATGTATGTATTACTTTTCTATACATTATTACATTCCATGTTAAGTGGAAAATGTTAATATTTTAACTCCACAGTTTAAACACTATTAATGCTAATGTTGTGATTCTACTTTTCAAAGGGCAAACTTTTCAGGTTCAATTTGAACCTTTTTAACTTTTATTTCTGCACTCTTTGGAGAGAATACTTTGGTGGCATGGATTTTCGTGAAAGTCCGAGAACGAAAAGCTAAGTTATGTCCAACTGGAATGTGTTTGAAGCTTTATTTGAAGGTGTATCCCTGATATGTGAGTAATTCATGACAATTAAAACACAGGCATGACACCAAGCAGGGAAGGCTGGATTCCAGTAATGCAGATGCTTTCCACTGCCTTGTCTACCCCTGAGAACAAACCTCTTCCTACTTTTGCCTTCTTTGCGGGCGTTTCATCACATCTGAAATGGGTACAAGGGTCTGTCGTAAGAGGACCAGTCTGAGCGCCTTCCGCATATGCTATAGTTTCAGGCTGTCACCCCAGGAACGCCACTGTAAGTGCTCTAGACTCAATGACTAAAACTTGGGCAATTTTTCTCCTTCAACCCATAAAGAGAAGTTGCAAACCAGTTATTTAAAACCTGTGAACCCCAAGAAGCTGTTGCTGTGTCCCATCTCCATAGTTTGTATAACATGCAGTATATACTAGCATTTAATACACTTCATCGGAATGATCCTGTGTATGTCCCTATGTGCAACCACATACCTGAGGGAGAGGCTCAGCATCTTTGTGCCCAAGCATATCATGCAGTGCCTGGCACTGACCAGATGCTTGAGCATTGTAAAAACACCCCCCTCCCCAGCAACCCTAACATACGCTTATGTTATAGACCGTAACAACAGCACACATGATGCCTAAAATTCTAGACCAACTGGGGTGGTGTTGTGAGCTTGCAAGGAAGGTATTTTCTGGCATTAGCATTAATGCAGGGAGAGCATCAGCCATTGACGAGCTGCCTCCTCTTGACAAGCGTGTTAATTAGGTTTTCCCAGCTTTAAAGGCAGAAAGTCACCGCATTTTCCTCAAGGAATGAGAACACATGTGACAGTACAGAATCTCCTGCAGGAGCCTGCAGAATCTCCATCAAGAGGCCACCACGCTGAAGAAGCATTCAGCTGGGATTGCCCTGGGGAGAGCCAGGATACAAATGTAGCTAGAGCTGTGCAGAAACAGAGTTAAAAGCCATTCTGATCACCCGTTTCTTTGTTGTTCTCCTGGCTCTCAAAAGTTACTCGTTTTCACCGCTTTTGTTTTTGGTCTCTCTGTTGCATTTTCACTTGTTTCCAACACAATGGCTTTCTCCTTTGCCAAGATTTCCAGACTGTGGGTCAGGAGTTTGCCCGTAAGAAACCTCCTGAGTGTGTCTCCTCCTTCGAGGCTTTGGCTGGAGACGCATTCCTCACAAGGGAATGTGGTCATGTGCAAGCACCTAGAGTTTGGGCCAGAGAATAATTTTGTTTGAACTCTCATGCTTTTAGCCAAATTTCTTTCATGTAAGCTGTAGTTCTATAGCAAAGCCATGGTTATGTCATCTGTTATGGAGCAATTACCACAATAATGCTAAGAAAAAAATAAAAAGAAAAAAAAAAAGAAGGAAATCATCCAAAACCTAGCCATTAACAAGAGCAGATGTTTGAAAGCTAATGGTTGTGTAAATAACAAAGCGTGTGACATTATCAGGACGGTACAGCATTTGAAGACAGGTAGTTGATTTTCTCTACATAATGACACAAACTGAGCTGGAAACTGTTCAGTTGCGTAAGCAAAATAGTTTAAATATTTCAAAACACCAACATGACCCCAAAGAGTAAGCTAATTAATAATTTTTTTTAATGTTTATTTATATTGGACAGAGAGAGAGAGAGAGACAGAGCATGAGTGTGGGAGGGGCAGAGAGAGAGAGGGAGACACAGAATCTGAAGCAGGCTCCAGGCTCCAAGCTCTCAGCACACAGCCCGACGCGGGGCTCAAACTCATGGACCGTGAGATCGTGACCTGAGCCAAAGTCGGTCACTCAACCGACTGAGCCACCCAGGCACCCCAAGCTAATTAATAATTTTGAGTAATTGTCATGGAATCCAGTGAATCCAGTGAGTAACTTTGTCATACTACGTAGCTTGACATACAGGTGAACGCACGACCTCTGAAATCATTCTTGATTAAGAACTTTTGAAAACCTTGTATATGCTGGATTTCTAGATTAGCCTGAGAGAGGCTTTGATGATTTAATGCAGAAATGTGCTTGTTATTGTTTGAAATACCATTTGAGAAAGACCGGATAGTGTGATGTGGGTTTCATCTCAATTTGCATCTACACAAATTGCTTCCTCTGTAAGCATTTAATCTCTGATAGCAATTCATGCATTACCCAACTTAGGGTCTGTATCAGCAGATCATGTGTAGGAGCTAGAGGGATAATGCCCCCATTCTCTATTAAATCGCCTCTCACTTATTACACCAGGACCCTAAACCATTATTTGAGAACTTTAGAAAGGATTACACTCCGGGAACACCTCAATTTACGTCCGTTTGACTGAGACAGAGCTATGAACCGCTGATGAATGCTTGACAACTTTAGCTGCACCTACTTTGAAATGATTGCAGAACTCTAATTCGGCAACACATATCACAATTGACTTGCTTTGTTTCAGTCAGGTTTTTTCTCCAACCAGCAAGTGCATGTAGACCCAGGCCAAGTCGTACCACAGACCATGGGGTATGCCAGACTTTTAATGGTAGGGGTTTTTTTCCCCTCAAAATAGAGGTTGCACAAGTACTGATTTGGATTGTCCCAACTTGGATTTCTGTTACTGTTGAGGAAGAAGATACTGCACTGAAATAAAGTCAGCTTCTAGCCAGGGCTAAATAATCCTCATCTTGAAGATGGGGATGCCCAGTACCTGTTGGCTGAATGGCTTCGAGAAGCATTATCAGACGAAACATGACCCCACTCACAGCTACTGACTTAACAGACTGGGCAAAGCCTTTCTGCTCATAGCATGCCAAGCTCCGTGTCTCACTTCATTAAGGATAAGGGGTTGCCATCCGAATGAGATATAGATTTTAAATTCTGTAATATATGTATTACCCACCAGAGAATGTTGCCAGAACACTCCAGTCTTTCTATTCTGGTCAAATTAAGTAATGGAATATTCCTTGCCCCTGGACAGGAGTACAGCAGAAGAGAAAACTGTTTTATTTCCCACTATGTGGTGTGTGTGTGTGTGTGTGTGTGTGTGTGCGCATGTGCGTGTGTGTGTGTGTGTGTGTGTGTGTGTGTGTGTGGTGTGTGACAGGAGCTGATGTTGAGCCACAGATTTGAATGTGAGCAATTTATTTGCGATGTGACCTTAAGAAACATCAGTGAGAGAAAGGGGAGGTAAGACAAGAGAAGAAGCTAAGGGTGTTTTTTTCCCAGCAAGTTCCCAGCGTGGGCAGCTGGAGCTTACTTCTCGTGACAGTGTCTGGGTGGCAGTGCAGAACGCAAGCTTTGGTGTTCTCCCTCCCAGGACACGAGGGGGCTGATGCTGTTGGCCAGCCGTGCCCATCAGCCATTGGGCGGGGCCGGTGTGGGAGGCGTGAATCCCCTGGCCCTTCCGCCATGCTGTGTGCTCCACCAGAGCAGGCCCTCGGCCAAGGAGACACAGGTGCTGGGAGCTGGGACACCGGAAAACAAACCACAGCCGTGTGGTTGAAAATCATAAGGGCTTAAGGAAATATGGGCAGGATATCTGTTTATATCTATATTTATATCTGTATTTATGTCTGTGTATCTACTTATCATCTGAATCAGTATGTCTGTCTGTGTCTATATGCATACCTATATCTGTATCGGCAATTGTACCTGTACCTATGCATTTATATCTATAGATACAGGTGTGTATGCATATATTTATATCTACATACTTGCTGTGGCTTTGCAAAACAAAACCCCAATTATATCTAGGTGTCCAGATTTTACAAAACGCTTGCATAAACAAAGCTATGTATCTGTGTTACAAAAGGAGCTGGGAAACCTAATCATTTGTAAATTGATGGATTCAAATGTAAATTGAACAGCAACTGAAAAAGTATTGTATGAAACAACATTTGGATCAATGGGAAAATCATACCAGAACTACGAGCTATCTATCTAGCAAGTAATGAAGAGGTTAATTCCATATGCCAAAGCCTAGCACAAACCTCTTTATATCTACCTAAGCTTTCCTTATTAAAGTGAAAAAGACTAAGTGTAAATGAATTACATCTTCAATATAAGAAACTAGAAAAAAATATAATTAGAAAATAGGACAATGAGACTTATGGCTTCTCCTGTAAGAAGACAAGTCAACTCTTCTTGGATAAGAGAGGGGAGGACACCGCAGTGCTGCCCCCAAGATTGCAGAGATAGACAAGCAAATACAGGGAGTGCTGTCTAACCAGAGCAGAAACTCCCAGGAGGAAACAGCCAGGGGCACCCTGGAAAACCTGAGGTGTTGGAACTGATGGAGACTCAGTGTAACCAACTCTGTGTGAACAAGTCTGAGAGTTAAAACCTCCAGGGGATTGCAGGATCCTAAACTTCGTGAGGTTTGCCTAGAGAAGCATGACTGGGCTCCCACAGTGAACACTGGAAGAAAATTCCTTCGTGATTCCAGTAGAAGGAGAAACAGAGCTTAACAGCATGAGTCAGTTGGATACAAGTGACATCTGTGGGCTACTGCACCCAACAGCAGCCGAATGCACATTCTTCTCAAGCTTACATGGGGTATTCACCAAAGGACACCACATTCTGGGCTCTAAAACACACCTTGATGAATTTAAAAGAATAGAAACCACACAGTGTCTTCTCTTACCACAACAGAATCAAACTAGAAATCAATAACAAAAACATAACCGGAAAACTGCCAAATACATGGAGATAAAACAACACACTTCTAAATTACACAATAGGTCAAAGAAATTACAAAAGATTTTCCACCAAATAAATGAAAGCAGAACTTATCAAAATATGTGGGATGCAGTGAAGGCACTGCTTAGAAGGAAATGTATAGCATTAGATGTATATATTAGAAAAGAAGAAAGATTGAAAGTTGGTCATCTAAGTTTCACGTTAAGAAACTACAAAAAGGAGAGCAAATTAAATCCATTCGGAGCCGAAAAGAAGAATTGGAGAAGAAATCAATGAAACTGAAAATGAAATCAGTATATAAAATCAATGATACTACAGGCTAGTTCTTCAAAAATAATCAATGAAAACAATAAGCTTCCAGCCAAGCTAAGAAAAGAGGATACAAATTAATGTCAGAAATGAAAGAGGAGACATCATTACAGATCCCATGGTTATTGGAAGGCTAATAAGAGACTGCTATGAACAACTCTGTGGTCACAGATGTGATAACCTACACGAAAGACAACAATTCCAGGGTGCCTGGGTGGGTCAGTCGGTTGAGTGTCCAACTCTTGATTTCCACTCAGGTCACAATCCCAGGATTGTGGGGCTGAGTCTCATGTCAGGCTCTGTGATGAGCGTGGAGCCTGCTGAAGATTCTCAGTCTCTCTTCCTCTGCTTCTTTTCCCTGCTTGCTGTCTCTCTTTAAAAAAAAAAAATTCATTGAAAGACACAATATGCCAAAACTCACACAAGAAGAGATGATCTGAATGGGCCTAAAACTAGTACAGACATTGAATAACATTGAATTAACAAACTTCCAAAATGGGAAGCATGAGGGCTAGATGGGTTCATTCGTGAATGCTAGTAAACATAATGAAGTAATTATACCAATGTTTTACAGTCTCTTTCAGAAGATAGAAGCAGAGGGATGCTTCTAACTCATTCTGAGGCCAGCATTACCCTAATACCAAAATCAGGCAAAGATATTATAAGAAAACTACAGACAAATATCTCTCATGAACATAGATGCGAAAATCCTCAAGGAGGGGCGCCTGGGTGGCGCAGTCGGTTAAGCGTCCGACTTCAGCCAGGTCACGATCTCACGGTCCGTGGGTTCGAGCCCCGCGTCGGGCTCTGGGCTGATGGCTCAGAGCCTGGAGCCTGCATCCGATTCTGTGTCTCCCTCTCTCTCTGCCCCTCCCCCGTTCATGCTCTGTCTCTCTCTGTCCCCAAAATAAATAAACGTTGAAAAAAAAATTTAAAAAAAAATCCTCAAGGAAATACTAGTATAAGAAGCACAAGAAGTATATACTATGAGTAAGGTGGAATGATCCCAGCAGTGCTGGCTCAACATTCTAAAATCAGTGTATATCATATGTCTTCACTCATATGTGGAACTTGAGAAACTTAAGAGAAAACCATGGGGAAAGGGAAGAGGGAAAAAATAGTTACAAACACAGAGGAAGGAGGCAAACCATTACAGACTCTTAAACACAGAGAACAAACTGAGGGTTGATGGGGGGGTTGGGGAGAGGAGAGAATGGGTTATGGGCCACTGAGGAGGGCAGTTGTTGGGATGAGCACTGGGTGTTGTATGTAAGTGATGAACCACAGGAATCTACCCCCCAAACCAAGAGCACGTTTAATACACTGTATTTTAATACACTGTATTTAATGTATTTTAATACACTGTATTTAATATACTGTATTTAAATACACATTTAATACACTGCCAATTTTACAATAAATTATATTAATAAATTTTAAAAAATCAGTGTAATCCAGAACATCAATAGGCTAAAAAAGAAGAATCATCTAATCATATTGGCAGACACAGAGAAAATATTCAACAAAATCCAATACCCTTTCATGACAGAAATTCTCATTACAGTAGGAATAGGGGAAAGCCTTCTCAACTTGATGAAAATGTCTATAAAAAAGCAAAATAAAAGAATAAACATCAAAGTGAAAGTTGCTAAAATAGCATAAATGATAAATATACCTTACCATGATTTCCTTGAAATTAACTAGATATAGAGTTATAAATATATATACCTATCTATTTGTATATACACACACAATGATACATTTATCTATATGTCGTAACTGTATATTTACATTTACAGGGATACAGTTACAATGATTGATATAAATCAATTTAGTAAAGATTATGTGATTATGCAATCATTGTAAATTGATATAAATATATATGCATTTTTAGAAAGTTGGATTAGGGAAAATGAGAGGAAACAAAAACTGAATGAGATTACGAATAAAAACAATAGTGTGATCACAGACACCCACTGAACAGATGAAAAGAATTCCAAGAGCATATTTGATGCACTCCTATTGCTATACATATGAGAATTCAGAAGGGAATGGTTGATTTCCTGCAAAAAAAAATCCAAACCTGGTTTCCAAAGAGCCAGAAAACTGAACCTACAAATAATTAAGGAAGGTGTTGAAAAGGTAATTTAAAGAGACGCTAGGTTACTAAACAATATACATCAGGCTCGGATGGCTTTACAGCTGAGGTTTATTTGAGCTTTAAGGTCCAGATCAATTCTATGAGATGAAAGCTGGAAGACTGCCCGCTCTCATGACGTTACCACAATTTTACTGCTAAACGTGCCAAGGTACAAAACAATTGAAGAAATATAGAATAATGGTGATTATCATGCATGAGTAGATGCAAAAATTCTAAATTGATTTTTAGTCAGTAGAGAGTCTAACACAGTCAATGTGACTGATCTTTTTAACCCAGGATGCAGAATGATTGAAGATCTTTTGTTCTACTAACAAATTAAAGGAGAAAACCATCTGTTTATATTCATGGTGGCTGATGATGGAAAAACATTTGATAAATTCAGCAGCTACTCCTCAAAAAAGGCTAAGAACCAGAACAAAATGATGTAATCATGAAACGGACTAGTTATTACCAATTATCATGATAAAGAACCAGTGAGCTATTTCTATTAAACTTAAGGAGAAAACCGAGAGGCACACCCCCCTACTCATATTTACCACTGCTTTGAATGTTTTCATTAAAGCACAAAGACCAAAGAAGTTAAATAATCATTATACGTATAATTTTTAAGTTATAGAAATGTTTAGTATGCAGATGCTAACCCTGTATATCTAAAAAAAATTAAAAGTAATGGGGCTCCTGGTGGCTCACTCAGTCTGTTAAGTGTCCGACTTCAGCTCAGGTCATGATCTCACAATCCATGACTTTGAGCCCCACATCGGGCTGTGTGCTAACAGCTCGGAGCCTGGATCCTGCTTCAGATTCTGTGTCTCCCTCTCTCTCTGCCCCTCCCCCACTTGTGCTCTGTCTCTCTAGCTCTCAAAAATAAAATAAGCATAAAAAAATTTTTTTAAAGAAAGAAAAATACATTGTAAACCATATATTATATGTAACTATATATATTTTAATCCTTATTATTTGTTTTATAGTATATAGTATATATATAGTATAGTCTAGCATTTCTATCCAGTATTGTAAACATAGGTATGTAAAATATAAATTCAGGAGTTTTGTGTTCATATCAAAGGAAAAAGTCATGCCTTTAATAAATATTCCTCATTGAGAGAAAAAAAAAAATGCTCCAAAATCAACCTGTGAATTCGATACAATTTCAAATAGGACTTTTTTAACAGAATGGAAAGAAAGTAATGGAAGAGGCAGAATGTCGACAGAAAATATAACAGTATTTGGTACGTTGTAGCTCTTGCTGAGGTCTGAGCTCAGTAACAGGGAATCTTATTTGCTTTCTGCCTGCACATCAAGTTGAAAGGGAGGAGGGTGGTGACAGAGGAGGCAAGCAGGTAGGTGGCCGAGGGAACATTCACGTTGTTTGCTTTCCCCTCAATGAGTTCACTGGGACTCACAACATTTCCACTTGAAATACTTGTGGGAAATGAATGGAGGCATAGGCCGTAGAGAAAACGGTGGCACTTAACCACGTAATCCCAGGAGGGCAACCTGGGTTGGGACACTTGGGTTGCTTCTATATCGTAACTCTTGTAAATAATGCTGCTTCCTGAAAGCACTGTCAGCATGCTCTCACTGTTTTCACTGCCCTTACTCACCCGTGTTTCGTGTTTTACGGCCACGACATTGGCACTTGGCAGGCACTTGGCATTCTCCTTTTCCAGTTGGTGGAAGAAAGCAGAAAGTTGCATCCATAACGGATGGTGGAATCTGCTGTGGAAGCTCAGGAGACGTTATTCCACAGGGTTATTTTCAACTTAGACTGTGACTTCTTTGTCACGGTCTTTCCTCAACCTGATGAACATGTGCACTTTTGGAGGGTTTCAGCTTTGCGTTCTTTCTTGTTGCTTGTCAATGCTGCTTTAAAACCTGTACTTTGTGTCCTGGTTACAATCATTTTTGGTCTACATGAATATTTCTTTAAATTTTTTTTAACGTTTATTTATTTTTGAGACAGGGAGAGACAGAGCATGAACAGGGGAGGGTCACAGAGAGGGAGACACAGAATCTGAAACAGGCTCCAGGCTCTGAGCTGTCAGCACAGAGCCCGACGCGGGGCTCAAACTCACGGACCGCGAGATCATGACCCGAGCCGAAGTCGGCCGCTTAACCGACTGAGCCACCCAGGCACCCCATGAATATTTTTTTAAAAAGAGACATAATGAGGGGCGCCTGCGTGGCTCAGGTGGTTGGGCGTCCCGACTCAGCTCAGGTTGTGATCTCGCAGTTCATGAGTTCAAGCCCTGCATCAACACTTCTATACATTACTCAGTGCTCATCATGATAAGTGCTCTCTCAATCCCCTTCACTGTTTTACCCATTCCCCTCCTACCCATCTACCCTCTGGTGACCACCTTTCTCTGTAGTTAAGAGTCTAGTTTTTTCGGGGCGCCTGGGTGGCGCAGTCGGTTAAGCGGCCGACTTCAGCCAGGTCACGATCTCGCGGTCCGTGAGTTCGAGCCCCGCATCAGGCTCTGGGTTGATGGCTCGGAGCCTGGAGCCTCTTTCCAATTCTGTGTCTCCCTCTCTCTCTGCCCCTCCCCCGTTCATGCTCTGTCTCTCTCTGTCCCAAAAATAAATAAACGTTGAAAAAAAATTTTTTTTTTAAAAAAAGAGTCTAGTTTTTTGTGTGTGTTTTTGTTTTGTTGTTGTTTGGTTTGTCTCCTTTTTCTGTGTTCATTTGTTTTGTTTCTTAAATCCCATATATGAGTAAAATGATATTCTCTCACTGACTTATTTCACTTAACATCATACTCTCTACATCTATCCATATTATTGCAATGACCAGATTTCATTCTTTTTCATGTCTCAGTAATACTCCATTGTGTGTGTATGAATACACCGCACACCTTTTTTCTTTTCTTCAAATGACTGTTGAATTTATTTGCTTGATCAGTAATAGTCCCGGAAAAATTAGTTAACACTGAGACAACTGGAATAAAATACTAATTTTAAAAATCCATGACACCTTGAGGGGCACCTGGCTGGCTCAGTCAGTGGAACATGTGACTCTTGATCTCTAGGTTCTGAGTTCGGGCCCCACGTTCCGTGTAGACTTTACTTAAATAAATACACTTTTAAAAAAATCCATAATGCCATGACAAGAATTAGAGTTTACCAAAGCAAAAAAAGATACCTTCAATCCTGCCAGTAAATACAAAATTAATGTAATATGATCAGCAGCAAGAAGGCTTTTATATGTTTATACTTGACATGTGACCATATTTCAGTCACCATAATGTGTCCTCCAATTAAAAAAAAATAGTACACTGATTTTCTGTAACAAAGTTGAGAAGGTCAAGGCCTAAGGGTGGTGAGACCAGACCTGGGGCCTCCTACGTGCAAGGCACACACTCTCTCACTCAGCTACACCCCCTCCTGTGTCACATCTTCTTTATCAATTCATTCATCAATATCAACGGACACTTGGGTTGCTTCTATATCGTAACTCTTGTAAATAATGCTGCTGTAAACATAGGGGTGCATATAGCTTTTCAAATTAGCCTTTTTGTATTCTTTGGGTAAATACCCACTAGTGCCATTGTTGGACCGTAGGGCAGTTCTGGTTTTAACTTTTTGAGAAAGCTTCATACTGTTTTCCAGAGTGGCTGCACCAGTTTGCATTCCTACCAGCAATGCAAAAGGGTTCCCCTTTCTCAGCATACACTCACCAATACCTGTTGTTTCTTGTGTTGTTATTGTTAGCCATTCTGACAGGTGTGAGGTGGTATCTTATTATGGTTTTCATTTGCATTTCCCTGATGATAAGTGATGTTGAGCATCCTTTCGTGTGTCTTTGGCCATCTGGATGTCTTTGGAGACATGCCTGTTCATGTCCTCTGCTCATTTTTTAATTGGATTATTTTTTATTTTTTGGTGTTCAGTTGTAGAAGTTCTTTATGTATTTTGGGTACTAACCCCTTATCACACAGGGTATTTGCAAATATCTTGTCCCATTCAGTAATTGTCTTTTACTTTTGTTGATGGTTTCCTTTGCTGTGCAGAAGCTTTTTATTTTGATGTAGTCCCAGTAGTTTATTTTTGCTTTTGTTTCTCTTGCAGGAGACAGATCTAGAAAAATGTTGCTGATGTGAGAGAAATTACTGCCTGTGCCCTCTTCTAGGATTTTTATGGTTTCAGATCTTACATTTAGGTCTTTCATCCATTTTGACTTTATTTTTGTGTCCGGTGTAAGAAAGCGGTCCAGTTTCATTCTTCTTTGTGCAACTCTCCACTCTTCCCAAGACCATTGTATGTCATTGCCTCCTTTGTCAAAGATTAATTGACCATATATAATCATGGGTTTATTTCTGGGCTCTCTATTCTGTTCCACTGATTTTTGTGTCTGTTTTTGTGCCCATACCATGCTGTTTTGATGACTACAGCTTTGCAGTATATCTTGAAATCTGGGATTGTGATGCCTCCAGTTTTGTTCTTCTTTCTCAAGATTGCTTTGGCTATTTGGAGTCTTTTGTGTTTCCATACAGATTTTAGGATTGTTTGTTTTACTTCTGTGAAAAATACTGGTAGTATTTTAATAGGGGTTGGATTAGGTCTGCCGATTGCTTTGGGTAATAAGGAAATTTTAACAATATTTGTTCTTCTAATCCATGAGCATGCAATGTCTTTCCATGTGTTTGTGTCTTCAGTTTCTTTCATCAGTGTTTTATACTTTTCAGAGTACAAGTCTTTGACCTCCTGGTTAAGTTTATTCCTAGGTGTTTTATTTAAAGACTGCTTTTTTTTAATTTTTTTTTTCAACGTTTATTTATTTTTGGGACAGAGAGAGACAGAGCATGAACAGGGGAGGGGCAGAGAGAGAGGGAGACACAGAATCGGAAACAGGCTCCAGGCTCTGAGCCATCAGCCCAGAGCCCGACGCGGGGCTCGAACTCACGGACCGCGAGATCGTGACCTGGCTGAAGTCGGACGCTTAACCGACTGCGCCACCCAGGCGCCCCTAAAGACTGCTTTTTAAAAAAATAGCCAAACAATAACTCCTTCTGCCTGAAATATTCCCTAAACATGAAAAATATTTCTTATACATGAGCCCAGCTGGGTGTCCTGTCCTTTCCATAGCTTCAGATAAGCTTGTTAGTACTTGATCACATGAAGAAGATTGGATTTGTTGTAATGACAAAAATCTCATGGTTCTATGCCAAACATTGAAATACAGCATGAAGCACTTGCTGAAAAAAAAAAATTTTTTTGATGCAGTGTTTTAAAGGTGTACAGACAAAACAAACAAAAACTGAAGGAAACCAGTTGTCTGTCATGTTTCAGATGACATATATTGAAATATGAATCAGTTCTTCATTAACGTTCAGCCATCTGGTTACTCATGGTTAGTTACTAGGGAGGCTACGACATGGTTAGTAAGGGAAGCTGACAGATGCTACATTCATTCTTCCTCCTAGCTGCTTTTCCAACAGCCAATTAAAATATGTTAGAAATGTTAGATATCCCACTGTACTTCAGTATACTATTTGTTCTCTCTAAAACTTAATCCACAGGATTCCAAATGCATTGTATAACTTTTATCATTATGCTTCAACATAAATAATTAGCACAGTTTAGAGAAGTAAAAGAATATAAATGTAAATAAAAATTCCCCACGTAAGCAAAATTTAAAAATGCTTTTGTTTCGTATAAAAACCTAGACGTGCAAATGATTTCAGAAAAATGACCTATATTTTTTGCACATAGAATCACATTTATAAATCTTTTTCTTAAAAGTAATTGAAATGACCGTCCTTAACACTATACATTTAAACTTTGCACGCAGAGGATGTAGCAAGGGATGTTCATTTGATTAATTATTGCTTCATGTTGCTATCTAGGATAGAAACCACACGATGTGTGTAACAGACGTGTTCTTTGAGTAGCATGGATTCCTATCAACTTGCTAAACATCAGGATACCTCAGAAGGCTCTTTGTTGCCACAGAGCTTATATGCATTAGTAAGTTTTATGTTCTGGATATGAAAAAAAATCTGTTCACAGACATAGCAGACCTAAAATTTATGCTGCCAAAATCAGGATTTGAAAGACGCTCAAGAAAGACTTCTCATTTCCCAGTATGCGGCCAGAGTTTGCCTTTGACAGGTTGTGTTTCTACTTGATAGATCAGTGGCTTGGGGTTTACCGAGGATTTCAGAATGAAATTTACTGAAGTCATCCGGGGAAGGTCATCAGAACATCAAGGGGCTTCCATCAACAGAGCGCTTAGATAGTTATCTGGGTCTTTCAGCGTTGCATATACCCATTTGATGAAGGTTACATAAGATGGGTTGGTCTGCAAAGCATTGCTTAAATAGAGCGATTGCAACAAGCAGGCTTTTGTCCACGGCAGGACTCCTTGTCCATCTCAGATGACAACCCTTAGGGCACGTCTCCTGGCAGCACTCGCTTGCACATGCCCACCATCGCTCTGCAATCTGACACTGCCTCTACGTAGACATTGTCCTAACGCAGAAACTCTCGAGCACGGAGGGGTGAAAGGAACGTGGGTTCTATGTGATGGATTGGTAATGATGCCACTGTAATTCAGCTGAATCTTGGGGGAGAATGGGACCAATGTTTGGCATTGTGCTTTCATACAAACCAGCAAAGAAAAGTGAGTTTTTTAAATGCTGTTTCACTTGGCACGTAATCCCACTCTTTGTGTTTTGTCGGATAGCTCGTGTGTGTATCTATCATGGCTTCAAAAGTAAAACAAATATATTTAAACAATAAAGCGCTTGCAGGGAAAAACTAAGTAGGATTTATTTCTGCTCAAGACAGATTTTCCCACATGTAACAACCACGTCCAAAGAACTTATAAAACTGTCCTTGGTTTTACAGTGATAAATGGAAAACATTGGGTCTTTCAATCAAACAAGGTATCAAGATTGTTTATTGTGGTTGCTTTTCGTGTTAAGCAATGAATTGCAAAATAAGTTACTGCAGTATATAGATAACACTCAAATAAACATGCCACTAGTGGAGAAAGGGCATATTTTTCCAGGAACCAATATTTTCTCCCTTCTTCATTTTTTCTAATGTTGATCAAAACAATCTTCTGGCAAATTCAGTTTTGTTTTTTGTTTTTGTTTTTTTAAAAGGCTCTGTGTGTGTGTCTGTGTGTCTGTGTAGATAGACATTGTAGATGTATGTATCTGCTGTGTTGTTAACAATACAAGACCGGGAAGGTGGAAATCAATGCTTGTCAAAACAATCCTTTAGCAAGTTTAGTTTTTTAAAAGAGGACCGTTTATGTACTTGTATAGAGATAGATAGACAGATAGATAGATAGATAGATAGATAGAGGTGTATAGGCATAAAGAGAGGCATAGAGATATAGAGTTATAGATACACATTTATAGATAAATAGATAAACAATATGTATATATCTGAGACTTTATGAACAATAAAAGACTGGGAAGACAAATTAATTCATTTACAATAAGCTCCCATTAGTTTTCCCTGTAGTCTGTCTGTTGATCTTTAACTGTACCTCAGAAACATCCTGTGTCCACATTCATATTAGGATGATTTTTGTTCTCTGTCTTATTTGCTTCCTCTGGTGTTCTGGGTCACAGAGAAAATCCAAGTTCCTTCCAATGCTGCTTGGTACCAATTTCACAGTGAAGAGGCAGTGGGAGCACTGGGAGGAAAGGGCAGTGGTCTCTCTCATTTTTAAATCTTTATTGGTCTCTCTTAAGAGTCACTAAGAAATATTCCTCCTTAGGAGGCCACTCCTGAATAGCTCGGAACAGAAAAAGATGACCAGGAAACAGCTTTCTGCACACAACAAAGGTTTTTGCTACTACATAGTATGTTTGAATATCATATCAAGGAGACACCTAACATGTCCACCAGAATCAACCTCAGCACCAAACAGTTCCTGGTCCCTGGGGCAGATGCTGGTGGCCACCATCTTGAAGGTTGGAATCCCAGTAGGGGTTATGTAAGAATTCAGGCAAAAACCTCTTTTATCTCTTCGTGAATCCTTGATTCATTTCACGTTTATTAATTCATTAAATAAACATTCATGAAATGCTGATTTCTTGGATAAATGGCTGGAGCATTGCGTAACCAGAATAAGGACCACCCTAGATAATTCTCATGTCCATATAGTGCAGGTGCATTTCAACTGAACGAAATGCTACGAAAATGTATTTCCTTTCTTGGTACCCCAGGAAATGTCCTCCCATCCACAAAGTGAACTTCAAAGTGTGGAAGGAGTTTTGTGTGTGTGTGTGTGTGTGTGTGTGTGTTTATTCCCTTCTGGAGGTCATCCCATAGGCAGCCCCAGTTGGGCTGACGGTCCTCAGTGTAGGGTGGGGTTCATAAAACAACCGATTGGGATGTAGGAAGAATGCATGAGAACTTACACTGACATGTATATCTACCTGAGTAATTAAGAGAGTGATTAAGATGTATTGATCCATGACATCTGGCTTGATGTTGACACCTCGTGTGACAGATGGGATGTATCTTGGGCTTGGAATGCAAGATATCCTGAGGGCAAGTTGGGAATTTGCACAGCAGGAGGAGCCCAGAGCAGGCTTTTCCTTAACTGCCAACTTTTTGCCTGATGTGACATACACACAGTTGAGTAGATTTGCCGATTATTTCACGTAGGTTTAACTAATCTAGCCCCTCAAATTGATATGTAGCTTAAAACCCTCCTGTAAAAGAATTGTGGATTGAATATATGTATCCATCTATCAAGTCCCAAAGAGTTGGATAAGAGCACAGCTGGGTCTCCTGTTTAATCCTAGTAGAAACTTATCATGATGAGGTCCACACAATGACCATCTAATGAGATCTGAGAAGCAGTCACCCACCAGATGTGAAGTTACCAAGAGCATTATTTTAAAAAAATTTTTAATGTTTACTTATTTTTGAGAGAGAGAGAGACAAAGTGTGAGTGGGGGGAGACAAAGTGTGAGGGGGGAGGGGCAGAGAGCAAGACACAGAACATGAAGCAGGCTCCAGGCTCTGAGCTGTCAACACAGAGCCCAATGCAGGGCTTGAACTCACAAACCATGAGATCATGACCTGAGCTGAAGTCAGATGCTCAACCGACTGAGCCACCCAGGTGCCCCTGAAATGTGAATTTACATACAATATTGTGAGTTATGAACCTTCTCCTCGTATATGTTATGTATTGAAATAATTACTAATTAGATTACTAAGCCAACATAATGAGCAAGACAGTTGGATATTAGAGATGATACATATTTTAGTGAGAATAGAAATGAATACACATCACTTACACATAAAAATACATGGAAAAATACTTTTACCTTATAATTTATGTCAACCTCATCCTTTTTCTTTTTTTTTAACATTTTTTTTTAATGTTTATTTATTTTTGAGAGACAGACAGAGCATAAGTGGAAGAGGAGCAGAGAGAGAGGGAGACACAGAATCTGAAGCAGGCTCCAGGCTCCGACCTGTCAGCACAGAGCCTGACGCGAGGCTGGAACTCATGAACCGTGAGATCACGACCTGAGTGAAAGTCGGATGCTCAACCGACTGAGCCACCTAGGTGCTCCAACCTCATCCTTTTTCTACTTCTGTGTTGGTTGTTGTTTGTTTTCTTCTTTGATGCTTATTTATTTTAAGAGAGAGAGAGCGTGCACATGAGGTGAGGACAGGCAGAGAGAGAGGGAGACAGAGAATCCCAAGCAGGCCTCGCACTGGCTTGAACTCACACACTGCGAGGTCATCACCTGAACCAAAATCAAGAGTCAGGCACTGAACCAACCGAGCCACCCGGGTGGCCCTCTGTGTTGGTTTTACAAAGAAATGGAATGTGAATATAGTAACGCGTGCCATAACTTAGAGTGTAACAAATACCAACAAACTAAAGATGAAGCTCTAAAATGTCCTACTCGTGGGAGTAAGTGAACAAAAACTGATTGGAGCCCATGGTTGTGCTTGCTGAGGAGAGGGGTCTGTGAGAGCAAAGCCCACCTCCCGCAGTGTTTCAGATGACATTCTCCTCTGTCATTCCCTCTCTGTGAAACTGCTACTTTATGGTTCACAGGAGCCTTCCTGGTGTTTTTTGTGAAGTATAAGAAACAGTTGCTAACATCCTGCTCTAAGATTTTCTGAAATCCCCAAAATAATTGCCTCTAATGATGCCCTCTGCTTCAGACCCTGGGGGTGCGCCTCATCAGACAGGGAAACTGGTATAAACATAAAGGTGTGTCCGCTTTTTATAAAAATGGGCCTTAGCCATTTGAGAACATCTACCCACATCCATCCTGCTTCAGGTGAAACTGGGAAGGGGCTGCAGAAACAGCTCTTTCTAAAGAGGAAAACCTCTCTCTTTCAGATATTTGGTTACATTGTCCAACCAAAAAAAAAAAAAAAAAAAAAAACAAAAACAAAAACAAAACACACGGGACTCCCTTCGTCTGCAGTGAGATCTCCCCTCCACTCCTGCTACAAAAATCCCCCCCAAGCCTCAGTCCTAATACATCATCCACCCCTCCATCCTCTCTCTCCACCTGAGATTCACCTGCACCCCCATTCCAATCCCAGGCAGTTAGAATGGGCCCATCTTTTTTTACTTGAGTAGAGTTGACACACAATGTGGCACGAGTTTCAGGTGTACAACGTGATGATTTCATAAGTTTATGCACTGTGCTGTGTTCACCACGGCATAACTACCATCTGTCCCACGACACCACTGTTACTTACCACAGTTTCCTCGTCCATTCATCTACTGTGAGGCATTTAGGCTGCTTCCATGTATTGCCTATTGTAAACAATGCTTCAGTAAACATAGGGTGTGTATAGCTTTTCAAATCAATGTCTTTGTTTTCCCTGGGTAAATACCCAAAGGTCGAATTACTGGATTATTTGGTATTTCTATTTTGTATGTTTTTGAGGAAGCTTCATACGGTTTTCCAGAGTGGCTGCCCCAATTTGCATTCCTGCCAACAGTGCACGAGGGGTCCTTTTTCTCCACATCCTCACCAACACTTCTTGCTTTTGATTTTAGCCGTCTGACAGGTATGAGGTGATATTCTGTGGTCGCTTTGATTTGTTTCTCTGATGAGTGATGTTGAGTATCTTTTCGTGTGTCTGATGGCCATCTGGATGTCTTTGGAGAAATGCATGTTGATGTCCTCTACTTATTTTTTTAATTGGGTTATTTGTTTTCTGGTGTTTGGTTGTAGAAGTTCTTTATTTTGGATACTAACCCCTTACCACACAGGCTATTGGCAAATATCTTGTCCCATTCAGTAATTGTCTTTTACTTTTGTTGACGGCTTGCTTTGCTATGCATCTTTTTACCTTGATGTAGTCCCAACAGTTTGTTTTCACTTTTGTCTCCCTTGCCTCTGGAAACAGACCTAGAAAAATTAGGCTATAGCTGATGTCAGAGAAATTACTGCCTATGCCCTCTTCTAGGATTTTTGTAGTTTCAGATCTTATATTTAGGTCTTTAATCCATTTTGAGTCTATTTTTTATGTCTGATGTAAGAAAGTGGTCCAGTTCATTCTTTTGCATGTAGCGGTTCTGTTTACCCAACACCATTTGTCAAAGAGACTGTCCTTTTACCATTGTATACTCTTGCCTTCTTTGTTGAAGATGAATTGACTGTATACTGGTGGGTTTATTTCTAGGCTCTCTCTTCTGTTCCACAGATCTTTGTGTCTGTTTTTTTGCCCATACCATACTGTTGTGATGACTACAGCTTTGCAACGTATCTTAACAGCTGGGACTGTGATACCTCCAAGTTTTGTTCTTCTTTCTCACGATTGCTTTGGCTACTTAGGGTCTTTTGTGTTTCCATACAGATTTTAGGATTGCTTGTTTTAGTTCCATGAAAAATTCTGGTGGTATTTAAATAGGGGTTGCATTAGGTCTGTAGATCACTTTGGGTAATATGGAAATTTTAACAATATTTGTTCTTCCAATCCATGAGCATGGAATGTCTTTCCATGTGTTTGTGTCTTCAATTTCTTTCATCAGTGTTGCAAACTTTTCAGAGTACAAGTCTTTGACCTCCTGGTTAAATTTACTCCTGGGTATTTTACATGTTTGATGCAGTTGTAGATGGGATGTTTTCTTAATTTCTCCTTCTGGTTCTTTATTATTGGTGTATAGAAATGCAAAAGATTTCTGTATGTTGATTTTGTATACTGTGACTTACCTGAATTTATGTATCAGTTCTAGCATTTTTTTATGGAGTCTTTCGGGTTTTCTGCATAGAGTATCGTGTTGTCTGCAAATAGTGACTTCATCCTTGCCAATCTGAATTCCTTTTATTTCTTTGTGTTGTCTGTTTGCTGTGGCTGATGGTTGCTTCAGTTTGAACCCATTCTTTACCCCTCTCCCCACCTTGTTTTTGGTATATGGGGTCATACTTTGCACCTTTTTATTTTGTGAATTCCTTGACTGATTTTTATCAATATACTTATCAATTTTATTGCTTTTGTGCTTCCTCCTTTTTTTTTACTCCTACTCATGTTTTTTCCTTTCCACTCAAAGAGTCCCCTTTAAAATTTCTTGTAAGTCTGGTTTAGTGGATGAACTATTTTAACTTTTGTTTGTCTGAGAAACTCTTTATCTCCCCCTCTATCCTGAATGACAGCCTTGTTGGATAGGGTATTGTTGGTTGCAGGTTTTTTCTTTCAGCACTTTGCATTTATCATGCCACTGCCTTCTAGCCTGCAAAGTTTCTGCTGAAAAATCTGCTCATAGCCTTATCAGATTTACTTTGTATGTAAGTGTTTTCTTTTCTTTTGATGCTTTAAAAATGTTATCCTTATCACTACTCTTTGCCATTTTAATTACTGTATGTCTTGGTGTGGACCTCCTTGGGTTGATTTTGTTGGGGGCTGTCTGTGCCTCCTGGATCTGGATTTCTGTTTCCTTCCCCAGATTTAGGAAGTTTCCAGATATTGTTTCTTCAAATAATAATAACTCTGCCACCTTTTCTTGCTCTTCTTCGGTGATCCCTATAATGTCGGTACTATTATGCTTGATGTTGTCACTGAGTTCCCTAAGTCAGTTCTCATTTTTTATAACTCATATTTATTTCTCCTGCTCAGCCTGATTGCTTTCCACCACTCTTCTCCTCCAGGTCACTGATCTGTTCTTCTGCTTCCTCTAGTCTCCTATTTATTCCATCTCAGGTATTTCTAATTTTAATTATTGAGTCCTTCATCTCTGATTGTTTTCTTTTTAAGTTTTCTCTTTGTTGAATTTCTCACTGAGAGCCTCCACTCTTTTCTCAAGTCCAGTGAGTATTTTACCATAACTTAAATTCTCTATCGGGTGTATTGCTCACATCTGTTTATCTCCCTTGCTGTGATTTTGTCCTATTCTTTCATCTGGGACATATTCCTCTGTCTCCTCATTTTGTGTAACTCTCTGTTTCTATGTGTTAGGTAAGTCAGCCACATATCCTGCTCTTGAAAGTAGTGTCCATATGAAAAAGAAGTCCTATAGGGCTGTGCAGTATAGTGTCCTCTGTTCACCAGGACCTGACACTTCTGGGGTGTCTCCTATGCATTTTGAATGCACCCTACTATCATGGCTGAGCCACTTTTCCCTTCAGTGCAGTCGTCTGCAATGGCTCTCTACCCGTTGTGGGCAGTTTGGTCCGTGTGTTATTTGTGGGCCAGTCTGGGCCCACATTTGGCTCAAGTGAGTCAGACCAGGTGTTTGCTAGAGATGCAGTAGCACAGAATGCAAGATACTTTCCCTGTGTTGTTCCCAGAGAAGTTTTTGCTGGTGAGCAGAGACTAGAGTCAGGCCGGAGGTCTGCCCCCAGCCCACTCCTAAGGCCACATTCAGACTGATGTGTGTGGTTACCTTCCCCTCTCCCTGGGGCAGGAGTCACTCTGACACTGCCAGGTTTTGTTCCTCTATTTTTAAATAAAAAATTGTAAAGGGGAAAAAAAAAAGTTGGCAGGTGGAGCCACTGGACATTAACAATAACGAGTGGCCAGTGAGCAGATCCAAAATTGCTAGAGCTCTCTGGTAAGAGAGGATATCAAATGAAAGCAACATTAGATATTATTTCTTAACCAACATATTCACATTCTGAAAGCATTATCGTAGACAGTGTTGACAAACAGGTGGGGAAATGGGGTGACACAGAAAATTGTGCTATGACTATCAGCTTCTGAAATAAATTACATATTCTGGAATCTGTTTTAAATGTTCCAATAATACCTACAGGTGTACCTACAGATATACGTACAAGGAGATATATGTACTCATGTTCATATTTAAACATAGGTTTAGGGGCACCTGGGTGGCTCAGTCAGTGAAGCGTCTGACTTCAGCTCAGGTCATGATCTCACAGTTGGTGGGTTCAAGACCCCGCGTCGGGCTCTGTCCTGACACTGTGCAGTCTGGTTTGGATTCTGTGTCTCCCTGTCTCTCTGCCCCCCCCCCCCCATGCTCTGTCTCTCTGTCCAAAATAAATAAAAAAAACTTTAAATATACATTTAAGTAAATTTATAATTTAAAAATACATTTATATTTAAATGTAAAGTTAAATAGTAAGACACACACACAAATTACAGGGTGGGGATCTACACATGAACACAGATAGAAGTACAAGGACTTATACATGAACAAGAATATAATGACAAATTTGGGGAAAACCAACCCTCAAACTCCATCCGTAGGAAAAAGGTTATACAATTTATGGTTTTCCAATCAGTGACATTCTAATTACAAAGAATGTCTAGATTTATGTGCATGGGCATGGAAAGATCAATAAGACGTTAATAGATGAGAAGGCACGTTGGAGAACAATGTGTGTGGTTTGATTGAGTTTTCATAAAAAGGCTTCACTCCGTAGAAGCCTGGAGGGAAGGATACAGTGGGAAGCTGAAAATGTCAGTAATGAGCGGCTCCCGGAAGCTGAGGAGTCAGGGGGTAGAAAATGGGAAATTTTATATTGAGTCTGTCTTCGTCTACTATGTGGATGTGTTATTCTGAGAACGTGAAATTCAGGCACTAGGGAAGCAGATCAGTGGTTCCCAGACATGTCGACATCTGAATTAAAATTGCCGGTAGAATTGAGGTTGATCCTCTGCTGACTTGAAAATAGGGAAATTAGCCCGGATCATCTGGATGGGCCCAGTGTCAATACTGGACCCACACTGTGGAACAGAGAAGCAGAAGAGAAGGCAGGGGTAATGTGGTGCGAGAAGCACTCAACCGCAGGACAGCTGGGGCGGTGGGAAGAGGGGTCTCACACCAAGCATGCAGGCGGCCCGCAAGAGGAGGACCAGCGCAGAAAACAGGTTCCCAGGATCGGGCTCCCTCCTCAGGTTTTCTGGGCCTGTTGCACCAAGGACACAGGCTATCTTTGTGTATAGTTTACAGCATGCCAAGCACAAAGGTTTCGCTGCAGAGGGAGAGAAAGAGAAAGGAATGGGGAGGTGGGAGGGAGAGAGAGAATTAACTCAGGGTATTCTCCAATTCCATTTGTTGTATAGGAAGGTCTGGAAGACCATGGAATCGTGGATGCAGGGCTTGAACCCACAAACTGTGAGATCATGACCTGAGCCAAAGGACTTCAACCGACTGAGCCACCCAGGTGCGCCCAGAATTTGACTTTCTTAGAAAACAAAAAACAAACAAACAAACAAACAAAAACCATCACATGGGGAAGAATTCCTGCACTGGTCACCACACTGAATTCTCCGCTTTACCCTGGGTGGCCCTGGGAGCACACCGCCAGGCCATCTGCATGCAGACCATTGTCTGCCTTCCCAACTGGGCTCCAGCTTCAGGATGGAATCCCTGTGTGTTTGCCATCAGATAGTCCACTCAGAGCTCCCACCCCCATTCCTAATTAACGGCTCATCACTGAACTGGGCCGTCAGCTCCTGCAGGCATCCCTGGGTTGACAAAGCTTTATTTATGGCTGCAGATAAACTCTTTTCCTTTATGCCAGAAGTGGCTGCAAGGCCCCCTCCCAGCTGCAAAGCCCAGCCTTTGTTTCTGTGACTAAAGACTTCTTGCCTTTGGAATCTGGACAGACATCAAGAAATCTGCGTGCAGCCAAGTCCGAACTGTTCTGGGGGAATAGGAGGCAATAGACAACAGCTACACAACAAAAACCGACCTTCGCCAACGATTTCTTAAGGCAGTAAAACATTCATGCAAAAGGTTCACCTTTTCAAGACTTTCCAGAGACAAGCGCCATGCATCTCCATAAAATACGCGTTTCGGGTTCTCAGATGCGCTCTGCTCCGCTACAGTGAAATGCATGTTGATTTAAGCCGATCTCACGTAACGTGGCGGGGTGCCGTTGGCTTCCTGCAGATGCCAGGCCCCTTGGCAGGACGGAGACTCTGTTCTCCGTCACTCCTCCCCGGTGTTTTCCTTTGCTTTTTACAGGTGCTGGGTTGTCATCAACTGGATAAATGCTGGTGTTTTGGCTCCGGGCCTTCCTTGAGGAAGCTGGCATTTGCCCAGATGACAGTACAGCACCTGTAGACGCTCAGCAGTGAAGGTACAAAGTGGCCTTTGTGCACACAGCGGTGGGGTGCTCCCGCCTGCACGTGGGAGGCAGCAGCGGGACCAGCCTTTGCCTCTCCTGGCATGTCAGCAGAATCTGGCCGGGGCTTCGGTTTGGTAACACTTCTGGGAGCCTCCGTGAGAGAGCCACAGGACACTCTGATATATGATGCTGGCAGGGAACCACAGCTCGTTGGCATCTTCTCCACCCTGGAACCAGAGTCACGCCCGCCATTTTGGACGAAGGAAGTGTTGTTGTAAGTGACTCTGATAACAAAGGAGACACGAATATGCTTTGCGTCACGGGTCCTGGAAAGGCTAGCACATCTTTTATCAACCACTCCCTCTGGCGTGACTACCTTTGGGAACAGAGTTCCAGTAAGTACTTCCATTATTAAATCTTAAATCATTGCATACAACAAAGCTGGAAAAGAGTTGTAACCATCTTCATGTGGACAAACAGTAATACTCATCAATCTACTCATCAGTCAATGAATGAACCGTTTTTAAATTAAGGAAGATAATTGCTTAATGATATGTACATTGATCATTTGACATAATTCATCCAGTAACACTTCTTTCTATACAAATAAACTTATTTGTTTATAATAAACACAGTTTACTATAAATTTATTTCTATACAAATGCAGTAAAAAAAAAATTGGGAAGCATTCACCCCCGTAAAATGTTCACAAACATGCACCTTCACCTTACAGTCTGACTTAGCAGATACTGAATACTCAGCAAGCTGGTACTGAGCCAAACACACAAACCTCAGCATTTATATTCCAAACCAGAATGTGTAGTCATACCCAGCCTGCAAAAGGAGCTTTTTAGTTCAGAAGACCTCCAGCCGAGACTTCTAAATTTACCATCAGATTGGCCACTTGACAGGAAATGATGACAAGGGGGGACCATGCAAATATTTGCCAACCCCAACGTGGTGCATCATTGCTAACAAAAGAGAAGACTACACAAATACTGTACTTTCATTCAAGTCTTGACTAAGTCCTTAAAAGTATGCCTCCTGAAGGTTCACAAATGCACTCAGAACTAAAAAAGCAAGGATAATTTTCCATGTAAAATAATAAAACAATTAAGATTTCTGTCCTGTCTGGTTAAGGGAGGGAGGAAAGGAAAAAGGGAAAGATTTTGTAGGAGAACTTAAACTTTACCCATATTGTGATTAATATACAGGCCAGTCGGCACACCCAAGTGGCAGTTCAAGAAAAGCTAGGTTGCAATCACGTTGCAGAAGTGATCGGTTCAGCACCGAAGTTTGGATAACCCTGTAAGGCAGTGGTAGTCGCTGTGGCTGCATATTAGAATCAATTCGGGGGGCGCCTGGGTGGCGCAGTCGGTTAAGCGTCCGACTTCAGCCAGGTCACAATCTCGCGGTCCGTGAGTTCGAGCCCCGCGTCGGGCTCTGGGCTGATGGCTCAGAGCCTGGAGCCTGCTTCCGATTCTGTGTCTCCCTCTCTCTCTGCCCCTCCCCTGTTCATACTCTGTCTCTCTCTGTCCCAAAAATAAATAAAAAACGTTGAAAAAAAAATTTAAAAAGAATCAATTCGGAAGCTCTTAAAACATTCCACCATGAAGATCTGATGGAATCCGTCAGGTGTAACTCCAAAACCAAAAACAAAACAGGAAACACACACAAACCCTTCTATGTATCAAGTCACATTGACATTTGACTTGATCTCCATGTATACATAAACGTATTTACTATCGCATACATTCAGAATCGTATACATTTCATACATATATGCATAGTATTTCACACACGCACATAACATCATGTGCTTACTTACAGGCTACCTAGTCCCTTTTTAAAAAATTGCAATTACAGTCTAGTTAAGATACAGGGTTATATTAGTTTTAAGTGCACAATGTAGTGATTCAACAATTCTATACATTGCTCAGTGCTCATCACGATAAGTGTGCTCTTACTCTCCATCACCATGTGAACCCATCCCCCACCCACCTCCCCTCCGGTAACCACCAGTTTGTTCTCTAGAGTTAAGAGTCTGTTTGGCTTGCCTTTCTTTGTTGATTCATTCTATTTTCCAAACTCTAGATAGGTGTGAAATCACGTGGTAGTTGCCTTTCTCTGGGTGACTTATTTCACTCAGCATTGGACCCACCTGTGTCATTGTAAATGGCAACATTTCATTATTTTTGATGGTTGAGTAACATCTCATTGTATAAAAATACCCCATCTTCTTTATCCATTCAGTGGACACTTGGGCTGCTTCCATAATTTAGCCACTGTAAATAATGCTACATTAAACATAGGGGTGCATATACCTTTTCAAATTAGTGTTTTTGTAGGGTTGGTTTTTTTTTTGGTAGATAACCCATTAGTGCAATTACTGGGTCATAGGGTAGTTCTATTTTTAATTTTTTGAGGGACCTCCGTACTGTTTTCCAAAGTGATTGCACCAGTTTACATTCCCATCAACAGTGCACAAGACTTCTTTTTTCTCCAGATCCTTGCCAACACCTGTTGTTTCCTGTGTTCCTGATTTTAGCTATTCTGACAGGTGTGAGGTGATATCTCTTCATGGTTTTGATTTGCATTTCCTTGATGATGAATGATATTGAGCATCTTTTCATGTGTCTGTTGGCCATCTGTATGTTTTCTTTGAGGAAATGTCTGTTCTTGTCTTCTGCCCATTTTTTAATTGGATTATTTGGGGCATTTTGATGTTCACTTATATGTTATTTATATATTTTGGATACTAACCCTTTACTGGATATATCACTTGCAAATATCTCCTCCCATTCAGTAGGTTGTCTTTTAGTTTTGTTGATGGTTTCCTTTCCTGTGGAGAAGCTTTTTATTCTGAGGTAGTCCAAATGGCTTATTTTTCATTTTGTTTCCCTTGCCTCAGGAAACATATCTAGAAAAATGTTGCTACAGCCTATGTCATCTGTTCTACTGATCTGCATGTCTGTCTTTGTGTTAGTGCCATACTGTTTTGATTACTACAGCTTTGTAGTGTATCTTGAAATATGGGATTGTCATTCCTCCGGTTCTTATTTTTGAAGATTGCTCTGGCTGTTTCTAGGAGGATTTGTTGTAACTCTGTGAAAGAGGCAGCTGGTATTTTGATAGAGACTGTGTTAAATCTGTAGATTGCTTTAGGTGGTATGGAAATTTTAACAATCTTTGTCTTCCAATCTGTGACCATGGAGTATCTTTCCATTTGTTTGTGCTGTCTTCAGTTTCTTTTATCAAAGTTTTATAGTTTTCAGAGTATAGGTCTTTCACCTCTTTGGTTAAGTTTACTCCTAGATGTTTACATTTTTGGTGCAATTGTAAATGGGACTGTTTTCTTAATTTCTCTTTCTGCTACTTCATTGTTAGTATACACAAATGAAATGGATTTTTTTTTAATTTATTGTCGAGTTGACTAAGATACAGTATATACAGTGTGCTCTTGGTTTTGGAGGTAGATTCCCATGGTGCATCGCTAACATCCAACACCCAGTGCTCATCCCAACAAGTCCCCTTTTCAATGCCCATCACTCATTTTCCCCTCTCCCCCACCCCCATCAACCCTCAGTTTGTTCTCTGTATTTAAGAGTCTCTTATGGTTTGCCTCCCTCTCTGTTTGAACCTGTTTTTTCCCCTCCCCCTCCCCCATGGCCTTCTGTTAAATTTCTCAAGATCCACATATGAGAGAAAACCTATGGTATCTTTCTCTGCCTGACATATTTCACTTAGCATAATACCCTCCAGTTCCATTGCTGCAAATGGCCAGAGTTCATTCTTTCTCATTGCCAAGTAGTATTCCATTGTATATATAAACCACATCTTCTTTATCCGTTCATCAGTTGATGGACATTAAGGCTCTTTCCATAATTTTTCTATTGTTTAAAGTGCTGCTCTAAATATTGAGAAACAACTGCCCCTATGCATCAGCACTCCTGTATCCCTTGGGTAAATTCCTAGCAGTGCTATTTCTGGGTCATAGGACAGATCTATTTTTAATTTTTTGAGGAACCTCCACACTGTTTTCCAGAGCGGCTGCACCAGTTTGCATTCCCACCAACAGTGCAAGAGGGTTCCTGTATGAAACGGATTTCTGTGTATCGATATTGTATCATACAACCTTACTGAATTCCTTTGTTACTCCTACTAGTCTTTAGTGTTTTCTCCATATAATGTCATGTCATCTGCAAATAGGGAAAGTTCTACTTCTTCCTCTAACCTGGATACATTTTCTTTCTTTTCCTTTTCTGATTTCTATGGCTAGAACCTCCAGTACTGCGCTGAATAGAAGTGGTGGGAGTGGACATCCTTGTGTTGTTCTGGATCTTAGGGGAAAGCTGAAATTTTTTCACCACTGAGCATGATGTTAGCTGTTGATTTTTCACAGATGCCCTTTATTATGTTGAAGTGTAGTCCCTCTAAATCTACTTTGTTGAGGGTTTTTATCATGAATGGATGTTCTACTCTGCCAAGTGCTTTTTTTGTATCTATTGAAATGATCATATGGTTTTTATTCTTTCTCTTGTTGAGAGATGTGATGTTATCACATTGATTAATTTGCGAATATTGAACCTTCCTTGCATCCCAGGAATAAATCCCACTTGGCCACAGTGAATAAATTTTTTAATGTATTGTTGGATTTTTCTGCTACTGTTTTGTTGAGGATGTTTGCACATGTTTATCAGAGACATTAGCCTGTGGTTCCCTTTTTTTATGGTGTTTTTATCTGGTTTTGATATCAAGGTAATGCTGGCCTTAGAGAATGAATTTGGAAGGTCTCCTTTCTCTTCTATTTTTTGGCATAGCTTGCAAAGAATAGTTTGGTAGAATTTCTCTGTGAAGCTACCTGCTCCTGGACTTTTGGTTCTTGGGAGGTTTTAATTTTTTTTTTTTTTATTTCAGTATAGTTAACATACATCGTTATATTAGGGTCATCTTGGGAGCTTTTTTGATTACTGATTCAATTTCATTTCTGGCAATCAGGCTGTTCGAATGATATATTTCTTTTTAAATATATTTTTATGAACATTTTTTTACATTTAAATTTTACTTAATATACAATGCAATATTGGTTTCAGGAGTAGAATTCACTGGTTTCTCACTTACATATCTATATCTTTCTGAGTCAGTTGTGGGAGATATATGTTTCAAAGAATTTATCCATTTGTTCTAGGCTGTCCAATTTGTTGGCATATAATATTTTATAATATTCTCTTATAAATCCTTTGTATTTCTACGCTGTTGGTTGCTTATTTCTCCTCTTTAACCTCTGATTTTACTTGAATCCTCTCTCCCTCTTTATTCATTTACTCATTTATTTATATTTTGATGAATGTGGCTAAAGGTTTATCAGTTTTGTCGATCTGTTCAAACAGCCAGTTCCTGGTTTCATTGATCTGTTCTTTTGGGTTTTTTAGTTTCTATTTTGTTTCTTTCTGCTGTAATCTTTATTGTTTCCTTCCTTCTACTGTTTTTGGGTTTTCTTTGTTCTTTGTATAGCTTATTTAGTTGTAAGTTTAGGTTGTTTCTTTATGATTTTTCTTGCTTCTTGAGGTAGACTTATATCGCTATAAACTTCCCTCCTGGATTACCTTTTGCTGCACCCCAAAGATTTTTGACCGTTTCATTTTGTCTGCCTGTGGTTTTTTTTTCCCCCCTCTTTGATTTCCTGGTTGATCCATTCATCATTTAGTAACATCTGATTTAACCTCCATGTGTTTGGGTTCTTTCCAGATTTTCTACTGTGGTTGATTTCTAGTTTCATGGCATTATGGTCAGAAACAATATATGACGTGACTTTAGCTATTTTTATTTTGTTGACACTTGTTTTGTGGCTTGACATGTGATCTTTTCTGGATAATATTCCAAGTGTTCTTCAAAAGAATGTGTCTTCTGCTGTTTTAAGATGGAATGTTTTGAATATATCAGATCCTTCTGGTCCAGTGTATCATTCAAAGCTACTGTTTTCTTGTTGATTTTCTGTTTGGATGATGTATCCATAGACATAAGTGGGGTATTTATGTTTGTTTTTAGGTGTTTTATGTATTTGGATGCTTTTATGATGGGTGCATAAATATTTGCAATTGTTATATCTTGTTGGATTGTCCTCTTTATGATTAGAGAGTGTCTTTCTTTGTTTCTTGTTACAGTCTGTTTCAAACTCTATTTTGTCCATATAAGCATTGGTACTCAGGCTTTCGTATCACTTCCATTTGCGTGATAAATGCTTTTCCATCACTTCACTTTCTGTCTTCATGTGTCCTTAGGTCTGAAATGAGTTTTTTGTAGGCAGCATGTAGATGGATTTTTTTTTTTATCCATTCCGCCATCCTGTATCATTTGATGGGAGCATGTAGTCTCTTTACATTCAAAGTATTTATTGATAGCTATGTATTTATTGTCATTTTGCTACTCGCTGTATGGTTTTTCTGGTTCTTCTCTGTTCCTCTCTTCTCTTGCTCTGTTCTCAGTTACTTGGCTTTCTTTAGTGACATACTTGGATTCCCTTCTCTATTTTTTACATATCTGTTACTGATTTTTGATTTGTGGTTACATTAGGTTTGCATATAACATCTTATGCATATAGCAGTATATATTTTGTAGGTAGTTGGTTATGTTCGTACCATTTTTTAATGTTTATTTTTATTTTTGACAGAGAGACAGAGCATGAGTGGGGGAGGGGCAGAGAGAGAGGGAGACACAGAATCCGAAGCAAGCTCCAGGCTCTGAGCTGTCAGCACAGAGCCCGACATGGGGCTCGAACTCACAGACTGCAAGATCATGGCCTGAGCCGAAGTTAGACACTCCCATCAACTGAGCCACCCAGACACCCCTGTACCATTTTTTAAATAATTTTTAAAAAATGTTTATTTATATTTGAGAGAGAGAGAGCAGGGGAAGGGCAGAGAGAGAAGGAGACACAGAATCTGAAGCAGGCTTCAGGCTCTGAGCTGTCAGCATGGAGCCCGATGCGGGGCTCAAACCCATGAACTGTGAGATCATGACCTGCGCTGAAGTCAGACGCTTAACAGACTGAGCCACCCAGATGCCCCTATACCCTTTTTTAAAATGTTTAATGTTTATTTACCTTTGAGAGAGAGAGAGAGAGAGAGAGCGCACACTGGTGGGGGAGGGACAGAGAGAGGGAGACACAGAATCCGAAGCAGACACCAGGCTCTGAGCCGTCAGCACAGAGCCCAATGCGGGGCTTGAAACCACGGACCGTGAGATCGTGACCTGAGTCAAAGTCGGACGCCCAACCGACTGAGCCACCCAGGCGCCCCCATTTGTACCCATTCTTTACTCCTCTCCCCCGTGACACACGTTTTATGTATATGGTATCACACTTTACATCCTTTTATTTTGTGAATCCCTTGATTGATTTTTATAGATATACTTACTTTAACTGCTTCCGTGCTCCTCCTTTCCTTACTCCTGCTTATGGTCTTTCCTTTCCATTCAAAACTATGCCTTTAACATTTATTGTAGGGCTGGTTTGGTGGTGGGAATGGTGCCCACCAGCTCTTTAGTTCTTGAAGAAGTCTCCTGAGGATTTGTGCCCTTCTATCCTGTGCTCCTAGATTAGTCAACACATCTCCCTCCCATATACCCCAGTTGTTGTTCAAACCGTTGCTTCTATGTTGTACCTCAACAGTTCTTTGTTATGCTGCCACTTGATGGGCAAAGACTGAGTTTCCTCTCACCCTCTGGCTCTCCCAGAGCCGAGCCTGGTGATGTTTAAAATTCTAGGTGTTAAGCCCCAGGATTGTTAGAACTTAGAAGTCACGTGCCTCTGGTTTTCAAAGCCAAACATTATGGGTATTTGTTTTCCCCATGTGGGTCCCCAGAGCTGGGGAGTGCCTGCTCTGGTTTCTCCTCCTCTCCCTTCTCTGTACCCGCAGTGTCCCTCCCTCCCTCAGACAGTCCTGCAGGTGTTTGGTTCCCGAACACGTCTCTGCCCTTCCTATTCTCAACACGGCCTCTTTTCTACATTTAGTTGTGGAGAGTCTTGGGTCATTTCCTGGCTTATTTACACTCATATGGGTGCATTCATATGATTATAGCTGTAGGACGAGGGGAGCCTAGGATCCTCCTTTCTGCCATGCTGTACACAGTACCTTTTGTAACTTGAGCTTATGGAGGACAGGCTGACAGGCAGAAGAGTCTAGTGGCCTGATACTCATGGCCCAGGTTCATTTTCAGACTTTGTAACTCACTAGCTACCTGATCTGGAGCTGACTTAACTTGTATCTCACTTTCCTCAGCTTTAACATGCTGCCATCCCCTTAGGATGATTGAAGAAATGAATGAACTCATGCAGATAGCACACTTAGCCAAGTGCCTCACTGTTACTGCGCCCTCAGTAAATGTTAGCTGTAGGGGTTAATTCTATTAGCTGTTTCCCTTGTAAACTACAGAGAGGGCCTTATGATCGACCCAGCGCAATACCCAGAGGGTGCACTCAAGGAAGGCATGAGGAATGGTTTCCATTATTCGTGATGCAGCCAATTGCTTTTGATGGGCTGTCGTTTGAGATGAGGAAGGAGATATCTAGGACAAAGAGGTCAATCAGAATCAGTTTTGGATTGCACACAGTCTGGGGCTGGAAGTTCACGGACAGATCGGTTCTAATTGGCTGTCTTTGACTACATGTAAATCACTACAAGCTGCCTCTCTGAAAGCTGTTTCACCAGGCCAGAAAAGATTATAATTTCCACTAACGGCACATTAGAATATCCGAGCTGTGTCTGACCACCTATATGTTGTATCAGTATGTGCCACAGTAAATCCCCAGGTACCAAGAGAAGACTGGGCTATCTCTAGGTATACCTGCGTCTGTCTACACGTGGGACTATCTGCATGTGTACTCAGTGTCTGTGTGTCTGTCTTCGCATATGATTCAGTGAAGCATAAAGTGTGGTCAGAAAACTTCACTCCGGTGCAATCCAATTGTATGCTACGGTAGGACTCTGTACTCCTTCAGCTTTGCGAGCGGGAATGTCTATACCATTTGTCGTTCATTCGTATCTTCCCATCGTCTGGAAGAGCGGTTCTCCACATCAGGCACATACGAGAATTAGCTGGGGAATTAGCTTTCAAACAGCTCTGTTGTCCACACGTCACTCCACGTCTGAAGGTACCAGAAGACACTGGCCTTCTTCAAAGCCTCCCAGGGGATTCAAGTAGGCAGCCAGTTCTGAGAGCCACTGACCCAGGGTCATGCTAATAACCAGGGGCGATCATTCAAAACTCAATCTTTACGTGTTACAGTAATCTGAGACTGGAAACTTCCCTACTTTGGGCAGCGTTTACTGTTGTAGATAATGAATTTCAGTTTCCTTTTTTTTTTTTTTTTCTTTCTCAAAGCTACTTGTAGACCATGGATATGCACCTGGATTACTGTTAGTCCATGAAATGACTTTTCAAATCTATACATTTTAATTACAGTTAAATTTAGTTTCACTGAACAAGACCGGTTTCTCAGACATGCAGCCTCTTCACCATGACGTATACCTGTGCATATAGGTAAATATATTAGGGATACAGATGTATCTATATTAGGATTGCTAACATTTGTTTTCTATCGAAGTAAGAGTCATGTAAACACAAAGTGTTAAAAGTGTGCAACCCAGTAGCATTTGGTACATTCGCAATGTTGTGCAACCATATCCTGTAGGTACAGAGCATTTCCATTAACTCCAGAGGGAGGTCCTGTGCCTGTGGAGCAGTCACTGGCATGCCCCCACCCCGAGCTCCTGGCGACCACCCATCTGCCTTCTGCATGGGGACTTCCCCAGTCCAGACGTCTGATAAAAATGCAGGCATACAGGGGTGCCCGGCCGGCTCGGTCGGTTGAGCGTCCGGCCTTGGCTCAGGTCATGATCTCACAGTTCATGAGTTCGAGCCCCACATCAGGCTCTCTGCTGTCAGCACGGAGCCTGCTTCAGATCCTCTGTCCCCTTCTCTCTCGGCCCCTCCCCCACTCACGGCCTCTCTCTCTCTCTCTCTCTCTCTCTCTCTCTCTGTCTCTCTCTCAAAAATAAACATTTAAAAAATGCAGTCCTACAGTATGTGGCCTTTGGGGTCTGGATTCGTACATGTTATTGCTAATTGTTTTTAAAGAACCTGTCACCATTGTGATTTGAAAATTCCGCAGTGATGTTCAGAACATGTTTCTGTCTGGGGCTCACCTGCCAGTATGAGTCTTATCACTGTGGCTTCCAAAACACTGTGGCCCCAATCTGTTGGCTTCCCTGCACATCTGTGACCGTTGCATTTTAATCCGCAATCCCGTCTTTGCCAGGACAAAGGCCACGTCTTCGGCCTGATCTGCCCCTTTATTTTTCTTCACACCAGCTCTTCTGCCCATGGCCGCCAGGTTGATCTTTAAAAATATTCGCGAGACCTTGAACTTCCTATCCTGGCCTCTCTCTCCCTGCATCCCACAGCGTCTCAGCTCCCCACCTCTGAGCATTTCCATTTATTATTATTTGCTGTTCATTTATTGTCCTATCTTATCTATCACGCCTCTGCCTACTTTGAGGAAGAAAGCAAACGGGGAGCTTTCCTTTTGTAGGCAATGTCCCACCTCTAGAACAGGACCAGGTACACAGCAGAAACTGAGGGAATGTTTGTCGAATGAATGTATAAATCAAGTGGGTGATTTTATGGAGGAAGGAGAAGATTGAGGTTCCCCTGGAGAACACCACGCTATTCCTCACTCTTTATGTGGTGGCATTTGGCTCATTCAGAGCAGATAGATATGCTGATGTCCCAGTGGGAAGTACAGGAAAGGCTCACAATTGTCCTTGGATGCTGGAAACGGGGAGCTCTGAATACAGTGCATGGTGTTGGAAACCACAGAGGCAGGGACGAGGACTAAGAGAAGTTCGTACCTCTAGCCTTGTATGCATGCATGGGGGAGGGGGACACTTTGAATTGTAGACTATTGACAAAAAATGCCACCAAAGCCATCAGCAATAACAGCCGTAAGTAAATACTATGAAAGAAATCTCAAGTGTCATCGCCAGGCCCCAGAATACTTTCATTAGGATGAAGTACGTTTGCCACACCTCAAATTCCATTCATACTGACTTTTTGACTCTTGCTGGGAACATGGGAAAAAAATGGAAAAACAAAAGTGTGGTTTTTTTTTTTTTTTTTTTTTTTAATAAATGAGTCTAGTCCACCGGGCAGGTGTAAGGATACTTTATTACTGAATCAGTATGTACAAACTCTAACATGAAAATAATGAGTCACAGAATATCAGACTATTTACAATACTTTTTTTTTTTTTTACAAAATGCTTTTTTTTACAGGATTACTTCTCTCTAAATAACATGACAGACACACACAAAAATCACTTTTTTTTTTATTACAGACATAAATAAATATTGACGTGAAATGACCAGTCTAAGAGGCGTGATCTCTGTTGGCCATTTGGATGAGAAGGTAGGTCTTTTGTTATCTGCACACTACAGTATAATTAAGTAAAGAAATAGTAACTTTACATACAGACCTCTGTTAATCACTCTGTCAATGGTAGAACTTGCTAAAATACTCAGTAGAGGTAAGAAACGGAGTCTGGCCATGCACAATCATAGGTAAGTAAGAGTCACCATCGTTATGCATTTATTATTTTCCGTGAGTTATAAGTACATGCAACAGTGAGCCTTCCTGTTCTGGTTACAACGTGAAGGTTTGTATAAAAAGACTCAGAGACAGTTGGAGTCGTGGGAATGAGCAAACTTAGTTACTAAATCCATGGCACAAGGTGTAAGAAAGGGCATTAAATACATAAGTCATTATCACAAGTGACGCTGACTCGTAGGAGGCACAGAATTTCTGTGGGTACTTGCACGATACAGACACGAGTCAAAATTCAGCGTCGCCATCACGGGTTTCAGAGCACAGGAGACACACTACGGGGGCTTTGAAGTCGAATGTTGTAACTTCCCGGGGCTCACTCCTGTAATTTACTCAGTTCCTCATGCAAGGCAAAGAATCACTGGCTGTCCCCGGCCGGGGACCTCTGACGGGTAGGGAGCCAGGGATGCTGTGCTACACCCCAGAGCGTAACCGGTCCCAGCGCCCCATCTGCTGAGCTGCAGAAAGCCTGCTTTGTAACGTTAGTGACGGGCTCTTTCAGGTTCCCAGGAAACAGACGTATCTTTAAACTTGGGTTTGTTTCATAATCGTTTCAAAGAACTCCCTGCCATCAATTTTAGTGTCTCTACTATGTCATATTAAAACAACGAATGGCTTAAAAGGGCACGCGCTCACTTATAGATGTCACCCCACGGGGCTCCAGTTAGAAAAAGAGGGCAGAACAGGTACTTCACCGGCCGCTGCGGTGAAGCCACCAGCCGGGACTTGAGGACTTGCTGTTTTGGGTGGGCATGTTGAATTTTTTTTTTTTTCAACGTTTGTTTATTTTTGGGACAGAGAGAGACAGAGCATGAACGGGGGAGGGGCAGAGAGAGAGGGAGACACAGAATCGGAAACAGGCTCCAGGCTCTGAGCCATCAGCCCAGAGCCTGACGCGGGGCTCGAACTCGCGGACCGCGAGATCGTGACCTGGCTGAAGTCGGACGCTTAACCGACTGCGCCACCCAGGCGCCCCAAGGGTGGGCATTTTGAAGAGTGAATACTGTCACTGAATATATGTGTCCTCACAGAAGAGAGATGCATTTAATTTCAGTAAGATGTATTCGAGACTTAGCCACGTAGACTGTGTTTAGAGAAAAAAAAAAAAACAACCCATAGGTTATATCCCTTAATTAGGGCACTCAAATTTTTAAAATTAAAAAAAATGTATATTTTGGCCGATTTGCATATGATTGAAATTCATAGAAGAAACTCATGTTTCCTTAATCACCCCATCAATAGCGTTTGTCTTCCGAAAATGTGAATAATATTTAAGTTACGAATGTTACTGCAGAATTAGATGCTCCTAGGAGCTGCTTTCGATTTCCTAAGGGAGCTGTAAGCTTCAGAACGTTCATGCAAACTAAACATAGATTTGCTCATCGTCTCTTACCCAGATAAAAGAAACATAATTAAACTTTATAAAATTAAACTTCTATAATAATTTAATGTTTTGTATGTATGTATACACGCCTCCATTTTGAACTATACAACCATACAAAAATTTGCTGGCGCAAATATTGGGTTTGTTCGTGACAAAGTAACAAACTTGTAGCCAATGTTAGACATCTTCATTTGCGGAAATTTGACAATTTGAAATTCAGCTGCTGCTAAGGGCACTGGCATGAGTCAGAGCTTCCTGGAAGATACTGTGGTGTTGGGTCAAGCTCGGGGCTGTTTGAAAGGAGGGCTGTCTGCCGTGCTGTGCGTTCCAAATGCGAAACTCTGGGAGCCAGGTGACCTCACACCACGTTGTGCTAAGGGTGTCGCAGACCCCGTTGGGAGCTGCAGAAAACACTTAGGAAGCAACACGCGCTTCCTGCTGAGATTCCCCAGGAGCGTCACTTGTGCTAAGCTGCAAAATACTGCCTGTGTCGTCGACTTTTAAAAGTCGTTACCACACAGGAACCAGTTTTCAGTATCTGTCACCGCATATCCATGCGTATGGACCGTGTTTCCTAAAGATGTGCATCGACAGGACAGGAAAAACAGTCTCTCTCCATTTTGTAGTGCATTTGCTTCCTGACACTGTGGAGAAGCCACAAAAGTGAAGAAGTCCAGAGTTCTCTCCTCCAGGAGCCGTCAGGGCGTCCGCACGCTCTCAGGAAACCACACCACGGTAAGTACCCAGTCCCACCATCAAAACCCAAGAAGACGGTACCGAAACCTTCCCCAGTTTACGTAGGTACATAGTGGGATGAGGAAGGCTTTCCCTTTAAATGTTTAACTTCTGACACATTGCTGTTTCCTCATAGAAGAAACACCGGTGGGGAAAATATATAATCCTTTTCTCTAGAAGCACTGTGTCTTTATCCACCTTCGGTAGCTGTGAAAACCATTTCTTGGGTGAGTCATGCTCAAGGTCTGTGATGTGTGTGTGCCTGAGACACATACACACACACAAACAAGTACACATATCTGTGCGTTTCAAACCATAAATGTGGATATTCCCTCAAGAGCAAACTTTATCCGACTAAACGCTTCTGGGTGTAAGGCTGCCCCAAGGTGCACTGCAACATCACATATGGTTGATATGTCTTGACCCGAGTCCATGCCACAAAGGGGTAGTTTGGAGGCAAACAGTACGATAGAATGGATTTGATAGACTAAATAGCCGTCCTCTGTCAATCATGGCCTCGTGTTTCCTACATGACCGAGAATAGGGAATATTCTAGCATACAAGTAGCTTACTTTGATTAAGAAAAGGCAAAACTTAGTAAGGACTGGAAGATACCCAGTAGTTGGGATCCTTTCATTTTGAGCAAGACGTTTTGTAAATTTTTAGGTTCGTGAAGTGGTAAGACAAAGCCTATCAGCAGCTCTTTTCTGCATTAAGAAAACAAGGAAAAGGGAAGAAAACATGTCAGGAAAATGTCTCATTTTGCAGGATGAAATGTTAAAAAGTATCCCCAGGAAAGAAGTTTCATTTCTCCAAGGCAGACTCTCGACAGCAGCGTGATGGGCTGAATCTCTCCTGTTTTGGATGGCTTTTGAAAACCGCCGTTGACAGACGCGATGCTCATTCGCCTTCGTGTGAACGTAGCTTAGGGACATGCGGAGATTTAAATTAATTGCTGTATTTGAGGTTAACCTTTGTCAGTTAAAAACTACACGTGGTATAAATCATCTTAGGAAAGGTCGGAATAAATAGGGCCTAAAAACTGCATCATCTCAGGTGACTCTGCAAATCAAAGCCATCGTTTGTTGGTTTAGCGTTACGCTAAAAACGTGTTGTTGGTTTAGCGTTACGCTTCGTGTGCGTGTGTGGACTGTGTTGAGAATGCGCTCCTCCAAATGCAGGGAGATCTCACTTCTGCAGTCATTCGACGGGGACTCGTATGTGGATATTTTGGCGTCCAGTGTCACGGGCCTCACCTTCCTTTCCTCCGTCCCCGCAGGAAGCTGGGTCCGTCCCCACTGGCTGTGTGTTGCTAGTTTCCAGAGGTGCCCGAGATCAGCAGAGGTTCCTCGGACGCAGAGTTACGGGGGCAGGGAGTTGTGTGGGGCGCCGGCCCGGCAGCTCGGCACGCCGGCACATTCCTTCACTTCTTAGACATCGTTTGGAGCCGTCTAGTATCTTTCTGGGGAAGCCTTGTAATGATGAGGATGCCGATGTTTGAGGTGGGGTCCTGAAGGGTGACAGGACAGACGTATCAGTCATTGCTGCTTTGCAGGAAGCCGGGTACCGGCTGACGGTGAAAGGATCGGAGCCAGGAAGTCTTCCCTCCCACATCCTCGTCTTCCCTGCTCCGAATCGGCCTCCCCTCCTGCTCTTGCTCACCCCTCGGTTTCTCCCCCAAATCCATAAACTCACAAGAGGACTAGGACAACCCCCTTTCCTGCATTGTACAGTTATCCAAGCACACCAAAGCCCTTTCTTTTCTTTTCAGGTTTGTTTTTTGACAGAGAAGGGGAGGAGCAGAGAGAATCCCAAGCAGGCCCTGCACTGTCAGCGTGGAGCCCGACGTGCGGCTCGAACTCACGAACCATGAGATCCAGACCTGACTGAAACCCAGAGCCGGACAGTCAGCCTACTGAGCCACCCAGGTGCGCCCCACCCCCTCCAAAAAAAACTCCTTCTATTTCCTCGGAAGTTAAAAACGTAACCAGTCCTCGCATGAAACCCATTTTCAAAGGAGGAGTATCAGGACAGCATTCACCCGACCTTCACAAAGAGAAGGGGCTGCCGAGCTCTCCCAGGCTCATTGGCGTCTGCCTCCATTCTAGCCGCGAACGGTAATCGGGGCAAATGTAGCTAGTACAATTGTAAATGTAAAACCAGGATTCCTGCTCTATTTTCTTAGCAACAGACGAGTCTGGAGGCACCGCTTTATAAATTTAAGCTGGAAAGAGATGAAGTCCACAATCTAAAAATCGGCAAGAGTCTCAGTGTTTTTGAAACCGTGGGTGACGATTCTTTTTAAAAACCTGGACTTCACAGTAAATCCAGTAGACTGATTTGGGTCATAGTATGAAGAAAATGTATGTCATAGATTACACTCAAATATGTGTCGTGAGAAAATAATCCTTAGCAACGTGTTTCCTAGATCATCGCATGTGAAAATCGTAGTTTCTCAAACAATTTCAGATTGCTGTGAGGTTATAGATTTTTCTCCCTCATGTGTATTTACAGTGTAAAAGGTAAGTAGAGAGCCTGATACGTGTAGAAAACAGAAGGTAGGAAAGGGATGCCAGGCAGGGAGGGAGCACTTAGTCACCAAGCACACGATGATGCTAATGTGGCTAGAATCAAGTCCCGTGCTGGACACGCATGGGGCGGAAGGACTGGAGATGAAGAGAACCCCCCGCTTCACAGGGATCTGTGATAACTCGGTCATTTATCGGAGTGTTTCCCCACATCTGCTGACTTTCTGTGTCCCACACTCACTGTGCACCGAGGGCAGTGTGAGGTCGGGCGTCCGGAAAGTTTTGATGGTGGCCGGCCCTTCCCCTCCCGCGGTCAGCACCTGCACTTCCAGTCGGTACAGCGTAGATGGCCTCAGATTGGGCACTGTTAGGACGTAATGATCCTGAGGGAGCCACACAAAAGGAAATGCTCATCAGTGACCCTTTGAAAACAGCAGGCACAGTGCAGACGCATTCTCCCGCAGGCTGGTCCCAGTCAGAGAACGGGTGTGAGTGGTCAAATGGGTGTTAGCGCAGAGACTGGGTGTGAGCACGGAGAACAGGTGTGAGCGGCCAGAGAATAGGTGTGATTGTGGAGAAAAAGGGAGCGGTCGAGAACAGGTGTGAGCATGGAGAATAGGTGTGAGCCCTTGAACATGTGAGCACAGAGAACAGGTGGGAGCACGGAGGATATGTGAGTGTGGAATAGTTGTGAGTGGCCGGAGAATAGATCTGAGTGTGGAGTAGGGGTGAGCATGGAGAATAGGTGGGAGTGGTCAGAGAACAGGTGGGAGCGTGGAGGACAGGTGGCAGTGGTCAGAGAGTGGGTGGGAGTGGTCAGAGAACAGGTAGGAGTGTGGACAACAGGTGGGACCATGGAGGACAGGTGGCAGTGGTCAAAGAACAGGTGGGAGTGGTCAGAGAACAGGTGGGAGCATGGAGAACAAGTGGGAATGGTCAGAGAACAGTGGGAGCGTGGAAGACAGGTGGCAGTGGTCAGAGCAGGTGGGAGCATGGAGGATAGGTGGGAGCGTGGAGGACAGGTGACAGTGGTCAGCAGATGAGAGCATGGAGGACAGGTGGCAGTGGTCAGAGAACACGTGGCAGTAGTCAGCAGGTGGGAGTGTGGAGGACAGGTGGCAGTGGTCAGAGAACAGGTGGGAATGTGGAGAGCAGGTGGGAGCGTGGAGAACAGGTGAGAATGGTCAGAAAGGTGGGAGCGTGGAGGACAGGTGGGAGTGGTCAGAGAACAGGTGGCAGTGGTCAGAGAACAGTGGGAGCGTGGAGGACAGGTGGCAGTGGTCGAAGAGCAGGTGGGAAGCGCAGCAGCCTCACAGGGGAGACTGGCGGCTCCCACTCGGCCAGAGCCCTGTGCCGAGTCGCCTCTCAGCACCCTGCTCGACCCTGGCAGCCCAGCGCACTTGGCAGGGTTCATGCGTGCCAAAGTGCCAGTTCTCAGGGCTCACCCTTGAGATTTCCGTGTTTGTTCCTTAACATAAGACTTTCCCATGGTTGAAAGTTTTCATCTGCACATCTTGTGATGTGAATTCTTGATCATCCAAAGTTCAGTCAACGAGCCAAGAGTTTTCCACAAAACACAGTATCTGTCAATGCCCAGGACTGAACATGTTTATTTTCATGCCAACACATTCTTTTCAGAATTCAATAAAACCTAACACATTCATAGAATAACTACTTTTCTAATTCCAAGGAATTTTTCCTTCCGGACTTGTTTTTTTCTTTCCTTTCTTTCTCGGTGGACCAGGAGTTGGATGTCCTAAGGGCATTTTTAGAGAGGGTAAAAGCCCACACATGGGGTTTGTTTTGTTTTTTTTTCAAGCCAAGGAATTAAGTGGCCTGGAAGCCAGGCCAATTCATTATGGGCTCTCGCCAGATTTGAGGGGGAAAAGGAGAGAAACAACAAGCTTCTTTGAGCTGTTTTCGCCCAATTTAACACTTCAAACAGGGCAGGTCCACTTGGACCCGAGGGACAACGGTCAAACCACCTGCCCACAGGACAGGCTCGGGGCTGCTGAAGGAATCCCAGGTTATGTCCCGCTGACCGTTTTCTCTGCTCGCAACAGCACCTAGCATAGGTCATGAACACTTGCACAACAATGGCTCCAGAAGAAGAAAATGTGGGAAGACGCCTCAGCAGTACGGCACGCGTTGTGGCACGAGTACCCCCCACCTCCAGTGGCCGCTGACGACCAGCCGGGGACATGAGCGACATGCATACAGGAAGCAAGTCGACACTTACGGAAGGCAGTATCTGCGACTGTGAGATGATGCTGTTGGGCAAGCTGTTCTGTCTGCTCTCCGTCGTGACCTCGGCCCAGGTCACCTGAAAGCCAGTCATGGGCTGATAGAGATTGGCCTTGGCCATCTTCCAAGAAAAGTGGCCCGTGATGTTAACATCTTGGACGACAAACGAGGCAGAAAGGTTCTCGGGCTTGGCGAGCACCTTGGCAGGCACGTGACCTGGAGGGAGAGGACATAAGAGGCAGAGTTAGGCTGCGGGACACGGACTGGACACGGGAGCCGTTTGCACATATCGCGGGCACTTCAGGCAGCCGCTCCCCAGGGGAGGCACACGCGGTCTGACCTCGGTCCTCATGCAGGGCTTCAGGCCATCACCTCCATGACCTACGGGGACAGTCAGCCAGAGGTGGTCTCAGTGCGGCCACTCTGCTGGGTGGTTTGGGGACTCTTTTTAGGACCCAGCTCTGGGGACGGGAGGAGAGAGGTCTCCGCCACGTGGCAAGATCTGGCCACTTCCTCAAGAGGAGAAGTGAGCGCCATGACCGGGGTGGGTAGTGACGCTGTGAGGAGTGATCCCGTGTCAGAGCTGCGTTTCGCCAAGTCCTGGGGTACTCGTTCCGCCTCAGGACAGGAGGACAGGTCCCGGTAAGGAGAGCAAACGGATGAAGGTCAGGGGAGGGGTGTTGTGCAAAGTACGTAAAGGTAGGTCACGTGGCACAGGGGTGGGGTGAAAATGAAATAATTTCTACAGAACACGCCTCAGTACAAGCACTGGAGAAACCTTGGCTTCGTTTCTAAAGGGGTGATACTGCCAGCGGAGGATGTCGTGCTGTTAGAAGGACAGAATGTGGCCCACGGCCATATATTGCCTCCCAACCTGGGCCGTCAGATTTAGAAAGCGGGGGACGTTTGCTTTTTTGGGTGTTGTGAAATACAGTTTGGAAATGTTTTCCAAGTGTGGCTGGCATCACAATGCACGTTCAGCTCAAGACGTACCTGCTTCGCCGGGACAGCTCATGTGCCGGTGGCTTTTCCCCTTCAGGGCAGAGCACGGCGGAGTCGTGAAGAAAACGGTTTCTGCCTTCAAGCGGCCCTTGGGCCGAATCGGCTGCACGGTCACCTTATATTTGCAGGAAAACGACAGATCCTGAAGAATGATATGATTTTCCTAGAGCGAGAGAGAGAGGGAATATGCTAGCCACACGTCTCACTAGGGACCAAGATGCGGCAGATGAGTCCTGTTCTAATAAGGATAGTTTCCTGTGCATGCGTGCAGTGTGGCTTTTATAAAAACTACGAAGGAGACACTGTGCATGCTCTGGTTCCTCACGACTGTGGGCCGTCCCATGGCGTGGGACACGGCCCCTGGAAGTGAACAGGACCGCGGCGTGGCAGGACCGAAGCAGCTTCATGGGACCTTCCAGGCCACATGTGATGGTTGCCAGCCACACAGGTGGGAGTGCCAGACTGTGAACCCACGTCTCATTTCTTCCTGACATCCAGTGTGTACCAGAGCCTGAGGCACACGTGTATGAGATGCAGGGCTCAGCCCGCAGCCTCGGTCACGGGTCAGGATGGAGGCCGTAGTGGTGGGCAGAGTGGGGGACAGGTGCGGAGAGGAAGCAGCTGGCGCTGTGCCCAGGGGTGACGGGTGGGCGGGCAGAGCCAGGGCACCGGGCATGCCATGGGGAGAGCAGGACCAATGGCAGCCTCTGCCTGAAACACTGCTCTTCGGGAGCAAATCTACACTCCGGATGGGAATCTGCTGGAAGCCCACGTCAGCCACTAAGGACAGACTTCGCAGCTACGTAAAGAATGCGTGCGAGTGGCGGGGAAGGCAGGCCTCCGTAGCTACAGATAAAGTAGCCCGTGCTGCATCAGAGCTTGAAAATAAATGGGTCTAAACGTCCTTGACAAATGGCAGTGGACGAGGTGTGAGCCTTTAGCAGACTGCTTTCTCGGGATTTTCATTCTTATTTCTACCAGATCCAGGATACGTGTTCAGCCAATGCGTATTATGACCTTCAGACTTTCTAGAGAGGGTAAGCCTAGGATTGGGTGGTCCCCTGAAAATAAGCCAGATTTCATACAATTCCAACGCGTGCATAAGTAAAAAAAACTACTAGAAGCCTCGCCTCTGCCCACAAAAAACTTAATAAGCCCTGCTTCCGGTCATTTCTTTCTCTGCTTTTCAAGTAGTTTTCCCTTTTTAAAAATGTTTCTTTTTTCTGTTTAAGCGAACGCCACAAACTTTGGGAACCACTTAAGAAAACATAAAAGGAACAACGCTGGCGAGCATGAGTTGGGACAAGTCAAATCCAGGAAAAAGCTGTATTGCTGCAGACCCACTGGCATGTTTTATCTTACTACCTTAAAGTTATGTGATCAAGACAGGATTCTAAAAATACCCCACTTGCTGCTTTAGAAAATAGTCCAAAGAAAAATGTTCTGCTGAAATAGCGTATATCAACACGTGAGACGTGTGGGGCCATGCCTTTGGAAATCTTAGACTGTCCTGCTAGATCACAGACAAGTTGCTGGCATCGATATTCTGGACACCTCACCGCCCTCTGCACGTTTTGCTGTTGGTCCCTTGATGGCCCTCTGTAGCTCGTGCATCAGCCCCAAATATTTGGAATAACACACTGGCTGGTACCGAAGGGTTCCTGCCTGCAAGGACGTAGCGTTCTGTCCAGGTGAAAAGTCAGAAACGGTCCTGGCACACCGTGTGCGACTCAGGGAACGTCTTTCCTTCCCCGGACGAGGAGGAACTAGCCAGCGACGCGCCAGAGCAAGACGGGACGTGACCGGGTCGGACGGAAGTTCACAGGCACCGTCCCACCCGCAGATCGTGCTGCCAACTCAGGACTCAGAACAATTCAAAGCTTCTGTCCAACTAAGTCGAGACACGTGGGGTCTCAGAAGCGTTTCCCCCCTGACCTGGGAGTTCCCCACGAACCGCGTCTGCAGCGTCCGCATTTCGGGCCCTGCCGTGTGCCCCCCACGGGACGGAGCCCTCAGCAGATACTGCAGGACTGAACGCAAGGACCGTTGTGTTTTCACTTCCACCTGGCGATCACCCAACAGCTAATCTGTGAGAACGAGCTGTGTGTGTCGTACCCCAGGCACAGCTCTCGGTCCGCCGTTTCCACACATGGAGGGAAGTGAAATTGCGCCGAGAATCGGGCGGTGTGACCGTCTCTTACCTGGGTGATGCCAGAAGAGGTCTCTGCTCCGGCACTGCGGTTGTGGGCACAGACCTCCGGCAGCCACTGCACGTGGTATCGGCCGACGCTGAGATCTGTAAGGTCAGAAGGCACAGAGAGGACGGTCTGGAGCCACGGGCCGCACAGCCCGCGGCTCTCAGATCGCGACAACGGGCAGGAAGGACATGAAGCTGCGCAAGTGAACCACAAACGCAGACGCAGAGCCGAGGAGGCGAGCGGGCCTGCAGAACTCAGTGTCGGGAGGAAAGCCTGGGGGGACACCTGGCGAAATGCGAGGACCAACCGGAAAGCACAGGAAAGTCACAGCCCCGGGGCTGTCAGGAGGTCTTGAGAGAAACGTAGCCGCGGGGCCGGCGCCGAGCGGAACCCCCACAAGAAAGGGCGGCACTCGGCCGTGGGCGTCTTTGCTCCTGGGAGAGGGAATGAGCGTCCCGAGTGTGAATCCCACAGGTGGCTGACAGAGCCGACAGACCCAGGCAAAATCAAAGCGTTTTCCTCACGCTGGGAGCACTGAGCAGTCAGACGAGCTCCCCTGTGTGCCTCGCACGTTCCCCAGCACAGACCCAGGTGGGCACCTTTCCCTTCCAGCGTGCACAGGTGCATATCCTCACACGCCCGTGTGTCTGATCTCTGCGGAACCCTGACTTGCTGTCCAAGACAGAACGTGGGTTCCCTGGCACAGTGTGTCCACTGTCCACACGTGGCCTCACTCGGGGCAAATCTCTCAGATAAAGGACAGACTGATGACAAGCCCCCCGCCGAGCGTGGGAAGAGGAGGCGTGGCCGGCATCAGGTTTATTCACCAACCCGTGTGCCCGAAGGTGTGGAAAGGCACTGCCCTGCCACCGATTAATACCACGTCCCCGCTGTTCACGCCAAGTGTTTAACGGAGGTTTCCAGAGGGTTAAACGCTTTGACGGGATTGGGTGGTTCTAGTGGGAATTCACTTGGAGCACTTTGGATCGAGAAAAGAGGAGCTTTCAATCAGAGAGCACAAGAGGATATCAAGCGGGCACCATCAGTTCCGGGAACCACTTACCAGAGGTTTTAAGAATTACCCAACAGGCATCGGGGCTTTTTTTTTTTTTTTCCAGGGGAAGAATTGTACATTATACACAAGAATGAAGTCAATGAATGAATTCATATGCTTTCTTTCAAGTGGTGCCGTTCCAGGTATACAAACCGCTGCTCTTGGGACTTAAAAGCTCACAGAGCTACATACACAACAAACAAAGCATGTAAATGTACGTTAGGCTAGAAGGTAATTTGGCTCCAGATTAATACAGAAGATGAGCAGGCAGGTGTGTTGCCTTATTGAGTCACTGGCTTATCTCCTTGAGACAGAACTTTGCAGTGAACGCGGGGAGGAGGCCTGGCGGTTGCTGTGGGCAGAGCACGCGGCCGCGAGCAGGCCATCCGCCTGCCACTGCCCAGCTACGGTGTCTGCGACGACGCAAATACCACGCATGTGGTGGCCCCTAGTCACTCGTGCCTGTAAAGCAACTGAAGTTCGTGGGTCCGAGCCCCACGTCGGGCTCCGTGCTCACATCTCAGAGCCTGGAGCCTGCTTTGGATTCTGTGACTCCTCTCTCTGCCCCTCCGCCTGTCACGCTCTCTCTCTCTCTCAAAAATAAACATTAAAAAACAACATTTAAAAATATTTAAAGACCTTATCTCCTTTCATGCTATAACACTGTTTATGATTGTAGAAGTTTGAAATAGACTTCTACTTACTTTTTCTGGGTGAGGTTACAATATTACAACATTTACAATATGCACTTTCCCTCTTTAATAACTTCAAAAAGGCTTGTTACTGACCTCCTTGGCATAGCAACCTGATACTTGGGATCATTTCCTCATTAACGACACTGGCAAGAAGAAACTGCTCTAGGGGCCTTGCCAACTAAATTCTGTAGCAATAAGGATAACCAAAAATACCTTTCCCAGCAAAACAAGTGACAAGAAAGGTCAAAGAGAAAATTTAAGTGACATAGATAAGAACCGAAAATTGTATATTGGGGTGCCTGGGTGGCTCAGTCGGTTAAGCGTCTGACTTCAGCTCACGTCATGATCTCACGGCTTGTGGGTTCAAGCCCCGCATCGGGCTCTGTGCTGACAGCTCGGAGCCTAGAGCCTGCTTCGGGTTCTGTGTCTCCCTCTCTCTCTGCCCCTTCCCTGCTCATGGTCTGTCTCTCTCTCAAAAAATAAAACATTAGGGGCGCCTGGGTGGCTCAGTTGGTTAAGCATCTGACTTCAGCTCAGGTCATGATCTCACAGTCTGTGAGTTCGAGCCCTGCGTCAGGCTCTGGGCTGATGGCTCAGAGCCTGGAGCCTGCTTCCAATTCTGTGTCTCCTCTCTCTGCCCCTCCCCCATTCATGGTCTGTCTCTCTCGGCCTCAAAAATAAATTAAAAAACGTTAAAAAAATTAAAAAAAAAAACACTAAAAAACATTTTTTTAAAATATTATTTTGTACAGAGACAGCAGGTAAACAGAACGAGATGATAGTATGTGGCCAATAAGTAAAAACTGTATGTTGATACTTGAAAAAATAAAAAATGATTTTTTTTGAGTCAATAATTTTAAATTTCAGGAGTATCAGCAAACGAAATCTGTACTCCTGTCTCATACTTAAACTCATGACAATGACTTAACTGATTTTGGCTCTGCTGTGAAAAAGTCACTCTAAACGCAGGCAGACAGAATAAAACTGGTCACCCGCCATTTCTGCCTCAGCGTCTCTCAGGCTTGTCTTCAGTGCAATGAGATCACCAAACGGAAAACACAATCTGATGAAACACCGATTTGGGCCCTCAGGTCTCTGCACATTGCCTTGTAGTTCACTGCCATCACCCACGACAGCCCGCTGGCCCCATCAACAGAGTCCCTCCACGTCCCCAGCATGGAGCACACAGGCACTAAAGTGGCACTGATGTGAAGTAAAGTCATCCGCAGCCAGGGACAGTCTGCGGGACGCTTCTCCTGTCAAAGCAGCTCGAGTAGGACAAACCAGAAGCAGAGCCAGTGTCCCGGTATAAATTTCTGATTCATACCTTGATTATTCTAGCCTGCTAATTTAGCATCCCTGACCCTCATGTTTCCAAAACACTACGTAAATACCACACGGCCACTTGTCTTTACTTTGGGTCTTCTGTGCTCAAGACCATGCATTTTTCCTTCAAAACTGTCCTGACCTTGGGGCACCTAGGTGGCTCAGTCGGTTGAGCGCCCAACTTTGACTCAGGTCATGATCTCGTGGCTCATGGGTTCAAGCCCCCCATCAGGCTCTCTGCTGACAACTCAGAGCCTGGAGCCTGCTTCGGATTCTGTGTCTCCTTCTCTCTCTGCCCCTCCCTCGCTTGTGCTCTGTCTCCCTCATTCTCAAAAAAATGAATAAATGTTATAAAAAAAAAAAAGTCGTGAGATGGGAAGAGACTCTTGTCTGCTCTGGGGCTGACACTCCCTGCTGAGGGGACTGATTCTGGTTTGTGCTAATACTGTGATATGGCATACAGTGATAGCTGAGCACTCTCGGGACTCTAAGAATCGTATGCATTGTTTACAACATGGTTCTATTTTCATAAGAGGAGGTGCTAAGAATGACACATTGGGGGCACCTGGGTGGCTCAGTAAGTCAGGCATCCAACTTTGGCTCAGGTCTGAACTTGCGGTTTCTGAGTTCGAGGTCCGTGTCTGGCTCTGTGCTGTCAGCTCCGAGCCCACTTCAGATCCTCTGTCACCCTCTCTCTGCCCTTCCCCCATTCACAGGCATTCTCTTTCAAAAAATAAAAAAAACAAATGACATTGGACACCCGCTTTCAACTCCATCCCCTCCCCTCCGTCAGCTCTAGATGAGCTCAGCCTTGCCTGAGTTCATGGTCCCCTTTCTCAATCATTTTGTTCAGGGCCACGGCTTTCAATATCATTTTCTTGGACTTCCAGGGAAGAGGGCACAGGAGGAGGATCCCAAGCTCACATAATGACACAGATACAGCAAGAGAACACCCACCTCAGTGTAAACAACCCAGAAAATGACCTGAAGCCTAGCAGAACAGACTCATGACAGCTACATGTAGAGAAGAGGCACTGTGAAGAGGGTAGGAAGAGCAGAGACCTGGTTGGCAATTAACCAGAGCCCCAGGACTGTCCCGGGAGAGAAACTCCTTGGGCGTGGACCCTCACACCAGGGACCCAAAGCACAGGGGGACTCACACACGGACGACAAGGCCCATAACGTCTGGCGTTGCAAACTAGAGGGGCAGAATTTCTTGAATTACTACCATCAGTAGAGCTTAAACATTAAACTCAGCAGGGATGACTCTGGAGAGCTGGAGGGTGAGGAGACAGAGTCCCCGCCTTTAAAGAGACAGCATAACAAACAGTCCTGCTGAGATACAGCACAGAAGCAACAGGATGAGAAACACCTGGGGCTCACAGGAGGGAGGTCTGTTTAGTAACCTTAGAATACGTGCTGCAGGGAAGGGATCTTGGGGAAGTTTCTCCAGGAACAACAGTGGCAGGCACCATTCCTCTCCCTGCCCTCCCTGCCTCGAAACAGGGACGCCTGCTGCAGGACAAATACTCTCTACCTGCTTGCTAACAATGTTCCTCTGCAGACACGCCCCCTGAAGCCAGATCTGGGCTGCACGTGGCCCTCACGAACCTTGCTAACTCCGCACACCCCTGCCCCCGTGTTCTCCTGCGGGACCCACCCCCTCCAATACACCTTTGGCCAGAGCCCATCTAAAGCAGTGCACCCAGCCTGGCACTGTGCAAACAGTCCCATCAGGGGCCAACATCACCCCAAAGCAACTCCTGCCCCAGGGCGAGGGGAAGGCAACCAACATTCCAGGACAACTGCAGCTGTAGCCCCAGCAGTGGGCTGGAGGCAGACCTCGGTTCTGACTGCAAGCCCCACCCACCAACAAGAGCTTCTCAGAGGACAACACAGGAAGAATGCCCTGCAAATGCCTGGTCTGACCCTACGCAAGCCCAAGGTGACCCCAGGCTGGCCCCTAACAACACAGGAACCAAACCCTGCCCACAACAGGCAGAGAGAGCCATGGAAGACAAGCGGCCTGAAGGGAAACGCAACTCAGCTACAAGAGTGCGGTGCACACAACACACAGAGCAGACTCCCCTGAGGTGCCGACTCTGGTGAACAGGGGACACTGCATATGGGGCACTACAGAATTCTTCTTCATAAGGACACTGCTTTCAAGAGCAGGAGACGTCACTGACTTCCCTAACACAGAGAAACACACACGGAGAGTTAGACAAAATGAGGAGGCAGAGGAATATGTTCCAAATGAAACAACAGGACAAAATCACAGAAAGAGAGCTAAACAAAATGCCTGATAGAGAATTTAAAGTAATGGTCATAAAGATACTCACTGGACTTGAGAACAGACTAGAGGATCTCAGTGAGAACATCAACAGAGAGATAGAAAACATAACGAAGAACCAATGAGATGAAAACATCAATACCAGAAACGAAGAATCAACAAGAGAGAATAAATAGGAGACTAGAGGAAGCGGAAGAGAGGCAGTGCATACTGGAGGACACGGTAACGGAAAGCAATCAAGCAGAACAGGAGAGAGAAAACTATTAATAACAACAAATGATAATACACTGAGAGAGCTCAGTGACTACATGAAACGTAATAACATTCACGTTATAGGGGGATATAAGAAGGAGAAGAGATAAAAAGGGGCAGAAAATGAGTATGAGGAAATAATAGCTGAAATCCAAATCTGGGGGAGAACACAGAAATCTGGATCCAGGAGACACAGAGAGCCCCCAAAATATCAACCCAAGGAGGTCCACAGAAGATAAGTAGTAATTAAAATAGTAGAAAGTAGTGATTAAGAGAGAATTTTACGAGCAGCAAGAGAAAACAGTTGCATACGAGGGAAACCCCCTAAGGTTATCCACTGATTTTCAGAAGAAACTCTGCAGGGCAAAAGGGAGTGGCATGATATATTCAAACTGCTGAAAGAAAAAAGGCTCGCAGTCAAGAATATCCAGCCAGGTTATCATTCAGAATAAGAGGAGAGAGAAAGAGTTTCCCAGACATACAAAAGCTAAAGGAATTCTTCACCACTAAACCAGCCTTACAAGAAATGTTAAAGGGGCCACTTTGAGTGGAAAAGAAAGACCATAAGCAAGAATAAGAAAAGCAGTAAACACAAGCAGTAAGTTTTTCTACGAATGGATTCACAAAATAAAAGGACGTAAAGTATGACACCATATACCTAACATGGGGAGGGGAGAAGAATAAAGAATGGTTTCAAGCTTAAGTGACCATTGGAGCACCTGGGTGGCTCACTCGGTTGAGCATCTGACTCTTGATTTCGGCTCGGGTCATGATCCCAGGGTCATGGGATCGAGTCCCAATATGGCCTCTGCAATGAGCATGGAACCTGCTTAAGATTATCTCTCTGTTCCTCTGTCCCTCCTCCACTTGCTCACATGCACTCTCTCAAAAATAAATAGATAAATTAGACAAGATAGACAGATGGACAGTCAGTCTTGTCTTCAGCTTCATCTTGCCAAGTATGAAAATACTGCAAGCTTGTATTTAGGATATGACTTCAGGACCAAGTGTCTAACTAGACTATGAAAAACAGTGTCATTAAATCAAATGTTTCCTAAGGGGATACATAGGAAAATTCTATCCTAAATGCCTTGCTGTTCTGGTTCTTGAGCTTAAGTTCTTCCTTCCACAAATGAATTAAAAAGTCCTTGAGAAGTATTTTTAAATACTGAAATGTATTTTCAGCATGCTTCAACTATGCTTCAAAAAAGTAGATGCCTCTAATTTGTTCCTGAAATATACCTAACTCGAAATAAAAAGTAAAATGTATCCAACAGTGTCTGGCAAAAATTAAAGGCTGCACAATTTTTAATTCAATGTTAATCACTAAATTCCAAACATCTAATGATCAAGAATGCTGGCCTGACTGAACTCAGAGCTGTGAGAAAGAGACCATCTCGGAGCACCGTGGAATAGCTGCGGTGAGGGGAACTCTCCACGCTGATGGCAGGGGACATACACATGGAGAGGCATCAGAACATGCCCATTTCTTAGATGGGAGTTTGTTCCCTAAGCATCTCTAACACCAGAAATAGCACCTGGTAGGTAGCACATGCTCAATAAATGTTAGTTGGATGATATCCTTTCACGAAATAATGCCTCGTTCTCTTCATATTTGTAAAAATGCTTTGGTGAGACAGACTTCCTGATTTTGTACAATTCTGTAAAAGAATTCTGAACACCTAGGCAGAAGGCATTTCTACTCAAAGTAGAAGTATGTTTTCTCTCTCTGAGCTAATTTTTCATATTTTTGGAGTGCAAACACTAAGTCTAAACCAAAAAGCCTAAAATAATCAATTGTAGATTCTATTCGGAACTGGTGTCTGTAGAATAACAAAAGGACAGCTATTCCTTTTATAAATAATGATTGTTCCAGAAATTCACTGTTGAGGATATTTCTTTCCTTCCAGAGCATTCACTATTATAAGCCAACTACCATATGCACTAAGGTGGGCTAATATTTGATGTTTGAGTCACTTCCCTACAAAATGATATGCTGTGTCATCATAAATAATACAAAACCACTGAAGCTCTCTCTGTGAGAATATTCAGTGTGAGTGAACAGATTTGTGCTTCTGAGTTCCTAACTCCCAAGTCCAAAACCAACGTTCTGGCCACCCTCACTTTTAGGAAATGTAACAGATAGCTAGAAACCAATTTCTACTTACAATTTTGTCTCAATTAGTGAACAAGATTCTCTTCTCCTCTGATTTGTCACCAACATTTAGTTTCTTTTAGGTTTTCAACTCAGTGTATCCAATGGTGGAAATTAGTTACGATTAAAGAATATTCAGGTACTTGTGCCTAAGGCTTTCAAACCATTTGAGATGGGTCTATTGAGTTGTATTCAGTGCACACAATTATAATTTTACAGAGTGAAGACGTCCAGAAAGCCAGCCAAAGTGTCCTTTTCATAACAGAAAGAGAGCTCATTTTCACATTCTGAACAGAATTCGTAAAATAGTAGCAGTGTGTTTTGATTTAAAAGGCGTCTCCTTTCCTACATTTGTGATAATTATGAATGTACACATGCTTCATAAGTGTCTGGGGAACTTTGGTTTGGGATTCTGTAGGTCACAGGGTGCCTAACAGGCTTCTAGAAGGAGAACAAATGTGGAATAAGTTCGGCACACATGCTTCCCACTTCGGAGAGGGCTGGACTCTCCAAAGCTTTCCACAGTCTCCTTCTACAGAGGGTTGTGGTACAGTGAGGCTCCCCTATGTTTTATATGTTAATTTGGCTTTCAAATTTAAAATCAAAAGGGAAATGGGATGGATACAATTTAAGAAAAAGCGCATTCTGGAGGAAGACAAAACTCTAGTTAGAGCATGACTTATTCTTAGTTCCTAAGTGGCCATGTGATCTGGTGAAATCAACCTACATCTGCCAGCAAAGTAACTCTACTGCACGGTGGTTCCAGTTTAATCTGCACTTGAAGACAGATGTGATTCCTTGGTCGTTGTGGGTTCCAGTCATTATTGTATGGGAATATTGACCATACACATCTGCAATGATCACTTGTATTCCACCCTGTACTGAACGTCAAGGCAAGGGAAAGGAGTAAAATGTCAAAGGTCTGGAAAGCAAACTAGAAAATTCTCATTATTTACATGCTACATGATTGCCTTTACAGAAGAATGGAAAAGAATCATCAGAGGAAATGTTGTAATGAGCAAAGTAATATAACAATATAGTTGGATTCACCATCAAGACATAAATAGAAGATGGATTTTTTTAAGTTTATTGATTTTGAGAGAGTGAGAGTGCAAGCTTGGGAGGGTCAGAGACAGGGAGAGAGAGAAACTCAAGCAGGCTCCGTGCTATCAGCACAGAGCCCAGCGTGGGGTTCAAACTCACGAACCATGACATCATGACCTGAACCGAAACCAAGAGTCTGACACTTAACTGACTGAGCCACCCAGCTGCCTTGGAAGATGCATTTTTATATATGGCAGCAAAAGTGAGAGAATAAAATGGAGGGAAATGTATGCATGTATATATCATAGGATCCAAATAAACAAACACCTCAGAATAATCATATTAAAAAGTTTTACAGCTTCCACATTATATATTACAAATTACTGTTGAGAGGAAATTTTAAAACCTGAATAAATAAAGTGATATGTCAAGTGTGCAGATTTTTAAGGAGTGAATTCTCCAGTCATTACCATATATTTATTACTTTTTGAGAGACAGAGCATGATCAGGAGCAGAGCAGGAGCAGGGCAGGGTCAGAGGGAGACACAGAATCCGAAGAGGTTCCAGGCTCTGAGCTGTCAGCACAGAGCCTGACGCAGGGCTCGAACCATGAGATCATGACCTGAGCCAAATTCAGACGCTTAACCAACTGAGCCATCCAGGCGCCCCTCCAGTCATTACCATATAGATTGATTGTAATTTCAGTAAAGATCTCAGAAGATTTTTGTGGAAATCAAGAAACTAGTGCAAATTTTTATACAAGAATACAAAGGGCAAAGAATAATCAAGACAATTTGAAAAAAAGTAAAAAAAAAAACTGAAAGGCTATTATTAAAAATATGTATAAACCTACAGTAGTTAAGACAATGTGGTAATACCAGAAAGTTGGAAAAATATGCCAAATGCCTCTACAGAAAGTTAAAGAAATTAACTTTCCCATAATATTTGATTTAGGGCCAAGGTAGCAGCCCAGAGCTTTGGGGAAACAGTCATTTTTTTTTTTTTAATGTGTCATTTAGTTTTAAGAGAGCGGGCAAGCAGAGGAGGGACAGAGATCAAGGGGGACAGAGGATCCAAAGCAGGCTCTGCACTGACAGCAGCGAGCCTTACACGGTGCTCGAACCCATGAACCATGAGATCATGACCTGAGCCAAAGTTGGACGCTTAACCGACTGAGACCCCCAGGTGCCCCAGATGTCAACAGTTGTGAAGAAACCGCTGGAACAAGAAGAACTCCGACACCAGTCTGCTGTATGGCACATGAGTGAATACCAGAGCAACACTGCCCTTCCAGAAGATATGGAAGAATTGTAAAAACTGAGCTCTTGAAACAATCTATTTTTTGTATGTTTTCAAAACGCATCAGAGAGGATAAAAGTGCACCAGGAGATCCAAAAGGACCATGTCAATAACACAAGATAAACATGCTACGAATAAAGAAAACAAGATGAATTTATCCCAAAGACAGCCACTCCAGCAAATACTCAGAACGAAGAGAATGTATTCTGAGGGCAGATCTTTACTGAAGAATGAATCGTAGCATGGAACTTCTGAAGGCACCTGACTGGTTTGTTTTAGTGGAGCATTGGGATAGTGTGGCGTGTCTGTACACAGTAGCGATTCAAAAATGTCACCGGAAATGCGCGACAAGGTAGAATGCTCATATGTTATACGAAAATGTGTGTTTTACATATAAATAGTATATATGGGGGGGACATACACATAAAACAAATGAGGGAAGAACAGAAACACAGATAACTTCCGAAAGGACATCCACCTAGATGCTGTTCCTATGAAACACTACTGAGATAAGTGACTTTTTTTCTCCATTTCCATCTCCAAATCCAATTATTTGGGTTGCCTTTTTTTTTTTTAAACAAAAAGCTCATTTACAACAAAAATTTACAGCTCAAAATAATGAGTATTTTGGAGACAAGATCGGCCTTCTGAGAACACAGTGAAGACGGGCTAACGTCCCTGAAATGTTAACGTCCAAGCGGCTGACTGATACTGATTTCCAAATGTGATACAGATTCCCGGCAAAGACGGGGCTGCCCATCCAGACTTCACAACAGCAAGGCATTAAAAAAAAAAAAAAAAAAAAAAAAAAAAGGACTAAAGTGTTTTGTTCAGCTCCCGTGTTCCTTAAAATCAACACCGTGTCTCGACTTGACTTTCTCACCAGCACCCTGAGATCACTGGGCTACTTAATGCAAATAACAAATCATCAAAGAGCGTTGACGCACCTTCAGTCTTTTTCCAGTAGACCTTCACCTGCAGCTGGTTGTCTTGATAGAAGGGAGCTCCGATTTCCAGGAGGCGAGCAGGCCGTCGTCTTTGGAAAGATGGCTGTATGTGCACCACACTCTTCCTGGGTTTCCCAACTTGCTCTTCTGAAAAAAGTACAACACTGTGATTCCCTTGTTAAACGTAATCGGTGATCGGTATACGTTCACCCCGGCGAGAAAGGCGCTCTGGTGCAAAGAGGTATAGACAGCATTTCTCGTTATAGATTTTTTTTTTTTTTGTAGTTATAAACAAAGTAAAATGACATTGAAATACCATGTATCATGGAAACAATACAGATAGCTTTTCACAGAAGTACCAGCATCATCTATCCAACACCTGGGGCGAGGCCCTAAATGGAAACCTTATTCAATCAACTTTGTACGGGAAATATCGAGTCAGCAAATGCAATGCAATGCAGTGATACGTTAGATGGGGGGAATAGAATTTAAGCGTTCTTTTTTCCTCCTTCCTTGCCTCCCTCCTTTCCTTCCTTCCCTTCCCTTTCTCCCTTCCCTTCCTTTCTTCCACCGGGAAAACTTTCTCTGCATGAGGTAATTCAAACTTTGATTTCCAACACTCTGAGCTAGGCTATTTCTTATCACATCGCTGTTTTGTGCCACAATCTGACTCTAGTTTTACTGTTCTTTTTATTTTGTGGTTTTAGGTTAGCTGCATCTTTCCCATTTGTGCTTTTCTTAATTCCTAAAATCTGCTGGGTTCCTTCGTAACTACGTTCAAGACTCCATTAGCTCAGAAGGCACTGGCGCTCCTTGTCCGTGCCTGGCGTGACGCTCTGTCCTTCAGAACTCACCCTATGCTCTTCTAAGGGATGATTTCCCAAGATGTACAGAAACAAACCTTCCTCAGTGCACCTATACTTTCCCAGCTTTAAGTAACTTGTCCTCCCCTTTAATTTGTCCCTCCAGCTGATCTTGAACTGAAGTAGCAGCAGAACCTTCCTCTAACCTCGCTTGGATTTCCACTGCCTGGCTCAGGGACACACATGTAGTAGTTGCCTAGTAAGTATGTACTGGATGAAATGAAATCTGAGTTCATGGCTCTAGAGCTGTTACCAAGCATTCACTTGTCTGGGTCTTGCAGAATGTTTTACTTATTTTGGCACAGTAATCCTTTGCCACGGGATTCAAACATGCTTTTTCTCCAGGGTACACGTGCTTTGCTGTGTAAAGGGCAATCAACCTCGCTTTTTCTCCAGGTATATTCCTGGTGGTCTTTGGTGTGCTCAGTGAGCTTTGCCACAATTTTATTTGTATCCATACAGCCATCCTATGAAATAGAACAGGGTCAATAAGCTATCAGTAGAGGGCTGGACTGTAAATACTTTCAGCTTCGTGGGCCACACGGTCTCTCCCGACTGCTCGCTCTCATAGCACAAAAGCAGCCATAGACTATCTGTAAACAAATGAGTGTGGCCATGGGCCAATAAAATTTTATTTACAAAAACAGGCAGTGGGCTGCAGATAGCCTGCGGGACATCGTTTGCAGATACCTGAGCAACTGGCATTAGCAGTTGCACACATTACACATATTACAGACAAAAGATGGAGGAATCAAAAATACGAAGAATAACGTCCAGTTTCGTGCAATTCAAGCAGTAGTGAAACTGAGCTATAATCCCAGGGCCATCGTGTGTCCACCACTAAGTGCCACCTCCTTTTAGAGAACAAGGTGAGAATATACATTATTTAATAACAAGGACAGGTGCCTGAGTGGCTCAGTTGGTTAAGTGTCCGATCTCGTCTCGGGTCATGATCTCACAGTCCGTGAGTTCAGGCTCCGCGTCGGGCTCTGTGCTGACAGCTGGGAGGCTGGAGCCTGCTTCAGATTCTGTGTCTCTCTCTGCCCCTCGCCCCGCTCCCACTCTGTCTCTTTCTCTCTCAAAAATAAACACTAAAAATAATAATAAGGATATGAGAACTTTCCCCTGGCCTCACATCTCTCTTACCCACTCCCTAATTTTAGAAGCAGGGTGAGAAATCCCGCAAGACTTCTCTGCTTTCTCAATTCCAAGCAGCCCCTTGGGAGAGAACGGATTGTGCTGCACTGATTACATCCCGCTAAGAAGCATGTTATGGAACCGACTCTGACATGGCTGTGAGGTCCACGTGCTTGGGAAGACAGGAGCAAGAGGGAACAAAGCAGGGGCAGGGAGGACACTCCTGACCTGGGTGAGGCAAGTAGAGGAAAACTGAGGACCCCAGCACCCCGATGCAGAACAACCACATGGACCGTCCACTGCTGCTCACGCTGCCGTGCCCCGATACCTCCGTTCTCTCTGACACCGCTGTGCCCACTGTCACTGTGGTGCCCACTTATACTACCATGCCCACTGTCACCAGTGTGCCCACTACATCCTCTGCTCCAGGATTCAAAGGAAATGGGTGCATCACTCAGGTTCTAACTTAGAGTGTCTTATCTTAAATAGTTCAAATAAATGGATCCCTGAGAAACATTAGGTTTCAGGCTTCTGCACCCAAAGCCAATGTGTGTGTCGGGGGTTTCATCACGTCACCAGCAGTCCTCAGACACCAGGTGGGGGTCCTACCATTCGGCTAATTCTGATGCCATCCACCTGCAGATGGCCTCGGATCCCCCTCTGACACCATCCACCTGCAGATGGCCTTAGATCCCCCCCGGGGACACCATCCATTTGGGGGGGGGGTTCCCCTCCAACACCATCCACCTGCAGATAGCCTTGGATCCCCCAGGGTAAGGGCTCCATCCTACGAGATGGCCCCCACTGCAGACACCACTCACATGTCCTGGTTGGCACCTGTGACACTCTGACTATCCGCTATAGGTCCCCAACTTGGATTCAACTAATTTTCTAGAGTGGCTCACAGAACTCAGAAACATTTTACTCACTAGAGTACCTATCTGTTTATTATAAAGGCCCTAACTCAAGAGCAGCCAGGGGAAGAGCTACACAGGGCCAGCTATGTGAGAAGGGGCACACAGCCTCCGTGCCCTCCCCAGGGGTGCCACTGTGCCCACACTGCCACATGTTCACCAACCCAGAAGTTCTCCGAACCCTGTCCTTGTGCATGTTTATGGAGTTCCAGTGCCAGGAATGGGGTCGAAGACTGAATACATGTTTCTTATTTTAAATCACAGTATCACAGGCCACTTTGAGAGGCCCTGTGTCATCCTCCAGAGAGAGCCAGTGTGCCCAGCAGCACAGAGAGCTCGGAGCCCAGAGAAGACTGAGCCAGGACAGAGAACACACAGGGCTCTTGGCCAAAACTCATTCCGTTCCTGGTCACCATGGAGGTGAAGAATCCTGCTGCCCACACGCAATGTATCTGTTGACTAGCTAACTAAGGATTGAAGATTTTCGCAAGCCACGTAGGTTTCTAATCCCTGTACTATTAGGGAGTGACTTTGAGAACTTGCCAAGGACCACCAAAATAGAGGTTTAGACACTATGTTTAATCTCTATGTGAATTCTATCTTCCTGCATTCTTATTATATCCTATGCAAACGTTTATTTCTCATTACGTATATGTAAGGACATAGTTTTCTGTATCTCAAGAGTGAACTGGCATTGGTCTCTTGAACTGCCATTGGTCCCTTGAAATGTTTCAAGTAGAGAAATGCATCACCATGTAGTGCTGCTGAGGCCACATGTAATGGACAGATAGGCATGTGCGTCAGTCCTAGGAGCCTGGACCTGACTCGAAAGGGGCGTCCTGCACTTACACTACTAAATAAGAATGGAATAAAATCATTCCTGCATACTGTAAAAAGATACGAGGTCTGATTTATGCTCTTATTTAATAGTCCCAAAGTTAAGAGAAGTGAATGACCAGGCTGTTTTTTCAAATGTCACAATTCTGATTAATTTCACAGACCAGGAGCTCCAGGATATTTTCTCTCTGCTCCATTTTTAATTTGAAGAGCTGCAAGAATACCCCAGCAGCATGAGGCAACTCTAAAACATCAGTAATCTGTCAACCCTGGAAAGATTCTTCTAGCCTCCAAAAGAGCAAGCAACATTTCCTTTCAAGACGCTGTTACATTTTTCTTCCTTCAAGGGGCCCTTTTACAAAATGGCAGGAACATTCAGCCTTTGTTGGCGTAGAACTTTTTGTCATTAAAGCACCTAGCAGCCTGCAGACCTGGAAAATATAATTCAAAAAGTAATTTACATGCTGGCATTTACTACTCTCTTTCCTATAAAATATAATTTCCCTTGCTTATTCTATAAAGTTGTAATTATTCTTTACTTCTCATTGGTCTGTGATGAAATATACGGTGTTCTTGTAAAAGTCATGTACTAGCATTTATGAGATTATATATCACCATCAGTGTATGAAATCCTGACAAATATTCAGCTATATCCTGCATAATCCTTGGTAAAGCCCATCTCTTCCAAGGGATAGCCTGAGACAAAACAATATGTGCTATGACAGGTACTCTGAACTATTCTCTCATTTACTTTTCCTTTATCACCTTTCTGAATCCACGTGAGTAAGTTAATCCTTAGAATAAAATGGCCTTTGATAGGTTAACTCTTGTATCTCTTTATTGATCAGTTAAAACATTATCTAATTTTAAAGATGATTAGAAAGTGACATTAGTGGGGCACCTGGGTGGCTCGATTGGTTAAGCATCGGACTGTTGATTTCAGTCCAGGTCATGATCTCATCATGGTTCATGAGATCAAGCCCCTCATCAGGCTCTGTGCTGACAGCGTGGAGCCTGCTTGGGATTCTCTCCCTCTTTCTCCCTCTCTCTGCCCCTTCCCGGCTTGTGCACATGCTCTCTCAAAAAAAAAAAAAAACTTGGGGCGCCTGGGTGGCGCAGTCGGTTAAGCGTCCGACTTCAGCCAGGTCACGATCTCGCGGTCCGCGAGTTCGAGCCCCGCGTCGGGCTCTGGCCTGATGGCTCAGAGCCTGGAGCCTGTTTCCGATTCTGTGTCTCCCCCTCTCTCTCTGCCCCTCCCCCGTTCATGCTCTGTCTCTCTCTGTCCCAAAAATAAATAAACGTTGAAAAAAAATTAAAAAAAAAAAAAAACTTAAAAAATTTTTAAAAAGTGCCATTAACATTCACAATAAACCTGTCTGATGGAAAGTTGACTGACATTGTAGATAAGATAGGGATTACTGATTGTGTTTCACAGATATTTATGGAGCCGTACTTAACGCACCACACATATAGGTGCAGAGCACAATGGACAGATAACTCATGTTCCATGATCTAGATGAGATTTTTGGGTTGGTGGATGTTCTTCTCCAAGTTGGGAAGGGGTGGGTCTCAACCCCACATGGTGGGGTCTGCCATATGCAAAAGGAAGGATGTTTCCACCTCATATTACAGAGGACAGGGGAAGATAAACATGATGTGTTCATATGTATGGGGAACTGTGTGCCATTCTGAAAGGAAGGAATGTGCACTATATTACGCATTATGGCTTAAGATACGAGACAAAGAGAGGTTTACAATCCCCCGTGAGAGGGTGGGAGAAGAAACTAGTTAAAGAGGATCTCAGCGAGCCAATGGGCTTGTGTGGCGATGTCCCAGGAAGAGTGAGAAAGCCCTAGATGTGCTGTGGGGATCCAGAGCCCAATCAGAGCTCTGTGTCCACGGGGACTTGCCGAGGCACTCCGTGTACCCCCACGATAGCAAGCTGAGGTCGGATTCTTCACTCCTTGTTCTTGGTTGTGGGAAGAAACACAAATTATGCGAGTCTGCAATCCCACACCAGCTTCTAATGGGGAAGGAATGTTGTTTACCAGAAAAACCAGGACACATAAAGGCAAACGTAGTTTACACGACATGAAATCCCTCCCACCAATAGAAGCAAAAGGTCTTTGGTGAAGCAGAAGTCTACAGGACTCAGGTCTGAGAAGGAGGCTGGGGATGAAGAAGGGGACAGGAGTGAAGGATGAACTTTGGGAGAAGATGACTAGGGGACACTCTTGAGGGTGGAATTCAGAAGAAGGAGAAGTATGTTACTCAGCAGCTATTGTCTAAAGCACATGTGTGCTGCCATCTACAGAATGGATAGTTAAGAAAGAGTGAAGACAGATACTAATTAGGAGACTTGTTTAATTGTAAGAAAGCGATGGGAATGGCCCAAACATGGCAAAGAACTTGATAGATCCCAAGAGCATTTGACACTAGAGACAAAAAGGACTTTCTGCAGTACTGCATTTCTGGAGAGAAAGAAAAGAGAAACATGAAGACTGGCCTCTCAATCTCTGGCATGAACAGATGGGTGAAGGGGGGAGCCGTCTGCCATGGGAGATCCCGGGAGAGGAGCAGGTGTGCTGTCTGAGCACCTGCTAGCCACCCCCGTACAGGTGCTGAGCTGGCAGCCAGACACAGGGAGAGGGCATCAGAAGCACAAAGATGGTCGCTGAGTCCACACACTCACTGAGCTCTCCCAGGGACAGCGCTACCTCCCCCCCCCTCCTTCCTTCTCCCCAACACCGAGTTCTCTGCACACACAGCACACTTTCCAATCTCTGCGCATGCGCACGCACACCCACCCGTGTGTGGGCGGATGCCCATGCCTTGTGGGCCCACGGGGCACTCGTGACTCTTGAGGGATCTCATTCCCCACCGAAACTTCAGCTTCTCCCGTGTCCATTATGACTACGTGTGCAGTGGACTGATGTCTGTGCCATCACGTGTACATGTTTATCTTCCAAACTCAATGTTGGGCAGAGCTCAAAACGCATCTAGTGCTGCAATAATGTGTATGTGTGCGTATGTCTACGTGCATGAATAGTACATGCATGTGTATGTTTATGTGTGCCTGTATCCATGTGTGTCTGTGTGCACGGACATGCACACATAAACAAATACATGGTACATATGTACTATATTGTGTATATTTGGTCTATAAGTATATATTCTATATACTGGACCTATGTTTATAGTACAATACAGTATAATATAGCAATTACCTCCATCATTAGGGACAGTAATGTCATGTTTTGTGGCCATACGTTTCAGGTTGAGGAGTGGATGAATGACAGGATTAAAAAAATCCATGAAGTTACTACACCTATAGAAAAGTTTCCAAGAGGAATTTTAGGTAAAAGTTGTATTATATTCAGAGAGATGCTTAAAAATAGTAGACTGTTTCAAAGACACTTAGTTTCCAAAGAGATGGTTTCTCATGGAGCTAGGAAGCTGTTTCTAGAACTTTTTTGAAAGCATCATTTCAAACAGACCTGCTCATTCCGATCCTATTTTTCCCAGGTGGTAGAAAATAATTATAAGTAATGACTGCATCTAACTCTGCAGAGCGTGGCTTGCCTTTCCTATATTCAGACAGGCTTCTAGCACTTTCTACCCTTCTGCAGCAGGCCCATGATGAAAGGCAGATACCATGGGGCTCTACTCCTAGGGAATCAGTATCACATGGTCCTTTAATCTCTCCCATTCCCAGAAACCTTGCCACGCGCTTCTCCTGAGCAGTTCTAACTAGCCCCGTCTCGTGAACAAAGCCAAAAACAAGAAAGGAACTTATTTTCTGGCTCAGATATGACTGCCATGTAAGACTCTCCTCTTGTTTTGCTCAGTTTGTGGCAAACATAGTAGTTTAGAAAAACTGGAAGCAAGAAAAACCAATATGGGAAAAATTTACTCAATGGAATATTAAGTAGCCTTTCAAGAAGCAATGTGACCACTGTGGAATACCTGTTACCACAGGTATGTCACCCATCCCCAGGTTTAGGAGACATAAGTTTTCTTGCTAAATCTCCACTATGACACCAAAATATTGCATATTCAAAAGATACAAATTAAAGTCAAAGGTAAAACTGAAACATGGCTCAATGACCAATCTCAAACACACAAATGTTTGCCTACTTTTGGCAACACGCAAACAAACAAAACCCAAATTTGGATTTTGCTCTGTACGACCTACAAAACTTGAAGACTTCCTTCTTTCTCTCGCTACCCGTGTTGACACACAGAAGTCATCTCGATGGGCAGGGACGCTACTTCCCAAATTCAGCAAACGTTTGGCCCAGGTAGCAGGACTCAACAATATACATTTCCCATACAGAGTGTGCGATTGACCCATTTTTTGCCCCTTCAATAAGGATCAATATGATCAAGCAAAGGTTAAACACCAATTTGCAGAAAAAGATAAGCAAGTATGGCGTGGAACCCAAAAAGTAGGTTTTCTGTAGCTACAGCTGTCCCTCCCGATGGCTCACTGCCACATCTGGGGCCTCTGAGGGTTGGACATGAGTGGCTCTGGTACGGACGCACCGTGGAGCCTGCCAGACGCTGGGAGAGGGTGCCATCAGGGGAGAGGCGCACGGCGAGGCCAGACAGGCACGCCTCCACAAGGAGAGGGCACTTACTGTGGCCGGTGGGGAGTGCGGGCGTGAAGTTCAGGGACAGGATAGGACACTTACTGTGGCTGGCAGAGCGTGCGGGCGTGAAGTGCAGGGACGCCTTCGCTCCTTTCAGGCGCGTCTGCCCCCAGTACGCGATGGCCTGCAGCTCCACGGTGTAGCCACTGTCTGGCTGCAGTCTGTCCAGGATCACCGAATTCTGGGACTGCAGGAAGAGAGAAGATTCGCCAAGCCCGTTACAAACCGCTCTGCCTCTGCCACTCCTCTTCCTCACAGAGCCAGACGGTCCTCAGGAAGCATCTCGTCAGCCCCTGCCGTACATGTGCCCTTAAAAAATCCAGTTTTACTATCAATATAAGTAGAACGCCCAAACATATTATTTGGGAATTGTGTTCCTTATCCAATTACTGGATCCTCTTTCATGAGTATAGAAGTGAATAATTCTAGGATTCCCCGGGTGGCTCAGTCGGTTGAGCATCAGACTCTGGATGTCCGCTCAGGTCATAGCTTCCCACCTGTGGGATCGAGACCCAATCAGGCTCTGTGCCGACACCACGGAGCCTGCTTGGGATTCTGTCTCTCTGTCCCTCCCCTGCTCACTGTCTCTCTCTCAAAATAAATAAACTTTAAAAAGTTTGAAAAAAAAATGAATAATTCTGCTCTTGACTATTCTAGACACCACCTCATGGAGAAAAGAGACATGTTTGCCATAAACTGATGGAGGCAAGTGTTAGCAGATACCTGGAAAAATTATGAACTGTCCTTAACTGTATTTCTTTGATATTTATTCTAAATCTTCCATGAGTAAATTTCAATCAAAAGTGGTAGTAAAAATCATCCCGAGAAAATGCTTTAAGATTTTTTTAGTCATTGTCATCGTTAATGTCAACCACTCATCAGAGCTTCTGTGTGTGATGCACAGCCTTAAATGAAGCAAGTCAAAAACCTGTTTATTTGCCTGATGGCTGGAGGCCAGAGAGTAATTCTACTAAAGGCTGGGAGATCCAGTGACGTCGGAGCAAACCAGCTGTGGGATGGTGGCTCCAAGACAGGAGCACAGACAGCTTCAATAAGTCTGAGTCTGCTGCTCTTCCTAGGGTTACAGGAAAAGTAGGATACCAAAGTCCCTTGCAAGAACTCACGGTGAAGAAAAATAAGGTTACTGTCTTAGAATTCAAGACGTCTGTCAAACTATTATGCATGTGTTGACGTGAAAGAGCTCCTTGGCTGCAAGACTTGCCTACAAGTGGTCCAAGTGGTGGTATTACCAGTTATGAAAGTCGGACAGCGTGCATCAGTAATGTAACACCCAACCGCAGGCCACTGGTGGCACGCACTTTCCAGTGCGGACGATTCCAGTGTTATGTGTGCAGTGTGCCTGCTGCACGAAGGGCATCGTCTGAGATCACCAAAGACGGAATCACAGACACAAGACCCTTGTGTAAATTCCACAATCACCTATTGGCATTCCGGTCTTCATTTTGGGTCTTGTGAGATCTCTTTTCAGCAAGAGAACATGCTTCTCCAGAACTGTGAGCGTGATCCCCGCCGTAAATTATACATGGCATCGCTGTATGGTTCGGGCTTTTGAGGGATGAATTATCAGAACTCGGCCATCCTCATCAGCTTGGCTCTGCAATGCTGATGGGGCTGCACTTCCAGAATGGGAAGACTGAGCGTCAGACTCCAGACTGTGGCTGCTTCTCCCGGCGAGGTTGGGACTGTGCTCTGCGGCCCGCTACCTGGTACCGTTAGAGAAAAACCCTCCCAGGGCCTCGTGGTGGACGTTCTACCTCTCTCAACCTTTAGCGCGTCTGCCTAAACTACCGATTCTCAATTTCTCCTAGTCACGGTTTCCTGTCAGATTGCCTAGCCTTCTCCCTAAACTATTATCTCTCAGGTAAAAGAAAATTGACTTTTGAAAAAGCATCCCCTTTGAAAACCCCTTCTCTCCTTATTTACCAAGGATATTAGAATGGTATCTTAGGAAATGGGAACCTACTGATTCCCAAGAAGAAAATTTCGTACTCTCTCACATTCTTACGCATTTTCCCAGTTTCTAATCTTAATGTCAGTTGGTCAGATTTAACACGGAGAATTCAGTGATCCGCATGACCTACAGCTTGCCCGCAGTGGATTCAAAAACAGAAGTCACCCGTAAGACAGTGACCTACCATTTTGGCCACTCTGGTCCATTAACACCTTCAATTAAATTTGCAGTTCATGTTTTACTTATTTAATTGATAAAGAATGGAAGTAAATTGCAACGTTTCCTGGTAACCCGTGATGCTGTTGGGTGACTGATGGTGGGTGTGTTTGTGTGTGTATGGGTACCATACGCGCTTCACACATCATATTCTGCTTCCGACCCCTACGATCCCTTCAGATCTCCCTATGAGATAATCATGCATTGCCAATGATCGCCTGCTGTGAAGTCCTTCAAGATAAAAGATGGAACAGTCAGGAAGTTTCTTAAAAATAAAAACAAACTAGGCATCACAGCTAAATATCAAGGATACGGAGTTTTGGAGACGTGTTTTAGAATTCTAAATGGCACAGAAATTGGAATCTTCACCGCAAAAAAAAAAAAAGTCCTGCTATCCTTGTTTAAAACATTTTCAAACATTTGTTTTTTTTTTTTATGGAATTCAACTTTACAAATTAGGAGGAAGTTGTTTATGTAAGTTTGGTAACAACAAAGGAATGTGTACCAAAAGGAAACCGGGTAACTCCTTTTTATGCACTAAGAATTTCATACAATGCAAAATGTTCACTATCATAGAATCTCATTTCAGAACATGGTTCAGTGAAGATTTTCTTTCTTTCCATCTGGAAAATAAACCACTCCGAGTTCTTTTAATCAATGAGAGAAATATATTGTCAAACATGCATTTTCTAAGCTGTTTACTGTTCCACTGATTAGGTTACAGATGGAAATACCTTGCAACAGAAAAGCCAGGAACATTTGCTCTTTGATTTACAAGGATCTCAAGCACACCCAAAGAAAAAGATCTAAATGTAAAAGACATTTTGAATTATATCATTTTCTATGATGGGACAGTTAAGACAAAAATGATTTTTGTTCCTTCTCTTTCAGGAGTTTGGCCTGCTGTTTGGATGTGAGTCAGTCAACGGACTAAATGCAGCTGTTTTGTACCTAAAATGTCAAAGGCAAAAGCATCTGGCACAGCGCTCCATTCCCCGAACTTGCTCGGCCCAAACGAGAGGGATGGGAACCTTTCCTTCACCCATTCCTTCTCTCAGCTCAGCAGAGGCCACCTTTCTGGTCAGCTGCCTTGACCTCCAGTACAACTTGCAAGACAACACTCTTCTTCCTGTTCCCACTTACCCCATCCGTAGTCTTTCTCCGCTTCTTTTTTGTTGGGACAAGTGACTTGGTGCTGACTGTCCAGCTCCAAAATACCTTGTAGTGATGCACGGGGATGTCTGGTTCCTCAGGGAGATCCCAGACGATGGCCACGGTCACGGTGCCGTCGCTGTTTACGGTGGAGTTGGCAAGCCGGAGATTGGCAGGCGCTGGGGGTGCAGAGGGATCTGAAATCCGGGAGAAAGACAAACCATAGGACTTGAGCACCCAGGTGACAATGAAACCCATGTCCTTGTAGGTCTAATGACTACATGGTCAACGCATGAGCACTGCACGGGCCATATTTGTAATCTAGAAGGCTCCTTGGAGGCATTTACGTATCACTATAACCCAGCTTCATCTTCACGGTGTTTGAAATTGATAAATGTTTATAAAACATGGCAAAATTCGATTTAGGTGGGTTGACATTAAGTAGGTCCGCAACGCAGAACTGCCTTGGAAAACTCTGGAAAGAGAAAGAGAGAAATGCGGCTCGTATGACTAACTGTTTTCATCCCAGTGGTTCTGCAACTTTTGATCCTCACTTCAAACAAGAGCAACAAAGGGATGTCAGCAAAAGTAAAGCAATTTTTGTCTTTTTTAAAAAAATATTTATTTATTTTGAGAGAGAGAGAAACAGAGGCAGAGAGAGAGGGAGGGAGAGAGAGAGAGAGAGCAGGGGAGGGGCAAGGAGAGAGAGAGAATCCCAAGCAGGCTCTGAATTGTCAACACAGAAGCCGATGCAAAGCTTGATCTCACCAACTGTGAGATCAAGACCTGAGCCCACATCAAGAATCAAAAGACTTAACTGACTGAGCCACCCAGGCGACCCAAAAGCATTTTTTTTTCTTAATCTACACTACAAATTGGATGACATATGGATGACAACCGTTTCTGTAATTTCGCCATTTCTGGCTTGTCGCATAAAGCAAAAGCTTCTTCGCCTCTCACAAGACAGATGAGGTTACTCTACAGACCTCCACTTTCAATACATATACAAAGATAAGCACCTACACACAAAGCTAGATGGCCTTTCCTTCATTCTCCGCCACAAACTGAACAAGTGTAGATGCCACTCACCACAAATGATTTACAGATGGATTTGTTTGAAGATGCTTTCCCAGAAAAATGCTGTCAATAATTGGAAGGGTAATGCCATGTGCATCACAAGTGCCAAGAAGTTACACCTAACTTGATATAAATGAAGATGACTGAGGGGATTTAGCCATGTTTTTACTGTCAAGATTGTTCGTGGTTTTGGAACGATGGAAACGTGGATTATTTTTTTTTAAGTCTGTTGCTTTTCTAGAGGTATATAAGGCCTGGAAGTTTGGTTGATTGCTTAATTTTTAAAAATTTTTTATGTTTATTTATTTTTGAGAGAGAGAGACAGAGTGCACATGGGAGTGGGGCAGAGAGAGAGAGAGAGAGAGAGAGAGAGAGAGAGAGATAATGAATCCAAAGCAGGCTCCAGGCTCTGAGCTGTCAGCATAGAGCCCAATGCGGGGCTCAAACTCACAGACCTTGAGATCATGAACTGAGCCAAAGTCGGACACTTAACTGGCTGAACCACCCAGGTGCCACAGATTGCTTAATTTTTTAAAATGAGAACAGGAGAGCCTGGGTGGCTCACTTGGTTGAGAGACCAACTCATGATTTTGGCTCAAGTCATGACCCCAGGGTCATGGGATTGAGTCCCTCGTCAGGCTCCACACTGAGTGTAGAGCCTGCTTAGGGTTCTGTCTCTCATTCTCTCTCTTCTGCGGTGATAGATAGATAGATGATAGATAGATAGATAGATAGATAGATAAAAAGATGAGAATATTTCATTGTTGTTTTTCAGGCAAAGTGAATCCAAAGCATGTTACGTGACAGTGTTGATGAGGTGGTTCTAATATTGTCAACTTTAGGAACCTTCTGGGAGTGCCCAAGACATACACTGGGATACGCTGATTCGGTGAGTCCAAGTGGGGCACCTCTATGGATAGTTTATACGTTTACATAAACACGTATTTATGTTTTATGTAAAAGATCTTTCTCTGTGTAAAACACACATGAAAGTCTGATGACCTACCCGCAAGCTGGATCTTGGAAAGCATCGCACCTGCCTGCGACAAGCCAAGAGGTGTGAACATGACTCAGCTCAATGTAAGCTGGAACACACTGGTCACAGTTACCCTGGGCGTGGGAAGCCCTGGACTCCTTGCTGTGCTGGCTGAGCAGAGCCCCAGGAACCGAACCTGGGTCATCGATGTGGCTATGACACCACCAAGCACTGCCCGGTGTTACAGGCACTTTCTCTACCTGACACGGCTCTGCTGAATTTCCCCTCGGTCCTGCGGGACCCGGATTCTCTTCTCTGCCTGATCCCCCCCCCCCCCCCCAACTTCATGCCCATGCTGCCGTGACTCAACAAGACGGCATCCGGCCCCCGAACTCAGGGACCTCTTCTCTCTCATGTACTCGCACTTTCTAGGGATCTCGTCCAGTCACGGCTTTACCCAAAGTCTGTGTGCTGCTGACTCTCAAATGTATGTCTTCCACACAGACTTTGTCCCAAACTCAGAGTCAAATATTTGGTGGTCTTCAAGTCAGCTGCCTTTGGAGGTGCCAGAGCCAACTCAGAACTAATGTGTCCAGCACTCACGTCATAACTGTCCCCACGCCACAGGAGCCAACCCTTCAATAAACAGAAACTCCTCCTTCCACTTAACCAGACTGAAAACCTAGAAGTCAGACACTTCTGGGGCTCTCGTATCCCCTCAGCAAACTCTGTTAGCACGGACTTCAAAATATATGCACAGTATCTGCACCACAACCAGCACTCACACCACGCCAACGCCCTCCTTCCCCCATCACTGCCAAGGCCTCCTCTCAATGCTCCCTCACGTTGCGGCTGCCTCCCTGGAGCCCTTCCTCAATATACAGCCAGGCGTCCCTTATTCTGCACAGCCCTTAGTACCAACTGACTTACAACATCCTTTATGTCCTGTCCGCCTCCACTCACAAGAATGAAAGCTGTATGAGGGGAAGATTTGGTTTTTTATCTGTTTTGTTCACAGATCCGTTTTATCTGTTTGTCTTCCCAGCATGGAGGCCAGTGCCTGGCACACATCAGGCTCTCAGCAAACAGTTGCTGGATGAATAGACGAATGACTTTGATTTGTGAGGGCGGTATTTCTGTTTCCATTTTAAACCCTGTCAGTTGGAACAGGTGAGTCCTAACAAGACAGTTAAGTGAACCGAGGGGCTGTCTCTGGCTTGAAACAAGAGACCGGAAGCAATCCCTCTTCCTGTAGGATTCGACCTGTATCCTAGGAAAAGGACCTACTGACTTCTCTGCGAGGGAACCTAGTTTGCAAGCTAATCATCTCTTTAAGGCAAGAAAAAAATTTTTAATGCATAAGGATAATCACAGGTGTACATGTTCTCAGGGATGTACCTGAATGTCTCTATGCTGAAAACAGGTGAATTCTCCAGTTATTGTAGGTTCATAGGAAGAGCTCAAACTCATCTCCTCTCCTAATAGAGAAATTCAAGTTTAACAAGGTCTGCTAGTATTAGGTATTGTGTTGTCTTAATATGCTCCATTCGGTACATAATTACTTAGTTCCCTAGAAAACTGCCCCGCACCTTGGATGTGATCATAATAATCCAGAAAAATACTCTCCCGTTTACAAAACGTTATGAAACATGCAACATAACTCATGAGAACCACCTATGCAGAAATAATGCTTTCAAATATTTGAATTGGTAATATGTGCTTTATCTTACCTTAAAAGTAAAGCCCTTTCTGACAACTCACAATATCAAGACGGTATACTTCCATTACCAAGATGAGACACCCCCAAAATAGTCACTGTCCGATTACGAAGCCAACAGGAATTGGAGAGAGCATCTGGTTATTGCCCTGATTCTCCTCTGTAAGCCAGATACTCACGTGGCCATTCGTTCGCTGTAGATGTCAGTGGAGACGCAGCCTGTCCTATCTGTCTAATCTGAAGGATTTTACTCGCAGTCCTAAAATTCCCATATCCAAGCCATCCCCTGCCTTGTGACATGCTTCCCTTCATTACGAAGGAAAATATATTCCCTTTGCTGCATTACACAACATCTCTTCTTTCCATTTGCCCGATGTCTTAATTGCATTAGAATTTAGAAATGTCTGCTTGGAAGTTTGCATGTGAAAAAGAAATACACACACAATCTATTATAATAAAGCCCTAAGGTACTGTACAGCTTATTTGTTGGTGCTTTTTAAAAGAACAGTAGGGGCGCCTGGGTGGCGCAGTCGGTTAAGCGTCCGGCTTCAGCCAGGTCACGATCTCGCGGTCCGTGAGTTCGAGCCCCGCGTCAGGCTCTGGGCTGATGGCTCGGAGCCTGGAGCCTGTTTCCGATTCTGTGTCTCCCTCTCTCTCTGCCCCTCCCCCGTTCATGCTCTGTCTCTCTCTGTCCCAAAAAAAATAAATAAACGTTGAAAAAAAAAATTTATAAAAGAACGGTAAAGGCCTTAGGGTTAGAGAGATGAAGTGACTTGTCCAAGGTCATTCAGGTAATGGTGGCAGGGGAGTGGGGAGTGAGAATGAAAACGAGGGAAGAGGAAGGTGAGGCTCTAAAAACACACCCACACATGCCACATCCCTACATGTATTATATGTCCTCACCACAACTATGGGCCAGTGTCCCTGGACACAAAACTTGGAAAGCCCTTTCACGGGGAAGGTGTCTGTGCTAATAGCCTAGTGCAGGGCCCGACAAATGTCCTCAGGGAAGGGGCAGAGAGTAAACACTTCAGGATCTGCACACCAGACAGTCTCTGTGGTGACTATCTCACTCTGCTGCGATAGCTCAAAAGCAGACATGGAAAATACGTCAACACATGAGCTGTGTACCAATAAAACTTTATCTGTAAAAGAGAGCAGCGAGCCAAATTTGGACCCCAGGCCATAGATGGCCAACCCCTGAGTGAGAGTCTTTTCAAAAGACTGGTGGCGCCTGGGTGGCGCAGTCGGTTAAGCGTCCGACTTCAGCCAGGTCACGATCTCGCGGTCCATGAGTTCGAGCCCCGCGTCGGGCTCTGGGCTGATGGCTCAGAGCCTGGAGCCTGTTTCCGATTCTGTGTCTCCCTCTCTCTCTCTCTGCCCCTCCCCCGGTCATGCTCTGTCTCTCTCTGTCCAAAAATAAATAAAAACGTTGAAAAAAAAATTTTTTTAATAAAAAAAAAAAGAAGGAAGGAAGGAAGGAAGGAAGGAAGGAAGGAGGAAGGAAGGAAGGAAGGAAGGAAGGAAGGAAGGAAGGAAGGAAGGAATCACCATGCAGTATCTAGACACACAACTCGTAAGTCTTTAGAAAGCTGCAGAAGATACCCTAAGTAGTAAATAGTTCTAGGACACACGTAACGTGGAGTCTTGCCCAGTGGAAATGGCACACACAGATCAGCTGTGGGACAGCATAAAAAGTCACAGGTCCCGAGGAGCAGGGGGGGACTTGACTAGTGTCAGTGATGTCTGTTCTCATTTTACTAACACTCCATAATGTATGCACAGAATAACATCCAGCGTTGAGACTTGTGTGCTCTGAAAACAACACTGTCTTCGTCCTTTCCTTTTTAACGTATCCTGGGCTCACGGGAAAACAGACAAGAAACGTGTAGGAAAAGCCTCGAATTTGGAGGGACATGAATATAACTAGAAAATGACATATTAGCTTAGCAACAGAAGGTGGATTTTTAGTGTTCCCTCTACGTCCCTTTAACGTTTGCTGTTTCACAATGGTCAACTGATACTGACCAGTCTTAAACATCCAAATGTTTGCCTGCTTTTGGCAACATGCAAAAAAACCCAAAAAACAAAAAACCAAAACACCACCAAAAACCCAAAATTCGGATTTTGCTCTGTACAACCTACAAAACTTGAAGACTTCCTTCTTTCTCTTGCTACGTACGTTGACACACAGAAGTCATCTGGATGGGCAGGGACATTACTTCCCAAATTCAGCAAACATTTGGCCCAGGTAGTAGGACTCACCAATATACATTTCCAATATGGGGCATGCAACACACATGCATTTTGTGTCCCTTCAGTAAGTATCCACACGGTCAAACGAAGGTTAAACACCAATTTGCTGAAAAAGACGAGCAAGTATGGCATGGAACCCAAAAAGTAGGTTTTCTGTAGCTACAGCTGTCCCTCCCGATGGCTCACTGCCACGTCTGGGGCCTCTGAGGGTTGGACCTGAGTGGCTCTGGTACGGACACACCGTGGAGCCTGCCAGACGCTGGGAGAGGGTGCCATCAGGGGAGAGGCCAGAAAGGCACGCCTTTCTTGGGTTATTGCCGCCGTCTGACACAGGAAGGGGACCGGGGATCTTTAGGAAGGCGGGCATTCCTTTTGTGAAACTGTGAATGTATTTATTTTGAACCACAGCAGAACATGTCCGTGATCTGCTGTAGCAGGAATCCCGTGGCCGTGGAGCCCGAGCCCTGCAGACCCCCGCATCCCAGTGTCAGTCCCTGCACCTCACGGCTTCAGGACGCATGGCTAACTTGGGAACCCAGCTCCTCAGCTGGCCCCGCCAGCGGCCAGAGCTCTGCCCGTGTGTGGACGGATGTCCCCGCGGAATAGCGTGCATCTGAGGACTGAGTCCCCACAGCAAGGAGTTCGGTCGCCCACAGTGACAACCAGTATGGGAACCGGCCTCTTACCCTCTTCCTTCTCTTCCTCCCTGCCTCACCTCCCATCCCCCTTGTTCCCTGGACGGCCTCCCAAGTAAGCCACTTGCGCTCAAAGCTCTCAGGCGCAATGGCACCCTCTGTTCCTATGCTCCGTGCTTCCCGTGGTTTGTTCCAATGCAACAGGACACAAAAATTCTGGTACACCCTAGGATGTGGCAGCGGGGCGAAAGAAAGGCGCTTCATCCTAGCAGTGACCGAGGAAGGTAAGTCGCCACGTGGAAGCATTACCATTCCTAGTTTCCAAATCAGGAGACAAAACCCAGAAAGAGACATTATGCATTAGGATACCGAATTATTTGTCATCTTCATTTTTAACGTCAAAGCCGATTTTCCTTCTTAAGTACCGGGGGAAAGGTGGGAGAGGATTTAAATAAGTGAATACAGAAATTATCCCAACCTCTCTTTTGGGCTTTCTGTTGCCAGCAAAAATTACTGATTTTCTCTATTTTATAATCATGCATTTCTTCTGGGGGACGTACGGGCTAACAGCAATCTACCAACGTAGCAACAACTCAGAACTTTCTGTACAAATCATCACTCTGAGGGGCTGAGATTAAGTTATTGGAAAATACATGAGTTAAAAGGAAATTAACTTAGTTAACAGCCAATCCATTCTGGCAAACCACAGACTAATTTTGTATTTAAACAGAACCATAAAGAAGAGAATGACAAGAATTTTGGCTTCTCCACGAAAATCAGGATTAAGGCCAATGAATAGCAGGCAGAAAGCATAAGCTAAATGAAACCCATTTTATCAAGTTTTTTTTTCTTTCTGTATTTAATTTGCCTTTTATTTTCAGATGTGTTTATTGTAGATGGAAAAAATCCCTTCCCCCTTCGCCTTTCCCTTGACCCAGACTTAAGTGATCAAGGCTGGCCCTCTACTCAACTCAAATACACTAGAAATTACTTACCCTTTGCACAGACTATTATTTTAGAAGCAATAATTCTTTCTCAAAGCAATTTTAAACCACTCGAGGAGTTACAACTGGTACAGTTTCAGTTCTGGAGCACAGCGGGAATAAATGGGCTTTTATTAAATGAAAACGTACCATTTTTTGAAACATGGCAGTGTTAAAACATTTTATTTCCTGCTTTTGCAAATATGCTCCATAGCTATAGATCTCCCTGGGAGGAACATTCTAGATTGTGTGGTTCTTGCACTCTCACAGACCTAAAGTGTTTGTGCAGATTTCGTAATCACCTCTAATATGGTTTCAGTGAAGTCGCATCACAAAATGATGGGAGTATTACAATTGCGCTCAACGGTTGAAGATTTCCTCCAGGACTCGTCCAAAGGATGCCTGACCATTTACAAGACGGCAACACAGCTTTCCCCAGTTACCCGATCTCGTCAAATGTAGAATGGGGATCTTACTGGGGAAAAATTGTGTTAACAACCTTATTGGAATTTAACTTACATATGATAAAACTCACTCACATTCAATGAACCAGCCAGTGACTTTTAGAATTTACTGAGGTGGCCCACCAGCATCACTCACTGGCAACTTCACTCTTCACTCTTCCGGGCAACTCACTTCTGGCTTCGTCCAAAGTACCATCACCTTCGCCCAGGATCGTTAGAGTGGCCTCCCCCGGCATCCCTGCTTCCCCCTCCTCTCCCCTCCCGTCTCCTTTCACACACATCTCTTTCTCAGCAAAACCCTTGTCTGCCTTCGCTAAGACTGTAAAAAAAACGAATACCCTTCCTTAGTATTGTCCTGAGTTCTATTCTATCATCAGTAATCCCTATCCTACTTTACAACAGTATTTTGCTTATTAATCTTATTTACTGTTTCCTCACACCCCCCAACTGGAATAAATATGTGTGTGTGTGTGTCTGTGTGTGTGTGTGTGTGTGTGTCTGTGTTCCACAAGAGCAGATAGTTTTTTTCCTTTTGTTCATTTATTATCCCCTGTGCCCAGAACAGTGCCTGATACATATAGGTGCTCAACAAATATTTGTTGAATACAAAAAGGAATGAAACATGAGTGATCCAAGGAGAAGGTAAAGATGCAAAACTAACTTTGTTCTACAGCATGGAGGCTCCTGGGGGGGTTCTCACAGGGGAAGACAGTGCCCCACAAATCACTGTGAATACCACAAGTCCCTCCATTGTACACTTAAGAGGAATGACTGTAATGATGCAATAATTATATTTCAAGGGGTTTAAAAACTGTTTTCCCAGTGAGGCCCATTTCTACATTTGATGAAACTGGAGTAAGGTGGGGAAAGACGTGGTGTCACCCTGTAAATGGTTAAGGATCCTTTAGGCCAGTCCTGGAAGGAAATGTCTTTGACCATTTATTTAGCCAGTGTATTACATTTCCACAGTAGTGTGATGCATTTTTGCTGGGAAAAGACTAGGATGTACTATGAATTCTGCACAGACGTCTTTGGTTTGCAATAACTGGAGTCTGGGATGCTGAGGGTTGGATGTGTTTGGAAAATGAGTAACTAGAAGAGAGTAATGGTGACTGTGATGTTTCCCCAACATGGTGCATTCTCATTCAACAAGAGCCCCTTTAAATTTGAGGGATGCAGCCGTGATTCTAGATGACTAAGGTGCTCAGACACACGGCAGGGATATTGGGACAGCATAGCCTGGCTGCTTCCTCGGAACGGGTGCCTCTTAGGCAGTTGGAAGCTACATGACCGGCCCTGGAAACTCAACAGAGCCCTGCCCAGATCCCGCCCCATCCCTAAAGGTATTCCACATGTGTCTCCAAAGGCTGCAAAGTGCTTCTGCCCACGTATTTGCAGCCCTGACCTGAGCCACCAGACGACCTGCAGCAGCAGAACAGATGGTAACACAGTTCGGCCGCGACGTGCCTGGCTCGCCTTTGAATCATGACACCCAAGTTGATCCTCACCTCCGAACCCACTGTGAATTAATTATTGCACTTCCCTCTCTAAATCATCAGGCCAACTGGAGACAGCCTCGAGACAAGGTCTGATGTCCGTGATTCCACTTTTAAACTCGCTTAGTGCATTTGCCTCCATGGAGGGAAAAAAATGCACTTTTCCTTTCTTAAAAGTTCTTTTTCAAAAAAAACAGAGAGTTAAAAGTCTACAACACACACTGTAATAGGATCCAAATGTGAAATTATCTCGGTTGCAAGCTTTCCACTGAAGACCAATCCTGCGGCAGAAGTCGCAAGTCAGAGCAGCCCGTTCAAACCCTCCCGTAACATACGTATGACTGATGTCATAAGCCTTCTGTTATGCATTGATATCACAAAGCGTTGTGTTTAAAATAAATCTGAATTCGCTTCCACGTAAGACGAGAGCGACTGGTTAGTAGGTGAACAAGCCGACCAGCCCGGCTCTGAGATGAGGTTTTGTAACACACGTATAATGAACGCTGGAGGTGCACAGCCATCTAAACACGACTGGGGGAATACACATGGAGGGAACACTCATATCTAACCCGGGTATGTCCTTCAACTACAATACGGTGACTGTGAGTAGATGACTCGGGGTGACTCGGGGTTTAGATTCTGGGTGTGATGAAATAAAAGAGATTAACTCACATTCACTATGACAACCGTTTCAAGAAAAGCCGCAGAGTCTAAAGTAGCTCAAACGAAACCCTCCCCTCTAAAAATTAATTCACTGGTGACTGACACAGAATATCTCGAGGCTAAGACTCAACACAAGTTGATAATGGAAAACCACCAGTTCAAAGGTGAGAAAACCCCACTAGATTATCTTGTGCGATGTTTGGAAGGTATAAAGCCCAATGACGGTCTTAATCGTATATTCACACGCTGCCTTCAAACACATCTGGTCCTTTTCGCCAACAACAGCAAAGCCACCTGCTGAGCAGCTGTGAATAGGAACGTGGGGACACAAGGGATGTGCATCCCAGGTATGCCGGGAGGGGGAGGGGAGCGAGGGGCCAGGAAAGTGAGACTGACCTTTGGAAGAGCGGAAGTGTTTGCTGGGGGCGGTGAAGCCTCGCGTCCCATGCACGTTGACACCTGCCACTCGGAACTGGTACCACCTGCTGGGTCGTATGTCAGTCAGCTGGACCCGCTCATCTGTGGTCTGGGGGGAGATGTCACAGAGCACAGAGAACCCTTTTACCCAGACGTGTCAGCTGGGTCTGTCGTAAAAGTGCACCACCTCATCAGCCAACGCCACGCTGCCTTGACGTCCCTGTGCCCTCGTGCCTAAGTGTGGGGACCGTGCTCAGTGATGAGAAGAGCTATCAGGGGTCAAGGAATTTCCAGGGCGTTTCAAGTGTTTAATTCCATTCATAGGTATTTCACCCCAAAGAGTTAAAGATCTCTGGAGTCAAAACCGTATGAACATGGCTGAGCTACTTGAGTCTGGTGACTAAATACAGCACTAAACCCATGAGGGTTTTAATCGCTAAGTTATACATATGAGCGAATATATACATGAGCTAATCATTACATTATAGGCAAGAAAATGAAATCACCTTTCAATTATAGAAGAAAAATGCCTCTTTAACTTGCTTGCCAAATAGAATCTTGGGAGTCAGATGGAGACTCACATGCTTTAAAGAGCGCTAACAATTTCCGGAAGTATGTTGCAACCCGAGCCTTTTTTCCCTATTTGAGTAAATCACGTATGATCTGCAAGGACCCGGTCGTGCTTCTCAAGGGTGAGGCGTGTTGATGTCTCTCTGTCCAATAAAATGTCCAAAGGAAAAAAGTGGGCATTGGTGAAGGTGCCCGGGTTTGGCTGCGTCTCCTGCTGGAGTCACAAGACTTCAATTAACCTCCCACCTCATCAGGCTGAGGGGAACCATACCCGCTTTCCCGACAATCCGTGGGGGGGACCTGCGGACCCCTGCATTGACTTCAAGAGCCAAATCCCCACATGCGGGGCCTCACTGACCCAGTGAGTTGCCCAGTGCCAAACCCAATGTGCGCTCAGTACGTGAAAGTGGGCAAGTGGGATTGAACTGAAACCTCCTTAGCCCGGGTCCACAATAACTTCTTGCAAAGGGGTGTCACATTTACTTTAATATCTAAGGGAAGAGAAACATTTCCGAGACCAAGGAAAAGCTATGAACTCTCACGTGTGGCTTTCTACCTCGTTTAGCAAACTGCGAGGCAACCCTTCCACAGACATCACCGTTTACTTTTAACTTTTAGTTTAAAAACCTGAAGCCAGCACGTTCCCCATAGCATTTAGCAGACAAAGAAGGCAGGGTGGAAGGAAGAGAAAGAAAGATGTGAACTAGTCAATAATAATAGTAATAATTACATTACTATTAATGTATTATATATTAATATAAATAGAATTGTAATATAAAATATTATACACATTTATAAAATTTATTATTATTATTCAAGATCCTCCCTCTCTTCAAAAAAAGGAATGAGAGACATGATCTTCTTGTCCATTACTTTCATAAATCTTTAAATAATTCGTAAAATTTACAAGTGAGATTGTCCCATTAAGGAACATATCATGTATGTTGGCGGTATGCCAAACACCTTTATGTTTTAGTAAAGCAAAAAAAAAAAGTTTTAAGAAAATAGGAATGAAACAGTTCCTAAATTTATTTGAGCAGGCATTTTCCCCACTCATTTGTTCATTTATTTAGGAGTGTCTAAATTATTTTAGTGTTTATCCTCTTTGCGATACTATTAGAAAAGAACCAAATTCCTCCTCCAAACACTTGCACCCTGAAACTGATTCTGCATCTACTGGAAACAATAACGGGAATCGGGTCCTTGGAGAAAAATGACCCGATCCACTTAAGGTCAGAATCTGTGCCTCCAGACACATGTGGAGAAGGCGTTTCAGCTGCTGAGGACATGAGGCAGGTTCACACTGAGAATCTGTTCATTTTCTAGAACCGTGTAGTTTTCTTGCAGCTGGCAGTCCGTTTAGCAGCTCTTAAAAAGAAAGAAAATATTTTGCTTTTCTCATCAGCGAGACAGAAAAGGAAGCAGCACGGGTCAAGATAAACCCCAAGCGTACTCCATGCAGGTGGGGTATCAGTGTGTAAGCTGAGCGGGACGGAGGAAGCACTTAGCAAAGATTTAGGAGCTGACGGCTATTTCCCACTAAGGGCTTTTGCGATAGGAATCTTCCCTCCATGCTACTCAAGTCCTTGTGTAGAAGGAAGGCTTGAAATGCAGGAGAAACAGGAGTCGTGTAGATGGTCCAATGTCCCGTGAACTAGTCCTAGTAGTGTTATGTTTCTTTGACTCTGGCCGGTGTTAAGTTTATCGCAAGGAAATGCAGTTCTTGGAGGAAGTAAATGTGAACACTCAGATTAGAGAGTTATCTCCACTGCACACGTATTTTGAGCAAAGTAGGCCAATAGTCAAGTTGCTAGTTGTACCGGGTTATATCTGTGGACTCGTCCTGTCTTCCGTACACACACGTGCCATTATGTCCGCATCTGAGTGAGTTATTTCGGCAGTCAGGCTACTCTGGCTGGGGCACAGCAAGTTAATTTTCTTTTTTTAATGTTGGTTCATTTTTGAGAGAGAGGAAGAGAGAGACAGAGTGCGAGCAGGGGAGGGGCAGAGAGAGAGGGAGACACAGAATCCGAAGCGGGCTCCAGGCTCCCTGCTGTCAGCCTATAGCCCAACACTGGGCTCGAACATGCAAACCATGAGATCATGACCTGAGCTGAAGCCAGACGCATAACCGACAGAGCCACCCAGGGGCCCCAGCAAGTTAATTTTCTGCCTGCAGGTATGTGGTCGACATTGCCTCAAGGCGGGGAGGGGTAGGGCGCAGGAAGCACTGACCTGGGCTACCGTCTGCCAGTGTGTGGCATCGTCTTCACTGGGATGGATTCCATAATTCCATCTTCTTTGCACCACGTAGATCACAGGCTCAATGGAAATATTGAATTTCGAGGACCACTTAATCTCCAGCTGTCCAGACTGCAGTTCTGTGAATCTTAACTCTTTTCTGGGCTTCAGGGGGACACCTAAAACAGGACCATGGCAATTAAAATGATCAGAGGTAAAGCTGAGGAAGAAAACCTTTAGAAAAGACAAATCTCCTGTAATGACAACAGATCCTCACTTCCTCCCAGGAAAGTGGCTTCTCCCTATCACGGTTTCACATTTGAGAGCTTCTCACACTGACGTCAGCCCACCACATTTCAGGAGAATTACCTTCTTTTCTTTTAGCTTTCCCTTTTTTAAAAAGAGACTCTAAACTGGTTCCTGATTCTGAACAAGCATTTTTCACCCAGGCATCTTGAGAGCAATTCCTTTATGTGCATTCTTCTGAATAAGCCATGTTACCACGCGGTTAACAAGAATTCATGTGACGCCATGGTCGTGAAGAGTTTGAAGACACTGTTCCCATCCAACATGCTCTGTTTCTGCTGATACAGTCTAAAGTCATTACAACGTGGTTCCCCGGTCTACTTGCCTTTCCATCTCAGAATGTTTGCCTTCTAAGGAAAAAAATTATAAGCCTAAAATGCTCTCATGTGGTCAAACATTACAAGAATGATTTCCAAAGCATGGGTCCTTAGCATTCCCCAATTGATTGCTGGGCTCCCTCCTATAGACTTATGGCTTAAAATTGAAAAATGATGAATTTATAATGTTTGGTTTTGGCACGAGTGACCGCCTTGCTTCAAAAGTCCCTCACAGGTGGCTCATTTTAAAGTAGTTCATCATTCTGATTTCTTTTTTCTCCCCATGGTGCATTCAAGTGGTCTGGCGATGGACAGATTTAAGAACCATAGTTCCAAATGGTGGCCATTATGGAAAGGGAAGTTTAAAATGAGATTATGTACTCATAGGATGTGTAAGACTAATTGGATTAGGTAGAGTCCATGGCACCACGATGTTCAACGCCACGACAACCTAGAACTTCACATGCCATTAAGATCATTTTCTCTTGAGAATGAGCATTTGCCTAACACGTTGACAACTCGTTTGAAAACGTTATTTGATAATGCTCTATTTCGTTTTCCACTTCTTCATTTTAAACAGACAGGAAACTGAAAAATGTGCAAATACAAAACGTAGATAATATCTAATGCCTGTTAGTGACCTTACTGAATATCAACTCTGATTTCACGTTGACCTTAATTTATGCTGCGCCTTGTTTGGGGACACTTTAAAGTCCTTAAACATTGAGGTGGGTGGAGTTGGGTAATTTTTAAACAGCACCAAATATATCCAGTCAAAGGTCAATGAGTTGTACAAAATACTTTCTAGAAAACATTCCCCATACCCACTGCAGTCTCCGTTTTGCTTTGCTGATGGGGTATGTGCATCCCTTGTCCCTTTACTACAATGCTGGTGTCTCAAGTGATCTTCACTGTGGGTCTGTGCTGTGGGGGAAGGGTTAATTACCTCCATTTTGAACATCAAGTAGTCAAGTCTGAGGAAGATGAAGTTGCCTACAGCGATGACCTGATCTCAGGTTTCTCTCTTGCTTGCCACATTTTGAATTAGGAAGAGCTACTGAGAAAAGTAGAGAAAGGAGGCACTTTTCATAGCTCTGCATATCCCTTAAAGATTCTGATTTGAATGTCCCTGATGTGGCGGGCTGGGGTGGAATTTGTCTCCTGTTCTGCCATTGTGTGAGGGTTTATTCAGGTTCAGGTCATAAACTTTTGTTTTCGGTGCACAACCTTACATTGAGAGTCACATTCACTTTCAGGCCTAGAGTATTGCTGCTAAGTATGTGACCCTCGATTCTGTACCCTGATTTAGGGCTGCAGGTCCCATTGTCCACCTGCTGGCCAGATGAATTTCTTTGCACGAGTCCCAACTCAAATGCCCCTCCTGAGGATGTCCCCACTCCTGATGGTATCTGCATGGCAACTCTATTCTTTTGGATCGCTAAGGGACCTCTCGACTTGCTCTTGGACATACCAACACCTCGTGGTTTGACTGCAGAGTATAATTTCAAGAATTCCCCAATCATCCTGTCTCCACGGTGACCACCCTTTCTTCGGCCCTCTATCTCCTGTCTGGACCTTCCTAACAACGTCCCGTCCCATGTGCCCGCAAGCCCATCTTTTTAGTTCCCCCTTCACAGTGTTTTGTGGCTATGATTTTCCTAGAGTACGGGACAGATTGTCCCCTCCACCTTCTCAGACTATTCAATCACATCTTATTTTCTGCGGAACGAAGGGAAACTTCTCAACATCACGTCACGGCATTTATCTTTATCATCTACCACCAGTGATCTCTCTGTTTGTCTCTTGGTACATTTTACATATTGGTCACACAACCTACCTTTACACGCAGCTTTTCTAGAAACACACTGTCAGCTGCTTCCTACCACCACGACGCGTTTATACGGATTTTTTTCAGTCTGAATTGTCTTTCCTATTTTCTGACCATGGACACGTGAATACTCCTGGGCTCAGTCTGAATGCCGCCCCTCAGAGCGACGTACCCTAAACCTCCCCATTGGAAATAAAGGTCCCATTCTCTGCTCTCTCTTCGAAGCTTAGCCTGCAACAGTCAACATGTGCACTTAACTCCTTCTTACTGCAGCCAGGTCATTTGACGATGTTCACCTTCTCCTTCATTCCCACACCTCATCGTGGCTCAGGAGAGCACATTCTGTCACAGCAAATGCTCAGTAAATGTGTGCTGAAGGAACAGCCTAACCCCCTGTCAGCAGAAATTAAGAGGATACAGGAACGCCATCTTGGCACCAACGGGCAACCCCCTCGCTGCCGGAGGGCACTCACTTAGCAGAAGGAAGAAAACTTAGCACAGGTATTTGCTTACTCTTATGTTTTTGAAAAGTAAATGCTAAACAGTAACAAAACTATGTTAGTAAGTTTACAAAATGGAATCGTTTTATTGCATTGACATAACTTTCCCAGTTAAAAAGAAAAGACCGATTCCTAACCATTGCTGATATGCTGGAAAATCTGAAAGTTCGTTGCAGATGAGTTTTAATCCCAAAGTAGCTTCTCTAAAGATTGAGGTCAAATCTCAACAAAATGATTGCATCGTGTTTGCGCTGCAGGCAGGGGACTAGGCACCCTTTCTGCCAAGGGGTATGCACATGAGCAAGGAGGGGGTGGCCTCTGAGGACATTTCAGGATTCACACGGTGTCTTTGTGCTGAGTAAAGAGAAGAGGACTGCGGAGTTCTTTACACTCATATGGCACATTCTCTGAGACTCCCCATCCAAGTTTCTCCTTGGCCCTCCTATGCGTAATCCTCCAGCATAAATGCACCTCCGGTAAATACTCCGGCCGCTGAAGTAACCTGAACTCATCAGCAGCAAACGCAAGCATAACAATCCCCTTGCTAGATGGTTTTAATCTTGAATATCATTCAACGACCAAGAGCCTTAATCGAACATAATGAGCATCAGAGTGATGTCAGTTCCCATTTCTTCATTTAACAATCTCTTTAATTATTACGTACAACAGTCTTGCGATTTGCATGTGGAGAAACGACCCATCTGCTTTGCATTAGGGTCAGCTGGCTCCCTTGATTGGAAGGAGCTCCAGGACTCGGCTGTAATTGTGTGCAGATGGGGCTCAGCCCCTCGGCCCCCCCCCCCAGCCCCGAGACACCCGGCCCCCACAGCCCAGAGCCTTCTGAAGAGTCCTAGGTAGCTTAGCCAGCATCCATGCTGCACAACCAGATGTGCACCAGGCATGCCTTCTCCGTGTGTCCTTTATTACGTAAATGACTAGAATTTTTCTTCTTTAGTTTTGAACAACCTAGTCCCCTGAAATCTGTGCTGTTCTGTCAAACATGTTATCCTATAACATCCCACCGTATGGGACATTACAGGTGCATTTTCTTTAAAGCGTGACAAGTATTTCGGTGAAACCCAATGATGTAAAAAACTTTGCAAACAGAATGACAGAAAACTCAATGATCACAGTCGGCAGTTGTAAATCACGAGATCTGGTTACTCCTGTAAAAATGTTTCTCTCGTGAGTCTAAATGTTATGAAAATGTGGCAAGATACAGTGTTCCAACGATTCAATAATTAGCCACTACCCATTATCTCTCACAGAGCTAATCAGTACTCAGGCAATTTGTGTTCATATCACATCCAGGAATCGGGTCACTGTATTCAAAATGCTAAAAAATGGATTTGTGAAAAGTGTTATTAGACCATCTCTAAAGACCTGAGCTTTAAATATTTCAAATATGAAGCCATTCATGGAGATATTAAGTCAACACCATCATCAGATCTTTCTGGAAACAAAGCAATACATGATTAATGTTGGTTTGCACATGGTAAAGAGAAAACAGAGATCACAGAGAGCCACAAATTGATCTCAGTCTTTACATTTGGACAACAATTTCAGGTTCTCACCTTCCCTACCCAAATGAGTGCCAGAGCTGCGAGTCAGAAGCACCAGTTTGGCCAGTAAAATAAAAAAAATTATATCACCTTCTGGAGGGAGGAGAGTGTAGGTCAGCTATAAATCAGAATTAAAACAGACAAGGTGGGGGGGGGGTCACAAGTGCCCGATGTGCAAGCGTTGATGTTTTACCTGTGGAGAATCAGCCTTTTCAACTTCCCAAGACCATGCTCTGGTTTGCACCGCAGGGTACTGGCCGCTCAGGGGGCATTTACCTGCGTTAACGTTTGCAACCATCCCGGGGTGTGGCTAACAATGTTATTTGAAGGGTGAAGGAAAAGCTGTCTGTTGTCTTGCTTTCTTTTAAACTCTCACACAAGTCTATAAGGTCAACTTAGTCAGAGACAATGGCTTAGGACAATTCCTACAGCATAAGCCAAATTAAACGCTCAAATAGAATGCAGTTTGTTGACCATCTTTTCAAAACATGCATTGATTTTAAGAGCATCATCAGGTTTGGAAGCTATAGAATCTAGGAAGTCCCCCTCTTCCCTACCCCAAGCACAGGAGGCTGAACAGAACATTTGTATGTATTTCTGTACTTTAAGAAAATTTTACTAACCCAATAAGCTTTCATGAAAGGAAAAAAACAGTAGAGGCCAGTACGTATCAATTTACTGCAAAAGTTGACATGATTATTTGTCCACAGGTGAGCGTTATGTGCATGAGTACTCTGATAAGGAATACTGGACCTGATGTTGTACCCCAACAACTGACAAATCAGTGCTTTTATTAAAATATTTGAGGGGCGCCTGGGTGGCGCAGTCGGTTAAGCGTCCGACTTCAGCCAGGTCACGATCTCACGGTCCGTGAGTTCGAGCCCCGCGTCGGGCTCTGGGCTGATGGCTCAGGGCCTGGAGACTGTTTCCGATTCTGTGTCTCCCTCTCTCTCTGCCCCTCCCCCGTTCATGCTCTGTCTCTCTCTGTCCCAAAAATAAATAAACGTTGAAAAAAAAAAAGTTTAAAATATTTGATATTGGGGGGCACCTGGGTGGCTTAGTTAAGCGTCTGACTTTGGCTCAGGTCATGATCTCGCGGTTTTTGAGTGCGAGCCCCACGTCGGGCTCTGTGCTGACAGCTCGGAGCCTGGAACCTGCTTCGGATTCTGTGTCTCCCTCTCTCTCTACCCCTTCCCCACTTGCACTCTATCTCTGTCTCTCTAAGATAAATAAATGTTAAAAAATTTTAAAAAATATATCTGATATTGATAAATCTTTTAACTGACCTACACTGTATTAATACAGTGATTTCAGGCCCTGCTGTGGTAGTTGGACAGACTCCAAGTGAAAATACCAGGAGAGCTGGCCCAGCTGGGAACCAGGGGGGCAGATGTATTCCCGCCACTGAATACCAAGTCGTCTGAGAAACAGCTTGCAAGCTCAGTGTCAGCACCTGCAGACTGGGGTCAGGACCAGCCCCATCTCACCCAATGATGGGTGCCCTCTTCCTAAGGAAAGAGACGGCACAGACCTAGCCTGAGCAGTGAGCAGAGGGCAAGCTTCTGACCCGTGGCTGGTTCGGGACAATAAGAAGGCAACGGGCAGGCCAGTAGGATGGTGGGGGCTGGTCCCCCACAGACGAGCCCAGGGGGATTTGGGTGCGGGATGTCTGGCTGGGTAGTTGGTCTTTCTTTCCTTGCACAGCCAAGCGCTGGGTCCAAGAGGACCCTCTACCTGGGAGATAGGGGGCCATGAGCCCCACCACGCTCCTCGGTGCGACTCCAGTCAGGAACACGATTACACGCTTCGGGTGGCTAATCAGCCAAGGCTGCGGCGGGAAGCATTCTGGCCGGCTGTGTGGGGCCCCTCCGACTTGCACTGGTTGCACCTGCTCGCATGCTCACTGCCATGGTCAGATGCCCCCCGACGTGGAAACCAGCCAGCCTTCAGGGACTGCCCAACAGAGCGTAGGGGAAAATACCTACCTGCAGCTATGTGTGTGCTCAAAAAAACAGGAATATAATCCTAGTCTCATTGGGCAAAAGTCATCATCAGGTCAAGAGACTGTTCATCCTATTTCTAATGAATTCTGCATGAACTGCCCGTCTCCATAAAAAGCCAAGAGCTACTTTATAGAAGGAGAGAGACTTCAATGCTTCTTTTAAAAGTCCATCATATTTAGTTAAGCATAGGTTTAAATTTTTTTTTAATTTTTTAATGTTTATTTTTGAGAGACAGAGACAGAGACCAAGCAGGGAGGGGGCAGAGAGAGAGGGAGGCATAGAATCCAAAGCAGGCTCCAGGCTCTGAGCTGTCAGCACAGAGCCTGACATGGGACTTGAACTCACAAACTGTGACATCATGACCTGACCCACCCAGACGCCCCTTTAAAAAGTTTTTTTCTTAATGTTTATGTTTTTTTGAGAGAGACACAGAGAGAGAGAGAAAGACAGAGTTAAGCATAGGCTTAAATTGCAAGTCTCTTTTAATAATTAATCATTTTATGCTGGCCCTTCACAGACTATTTCCTTTATTCTTGGTGAACCAGGCATATTTGAAATTCACACTGACTCTTCAATGCTTTTTAAATAAAAAGCATATTTTAACATAGAATGCCTCTTTAAAACACTGTACTTTAAAAACACTAAGGGTTTTACAAATGGGTTTTCAACAATCACTATAAAAGCATGCTATTTTTGTGGTAAATGCTAATACTTAAATAGCAAATGATCTATAATAACAGAGAAGGTTTCATAATAACAGACTTTAGAAAAATTAAATGGTGTTTGGTTTTGCAAAAGCGATTTTATGTAGTTTACAATGAGAGGCATGAAAACAATAAAACTTTAAATCTGTTAAGGAAACGTCACCCAGTAAGAAGGGGAAAGCGGCAATTATTTTGAATTTGAGACAGGTATTTATGCCAGTTTTCCAAAGATCCTATGGAAAAAAGAAAGGGGGGGTGCAGTAAGAAAAGAAAAGCCGGATGGATTACACAGGTTTCAGACTGGAGTAATTCTCAGTGTGGGCCAGAGGAGACCGGGGCAGGGACATAAGTCCTGGGAGATGAGAGTGATCTAAGAGCAGACTTCTGAAAATAGTTCGCCAGCCAGCACATAATTCAAAACGGGCATATTGCTGGCGATAGTGTTTCATGCGGTTTAAAAATAACTGACCTATATTTGGAAATAATATATATTTGGTGTGAAAGAGAGGAGAATCAAAGATGATTCTCTCTACTTATAATATTAATAATAATATTTATATATATAAATGGTTTGATGAACTGACTCCCCATCTCTGGAAGATAGCTCCTCCTCCCCCTGGTTCTCAAGACACGACTCAAAATAGTGACAGTCCACACAATGACATTCGTGTTCTTGGATTATGCCAACAAGAAATCCACAATACTGGTGCATTGGTTATGCATTTCTCAAGGGTGCCCCACCCCCAGCCCATTTTCCAAGGATTTAAATCCATTTACTCCAATGTACCCGGAGCAGCCGAATTGATTTATTCTTACTGGAGAAAAGTACGAGAAAGTTCCTGAAGTGATGTTGTCCTCCTGAAATGTTAAATGTGATAAGGATGGGGCGCCTGGGTGGCGCAGTCGGTGAAGCGTCCGACTTCAGCCAGGTCACGATCTCGCGGTCCGTGAGTTCGAGCCCCGCGCCGGGCCCTGGGCTGATGGCTCGGAGCCTGGAGCCTGTTTCCGATTCTGTGTCTCCCTCTCTCTGCCCCTCCCCCGTTCATGCTCTGTCTCTCTCTGTCCCAAAAATAAATAAAAAACGTTGAAAAAAAAATTTAAAAAAAAATAAATAAATGTGATAAGGATGATTTGCTCTGCCCCAGAATGTGTGCGCTGTGGCTGATCTATACGATCCGGTGGTATTTTCAGATGTTTGTGGCACAAAGTACACTTTCTTACCGTTTTTCTTTTCTTCCAATGGTGCCATCTTTGTTTTTGGTTTTCGTTTTTGAGAGACAGAGTAAGTGAGTGGGGGAGGGCAGAGAGAGCCTGACGTGGGGCTTGAACTCACCAACTGTGAGATCATGACCAGAGTCGAAACCAAGAGTCAGGCGCTCAACCGACTGTGCCCCCGGGGCACCCCCGTAGTGCCATCTTTGACTGACACCCTTCCCCATGCACACACAACCCCACTGTGAGGGTCCCTTCACAGTGGGTGCTCTGCTCATTACCTTTGTACAGCGTCTTGGGCACCTGGCAGGTGTGTCCGCACCCATTGGAACAACATTTCTTAACCCCAGAGCACTCGTTGTCAGCTTCACAACTTTCCACACAGGCGGCGGCAAATCCGCTTGCTTTCTCGGGGGCCGGGCAGTCCCCCTGCTTCACCGCTAGGATGTACTTGAGGAACTCACAGCTCGTCAGGCATTCGTAGTTCTTCTTGGGGAACAGAGGCTAAAGAGAGAAGAACCATTCTCTTATTTTTAAGATGTAAAATTCTTAAGTCACCTTTGCACTTGACGTGGGTCTCGAACTTACAACCCCAAGGTCAAGAGTCACACGCTCTTACTGACAGAGGCAACCTGGTGCCCTTAAAAGAGAACTTCTCTTATGACAGACTCAGGATGCTTGATTTCCAAGACATCAGAAAGGAAGGTAAAAAATTCCTACTTGGTCAAAATTTCCCTGGAATATTTTACAAAATAAATAGATTTGTTTTCTTTTCCCCCCCCAAACCCATAATACTGTACGTTAATTTCTAAAAGGAACCCGACCCTTGAATTGTACCTTTCCAGATACACATGAATTATACAAACGCACATTCACAAAGTGTTACATTGTGAGTTAAATGTGGTTGTCAAATAATTGATTACAAATATTCATAAAGGATGTTAGTACCATTTGAGGAGCTCTTTGGGACCACTGTACACATATTTTCATTCTCTAATGAGTCATTTAGTTTTTGCACGGTCAATACTAATCAAGATGTGTTCGCTGTAGCCCTACGGAACATTTACAACCCTCACATCAGTTAACACATTTAGTGATAGCTTATCAAATAGTAGTCTAAGCCTCAGTTAATTGAACATCTTTTAATAATATCCAGCTTCTAGAGTTAATGTGCACATGGGACCTCTTATCAATATGGAATTGTCAATAAATTCTGCAGAAAACGAATGTGAATCGTTGTTACCTGTGACACAGTCAAGTTCTGGATAGCATAGGGCTGATGATATTTCAGTTGAGCCCACAATCAATGAAACACTAGAGAGAACAGGTATTCCTTGACTTGTTTAGAGAGTCAGTCGCATTACGGAAACAGTGTGAGTAGTGGAAAGGGTCACTTATCAAATGTGTCTTTTTCCTTAGGAAAAATGGTTCAGGACAGCATTTGGTGATGCTCCTTTTGCTTTGATGGCTGGTTGCCAAGATAGCTACCCTAACCCCAACCAGTCCCCTAAACCCATTGTCAGCTGCAATGCACCTGTCCAGCCAGGTAAAGTCCCAGCCCTCCATCCATCCCCTTTGTAAGGGTGCCATGTTGTTGCTAAAGAAGGTTTTGTGAGCCAGGCTCCCAGGCAGTGGGGATGGCACTCCCACACCCACCCTCTGCCAAGAACTGGGGCACTGAGAGACATGTGGTGAACCGCAGGCACTGTCTGGAACTGTCCCCTCCGTGTGCACGAAGTGTTCACCTGCATGGGCTCGAACTCTGGTGAGGCTGTGCTCAGTCAGCCCTAAGCAATGCCAACAGCAGTGTCAGAGAGGGGCTCCACTCAGAGCCTTCCTCCTGGAGGTAGGAGACCACCGAGGAAGGTTCTCTGTTTACTGTTTGATGTCAAATAGGAGTCAGCGACACCAGAATTACATGTGGTGGCAGTGGTGACCACGAACCGGGGTGCAATGTGAACAGCATGTGGTAGGTGCTGTTCCACACTGCTGACTAGCCATGACTCATGACTGGTAGCACCCGGGGACCCCTGAATGGCACCCGGCAACACTTCTGGTGGCTGAGTCAACACTGGCCTCACCGATGACTGCATAGGGCTCACCGCTACCTGGCAACATCTGGGCATCTCCTGATAACGCTGCCCACCACCTGGTAAGACCTACCCTGTGTTACCAGTTGCTTCTCAGTGACTGAACACGAGTCTCTACCACATGCTGGGAAACACCTGCCAGCATGCTGACCACTGCTCCTCACTGATGACCGAGTTTGACCCTCTACGCAGCTAGCGACACCCACGTCTTTACCTTGCTTCCAAAAAGGGAGTTAATTATAGCCAGTTTACTCCTCATGTTGATGGTGACTGAAATGTCATTGGAAACCACAAACATGGTAACTCCAGCACCAGGACCCGTCCCAGTCACCCAGGAAAACTCCAACCCCAGGGCAGTCCTCCATGCTGCTTCTCCTCTCCTTCCCCCGATGGTGCCTTCACAACCTGCCTGGGGCGCCTGGGTGGCTCCCTCGGTTAAGCATCCGGCTCTTGACTTTGGCTCAGGTCACCATCTCACAGTTCATGGGATTGAGCCCTACGTCGGGCTCTGCACTTGGCATGGGGTCTGCTTGGGATTCTTCTCCCTCTCTCTCTCTGCCCCTTCCCTGCTCCTTCTCTCTCTCTCTCTCTCCGTTTCTCTCTCTCAAAATAAAATTTAAAAAAAAAATCTGCGTACGAGTTATGACGGCAAGTGCTACATTATGTGTATTTTACCACAATTAAAAAAAAACTTACCTATGGGCGAGAAATGTGTGCATACTGTGCGGACATGTGTGGTATCAGATACGAGCACTCTCTCCCAGACACATGGTCTTTGTGATAGCGTAAATCTAATGTCCTTTCAGGTGTCAATGCTGTATGACCATTAAATATGATGGAAGAGTTCAGCCTCTGACAAAAGTGGGAGAAAACTGGAAGCACTGGTTAGAAAAGGTATAACCCCAAAGTGTAAGTTACAATCGTGGATGTCAAATAAATGATTATTAGTCAAAACAGTGTCTCAACTGAAGAACTTCCCGGGTAAAACCTACAAGAAAGGCCATGGTTTCAATACAGAAGTACCATAAATTTGTAGCTAATTTTTTGTTAACTGCGTAACACTGAAAGCCTCGTCAGTCCTTAAGGCTTTCCTGTCTTCATTTCACAGTTCATTTTTCTGTTAGCTGCTAGGTGTGCTTCCCTTCACTGGCTTTTGAATTCCTAAATTTAAGTCCAACCCTAACTGTGGAATCAAGGAAGGATGTAAAGGGATCCATGACAATGATGAAGTGCTGGCCAGTTTCTCTCTCAACAAAACGTATATATTACATGCACTGAAAGAAAATATTTAGTTACCCAAGTCAATTGGCCTGCATGGGCTGAAATGGCCGTGTACAAATAACTTTATTAAATCTGGCAAGTGTTTACGGCTTGCTAACTGGGATATCACCACGACTCAGTTTGCGCTACGGCACGATCACCTCGGCCTCTTCCATCTTCAAGTACGAAAACAGGGTATGATTCGAGATTCAGATAACAAAGTGTGGGCTCTCTGCTCATGTGACTCTCACCATCACTGCGCCAACCGCCATACCCTTGAACTGTGAGAGACTTCCCGGTCAGAGACAGTATCTCCTCATCTTAACAATTTACTGATGGAGCAAATGGGGCAGAATTAAAAACAAATAAACAAAAACAGTGGCCTTCCCAGGTCCGAACCATTTGTTCCCAGTGAATGTCATGTAACAGGAACAATGATAATTAGCAGACTCATTTAGATCTTCCGGTTGACGTGAGAGGCGTTCTGTACATTTATTCAATATTTCTCCTTCTTGGTATGGATTCAAAACTGTGATTTTTTTGTGTGTGCGTGTGAGTGTTTGGAGAACCGTGGAAACAAATGCATGAACAAAAAAAGTTCATCCTTGCCCTGGAGCTTTCTCGACGGGTACATGAGCCTGAAGTAATACAAATAACGTTATGAATATTACATGAGACGGTGCATACAAAGGACGAAGCCCTATTATGCACCCCAATGGGTACTCAATAGCAGTGGAGTAATTGGTGTCTCTTTTCTTTTCCCATGCTACAAGTTTACTGTTTAACATTTCCAAATTCTTCTGTTATTCCGACAAAAATGTTTTGAGAGCCACAGACAGAAAGTTGGCTCTGCTTCTCCACAGTGTGACCATCACAAGTTTCCAACATGCTACTGCCAGGTTAAGTTCTGAAATCTGTGTGGGGGGACGTTGCCCTGTTGGCACTTACAAGAGAGAAAAACGTCTAAGTTTGGGGGTTCGTCTTACAAATACACGGATTTGGTACAAGTATCTTACAGATGACTTGGATTCAATGGTTCCATTGTTTATTAAAGGCAGATTTTAATGTTCTCTATCAATTATCTTGGATAATTATCTTGGATTAGGTTGAAAAACTATTAGTGGTCTGAATGTAAATTGGCGAATATATGGTCTCTGTATGCAGGTCTGTCACTATGCCTTTAAACATAGCTTCTTGAGAATGCACTAGTTGAATGGAATAAAGACAAAAATGAATGCAAGTCAGTGAAAATGATGTGTGAATATCAGTATTCTAGACATAAAGAAAATGTGTAAATTGGGCCACTAATGGCCAGTTGTAAATCCTGTGAACGTAGGTCACTCAGTGTCAGTAAAGATACTCCTGACCAATAAGCACCTACTATTTCTTGTGATATTACGAGTTAATTACTGGGAGACTCGTCAAGAGAGATGTGAAAAATTTAGGGAAGGTGTAAGTTACCCCCATCATGATGAGTACAATGGCCATCAGCTTCATGGGAAACGAAAACGTGTGGAAACACGGATGGATGTGCTAAATGCTGTATTTGTTTATAAAATTGTACCAGCTACTAACTAACACAAACTGTTCATTGTAAGATTAATGTAATTCCAACTCCTTATAAAACTATTAATATGAGGGGTGCCTGGGTGGCACAGCTGCATCCGACTCTTGATCTCGGCTCAGGTAATGATCTCATGATTTGTGAGTTTGAGCTCTGCATTGGGCTGTATGCTGATGGCACCATGGCACGAAGCCTGTTTGGGATTGTCTTCCTGTCTCTCTGCCCTTCCCCCGCTGTGTGCTCACTCACTCCCTTTCTCTCCTTCAAAATAAGTAAGCCAAAAAAATTCAAAATTACAAACGTGAATAATTTTGCAAATCATACAAATCATACATCTTTTGCCAAGTCATTGGCTCTAATTTAACATTGGGGAAAATTAGGGGCGCCTGGGTGGCGCAGTCGGTTAAGTGTCCGACTTCAACCAGGTCACGATCTCGCGGTCCGTGAGTTCGAGCCCCGCGTCGGGCTCTGGGCTGATGGCTCAGAGCCTGGAGCCTGTTTCTGATTCTGTGTCTCCCTCTCTCTCTGCCCCTACCCCATTCATGCTCTGTCTCTCTCTGTCCCAAAAATAAATAAACTTTGAAAAAAAAAAATAAATAAAATAAAATAAAATTGGGGAAAATCATGGTTACTATGCTCATTAATTTTTGTTCATTCTTTTTTCTGCCCTTCCGCGACGTGAATACTCTCCAAAATCATGTATTTTTCTAGAGTAGTTAGTATCTACTGGTGTCATCGTGCAGTCAAATAAGACAAAGTATTGTAGTCAATGAAAATACCCTTGGTGCAATGGATTAGGTGAAAATCCTTAATATTTTATGGAATATTATATATTGTTGATTCTTATAAATTTCTTATAAATCTCTCCTACATCCCATCTCTCTGCTTAAAAACTAAAATATGTATTTTAGTGCCTTATCTGGGCAATATTCTAATAAGCTCAACTTACCTGGCAAACGATAAAAATACAATGAAATACTAACAATAAATACTAGGTTACCAGTTCTTGGATGCTTTTGTGGAAGACACTATTATCTTTGTTTTGTTTGGTATAAAATGCAAGGTATTGTACAATCAAATAATCTGTGCAGTAATCATGGAATGATGAACATAAAAACATCAAATTCAGTAAATTATCTTAATATGTTAGAAATCACGTGAATATGAGGCCTCAGATATGGAGAGAACATCGGACTTGGTATGTAATTCAACTCAACAGAACTGTGTCATGTATCAAATATAGCAGTCTTTGAGAAAAGCCAGGGCTTGGGTGGGTTTGTTTTGTCCTGCTTCAGCTAATGCACACACGCAACGTTGATGGCAGAATCCGTCCCCCAGGGGCTTTGCTTGCTCATCTCACTTATTCCTCCCCAGTCCCCATAACCATTATGATCTCCATTTTACACATGAGGAGACAGAAACTCAGGGAGGTTATAATTTATCTGAAATCACAAAACAAGTAAGAGTGTGGGCCACTCTTGCAACAGTGTTTTTCTACAGACCATCCCATATCTCAGGGAAAACTAAGAAGGCAGCAAGGACTGTGGCTCTCAACTTGCTTTCCTAGGAGGATCACCTGGGAGCTTCTAACGCTCTTAAAATGTCAAGGCACAGAGGGAACACATTCTAAATACGTTCTGATAAACAAGTATATGTGGAAATCATAGATATACACGTATATATGTAAATTATATATATATGCAAATCAAAAGACAAGGAATTTTATCCAGGAATATTGATAAAAATCAGCAACACTTAGACACAGTTTGTGCTATTGAACTTCAAGGAGAAAAATACAATTTTGTGGCATTATCAACAATAGCCAAACTATGGAAAGAGCCCAAGTGTCCATTGACTGATGAATGAATAAAAAAGATGTCATATAGACATAGACACGCACACACGCACACACGCACACACACACACACACACACACACACACACACACACACACTGGAATATTACTTAGCCATCAAAAAGAATAAAATCTTGCCATTTGCAACGATGCGGATGGAGCTACAGTGTGTTATGCAAAGAGAAATAAGTCTGTCAGACAAAGACAAACACCATATGCCATGTGATTTTATTCACATGTGGAATTTAGGAAACAAAACAGGAATATACGGGAACAGAAATAGAAACAGAGAGAGAGAGAGAGAGAGAGAGAGAGAGAGAGAGAGAGAGAGAAGCAAACCATAAGAGACTTTTAACAATACAGAACAAACTGAGGGATGCTGGTTGGGGGGGGGATCGGCTAGATGGGTGACAGGTATTAAGGAGGACACACTTGTTGGGATGAGCACTGAGTGTTGTATGTAAGTGATGAATCACTGAATTCTACTCCTGAAACCAATACTGCACTGCATGCTACTTAGCTAGAATTTAAATGAAAATGTGGAAGAAAAAAATTATAAACATGTTAATTTTTCAGGCATCCAGGTAAAAAGGGCAAATTGATTATGATGGAGAAAATATGGTTTTCCCCATGTCAGTTTCTCCCTACAAAATTTAATGTGTGAAGCTAATATAGCAAAGTTTGCATAATAGTAAGAAAATAAACTATACATGCATATATATATATATATAATATATACACAAACACACATAAAATCAGCTAAGCTGTTATTCAAACGTACATGTGACAGAACCATTCTCAAAGAAAAAACTCAGAGAACATAGCACCCGTGAGGCTTTGTTACAAATCGATGCAATGCCAAATTCAGCCATTCTACAGATAAGCAGGAAACAAGAATAAATGGGCTAGTACAATACTCAGTACTCAAAGAAAATAATGCAGATACTTATATATTATGGGAGAGAAGCGTGTGCAATCCAATTTGGACTTCATGTACAGTGGTAGGCAAAGTTTGTTGTGAACAATTTCAAACAAAATGGCTATCTGTGGACTCCTTTTTAGAAACAAAAGGTATCACATTTTTTAAAAGATTTTATTTTTTTAATGTTTTTATTTTTTTTAATTTTTTTTAACATTTTATTTATTTTTGAGACAGAGAGAGACAGAGCATGAACGGGGGAGGGGCAGAGAGAGAGGGAGACACAGAATCCGAATCAGGCTCCAGGCTCTGAGCTGTCAGCACAGAACCCGACACTGGACTTGACTCATGAACCGTGAGATTATGACCTGAGCCAAAGTCAGATGCTTAACCCCCTGAGCCATCCAAGCACCCCATAAAAGATTTTATTTTTAAGTAATCTCTACAGCCAGTGCGGGGCTCGAACTCACAACCCCTGAGATCAAGAGTCACATTCTCTACCGACTGAGCCAGCCGGGCACCCCAAGATATGATCAAATTTACAAGCCAAGTGTAAAGAAATAGGTGTAAAAGTCTTGATCACTTTATCATCCACATAAATATATAACTAAAATTAAATAAACCAGGAATTATGGTGAAGGAAGAATATTCAATGTAATAAAACTAACAATTAGGAAATAATAATGTTAGAAAAATTGGGAGGTACAAAGACTGGTGTGAGGAACATATAAGTAACTTGCATGGAACTTAATTTTAGGGCATCAGTATAAAATAAAGCAAATATAAAATTTTTTAAATAATGCTTTTGATCTCATAATACTTTTCATAATCATTTTCTCCCCCAAATTTGAAGATTCCTTTTTCTTCTGTTAAGCTCAAATAGTATTAAACTTCAAGCATTATTATTAAAAAACTATCAAGCATTGAGATACCAGATAAGATGTTCACTTGATGGTAATGTATTGGGGTCCCCCAGACCACCCCAGGTTTGCTAATTCACTAGGGAGACTCATAGGGCTCAGCATATAGTCCTACTCTGGGCTATGATTTATTATAGTAAAAGTAAGAACAGGGAAAACATGTGTAGCATGAAGTCCACAGGAAACCAGGTAATACATGTGAAATGCCGCCACCAGAGACATTAAGGAGACACTCAGTGCCCAGATTTTTGACAACACTGGTCACCAGGCTGCGGCCCAAATACCCAGACAGCCCTTGAGAAACTGGTGGCCATCACAACCATACTGTTGTACTAATAGTTCAGGGACAGTGAGCCCCTCTTACAGTTAGGGAATGGGGGGAACCCACCCCAAACCTGAGTTCCCACATGCCAGCCAAGAGCCAATCTTTTAATTAGGAATTTCTTTTTTTTTTTTTTAATGTTCATTTATTTTTGAGAGAGAGAGAGAGACAGAGGTGAGTGGGAGAGGGGCAGAGAGAGAGAGGGAGACATAGAATCTGAAGCAGGCCCCAGGCTCTGAGCTGTCAGCACAGAGCCTGATGCAGGGCTCAAACCCGCAGACCCTGAGATCGTAACCTGAGCTGAAGTCGGGCGCTTAACCAACTGAGCCACCCAGGCGCCCCTAATTAGGAATTCCTAAGAGAGTGGTCTTAGGTTTGCTGTGGTAACTCTTTTGCACAGATAACCATGGATATTCTGGATGGTAGAATTTGGAGTAATACTTTGGTTTTACCCTCCTGTGTAGTTGTTACATTAAGTTTTTAATGTGCATATATAATTTCCACAAAACCATAAAATATTACATTGTTAAAAAAAATCTCTAGTTGCGTCTTTCAGAGAAGGAACATAAATACGAACATAAATACTACTAAAATAGGAAAAAGTAGTCTCAATTCAAATGTTTCTAATTTATGCTTGGAAATGCAATTATAATTGGCCTGGAAACTCAATCATGCATCCTAATTTATTAGATGGGATTACAATTAATTTGGTTCCCAGGCAAGTTAGAGACCCTGACCATGAATAATATAAATTAGGAGAACATCAGAAACATGCGTTAGGGAAGTCACTTCCAATGAGTACGTGTCCCATTTGTCAAATTATGGTCATCTTAGGTTTACCTCAACTTCCTCTTGGGAAGAAAATGAAGAGATTTAAAAAAAAAATTTTTTTTACTGTTTATTTATTTTTGAGAGAGAGAGAGAGGCAGATTGTAACCAGAGGGAGGGGCATAGACAGAGGGAGACATAGAATCCGAAGCAGGCTCCAGGCTCTGAGCCATCAGCACAGAGCCCGGCGCAGGCCTCGAACTCACTAACCGTGAGATCATGACCTGAGCCGAAGTCGGTCGCTTAACTGACTGAGCCACCCAGGCGCCCCAAGAGATATTTTTAAACTACTAATTTAAAAAAGTGTTAACCTGGAATTCTATACCTATACCTTTCATGTGAGGATGGAAACAAACCAGCAACTAAAATTCTGCATTTTTAGTGATAAAAAAAACTAGGGGTTTCCCCTGTTAAAAAACCATTTTTTGTTGGTTTCTTTTCAGTCCTTATCAGCAATTCGCATCTGCTCTGTCTACAGAATATCACAGAAGAAAATACAAAACACTTCAGACAATCAGCGCGCAACTCCGAGTGAGCCCTTGACAGGGCACCCCAGTATCCAAGCGGGACACGCGCATTCTCCTGCGTAGGAAAAGCCCCTGCTTCCACGGGCTCGGCTCAGCGCCGCCTAATGGAAATGCAGACTCTGGGTGCCCACAGCATGCGCCTCCCGAATCAGAACTAGCACGTCTAAAAGATGCCCAGGTGATCTGTGTGCACAAGGGAGTGTGAAAGGCGCCGTTCTGGGCCATTCTAGAAGCTGCAGGAGGCATCTGCAGATGTGAGTGTCTCTCCATGTCCTCCCTGGCTTCTCATTCCAGAACCCTGGGCTTTTTACCCAGAGCACCTGTAACCTCAGACCCCCGACAAGACTCGTTTCCCCCAGCATACGAACGTATTCAAGTCTTCCCAAAGGAAAGGTACACAAAAATCGCGTCCTTAAACTGAAGGTTCCTGGCCACAGCCCCTCCCCTCCCCTCCTCCCACACAGACACTCTTAACAAATGGAGACAGACATTTGTGTGGATTTGGTCGACATTTCCTCCTGTACTTAATATTCCACAGCCCAGAGTTCTACAGATGGACGACCCCTGCTCCACAGAAACCCTCTGACAGGGTTCTAGTCACCTCATGATGACAAAATCCCTTTTAAGTCTGTACCTTACTGACCTATCGCAGAATTCACAAGTATTAACCGTGCCCACCCCTTTGGAGTGGCTAATGGCTAATCTTTATTCAATGTTTCTCATGTTCAGACCCTGGTTAAATGTTTTACATGCATCTTTTATTTTTTTACTCAAATTTGATGCTCTTGCGGTTTCCATGCTATATTCCCTTAACGCTTCCCACCTGCCTTGTCCCTCTTTCCAGGTGAGCTAGGCCTTTAAATCACTCAGAATAATTGCCAGTCTCCACTTCTTGTAAAATTTCAAAACTCATCAATTCTCCTCCAAGAGAACCGCATATAATTCTGTATTCCCCAGCGTCATACAAAAATTCAGTGAAACCTGGGTGCCTGCGTGGCTTAGTTGGTTGAATGTCCATCTGACAGCTCCTGATTTCGGCTCTGGCCGTGATCACGTGGTTTGTGAATTTGAACCCCGTGTCGGGCTCTGTGCTGACAGCACAGAGCCTGCCTCACATTCTCTCTCTCCCTCTCTCTGCCCCTTACCCAGCTGCACTCTGTCTCAATATAAATAATCTTAAAAAAAATTCAGTGAAAACTGAGCACCTGAGTGGCTCAGGGCTGTGTGCTGAGTGTGGAATCTGCTTAAGATTCTCCCTCCACCCCCACCCCCGCTTCTGCTCCTCATGCAACGTGCATGCGTACTCTCTCTCCTTCTCTCTCTCAAATAAATAAATAAATAAAAATAAAAATTCAATGAAAATTTTTTTCATTTCAATTTTTTTTTATTAAATTTTTTTTTCCCAACGTTTATTTATTTTTGGGACAGAGAGAGACAGAGCATGAACAGGGGAGGGGCAGAGAGAGAGGGAGACACAGAATCGGAAACAGGCTCCAGGCGCTGAGCCGTCAGCCCAGAGCCCGACGCGGGGCTCGAACTCACGGACCGCGAGATCGTGACCTGGCTGAAGTCGGACGCTTAACCGACTGCGCCACCCAGGCGCCCCTATTTCAATTTTTTTTAAATGGGGGTGAAACAGCCTACACTCCATGGAGAATATGTCTCATCAAGCCAATAAACTACTGAAAAACCCTAAAAAGTCACTCAATATTATTGATTTTCTCATTTTGCCGGACTATAAAATGTGACCTAATGAGGATAGCTTCTGTTATAAGAGGACCGGTAGGGACTCCTGGGTGGCTCAGTCAGGTGAACATCCAACGTCTGCTCAGGTCATGATCTCACGGTTCATGGGTTTGAGGCCCATGTCGGGCTCTGTGCTGACAGCTCAGAACCTGCTTGGGATCTTCTCTCTCCCTCTCTGTCTGCCCCTCCCCTGCAGGTTGCTCTGTCTCAAAAATAAATAACCATTAAAAATAAAAGAGGTCCGGGGCACCTGGGTGGCTCAGTTGCTTGAGTGTCTGGCTTTGGTTCAGGTCGTGATTTCACGGTTTGTGAGTTCCAGCCCTGTATCGGGCTCTGTGCTGACAGCTCAGAGCCTGGAGTCTGCTTTGGATTCTGTGTCTCCCTCTCTCTCTGTCCCTCCCCTGCTCGTGCTTGCTCTCTGTTTCCCTCAAAAACAAATACACATGAAAACAAAATCATAGGGGCGCCTGGGTGGCTCAGTCAGTTGAGCGTCCGACTTCGGCTCAGGTCATGATCTCGCGTGATCTCGCGTGAGTTTGAGTCCCGCATGGGCTCTGTGCCGACAGCTCGGAGCCTGGAGCCTGCTTCGGATTCTGTGTCTCCCTCTCTCTCTGCCCCTCCCCTGCTCATGCTGTCTCTCAGAAATTAATAAATGTTAATAATTTTTTTGAAGAATTAAAAAAAAAGAGAGAGAGGACTGGTAGAGGCAGCCTCACAAGTAAAACTGTAAAACGCCATACGCATGCGCCACTGTAAAACGCCATACGCAT
>NW_024412465.1:781434-898680 GCF_014898765.1 Herpailurus yagouaroundi | reverse complement strand
ACTGTAAAACGCCATACGCATGCGCCACTGTAAAACGCCATACGCATGCCTAGCCATGTTTCGGTCCCAGGACACCTGCGATTCCTAAGGTGGAAGGAAAATGGGGACCGAGCCCGGACTTTCCCCACCGCCCAGAGACCACAGTCCAGAAATAGAAGTATCACCTTGAAAGGTAAATGTCTGTCATTCGTAAAAATAAGACGCAGACGTTTACCATTCCTAAAAATAAAATTTTACTATTTATAAAGTAAGAAAAATTAGCACTTTGTGAACATGTGCTATTCACCGCTTACCCCAGCCTCCAACTGCCTCTCTCATCTACCACTCCCGGCCACGCAGCAGGTTTCACTAAGGACAGTGAAGCCTTCAGAAGAAAACTTCCACAAATCCCACACTGACACCCACCAACGTAGCTGAGCTCATTCTCGTATCCTGAGAACACACACACCTTGGCATACAATACCGTGTTCTTGCCCACCATTCATCAGCATCCTTCAGTAGCCCCAACTCTTGCACAGATGTTCCAGAACAGGAGAAGGCACTGCTTCCATTCCCGAATGCATGCATTTACCCAGTACCCGAGTTAAGTTAAGTTAAGTTAAGTTAACATTAACCCGAGTTAATGTTAAGACGCACAGCTGGGTTTTGGAGCATTGGAAGGGTAACATGTTTGAGTGCAAGAGACCCTCCGTAGGAGCGTGATGAATCTTCACAGCTTTAGTTTCTGACATGTGTTTTCAGTCGTATTGGAACATTCCATGGCCCAGTGCACCCAAAGTAGTAAGGGGCCTTGTTCTTCCCCCGTCCCTTGACGTACCCTTACTTCACTAGGATTTTGCATCATCAAAACTCCCTTCTGGTTTAAGCGTGTTCAAGCGACAGATGGTGGGGCCAACAGCTTTCCATGAGAAACAGGCTCTACTTTATTTCCTGGTGGGAGAAGGACAACTTTATCCTCTACTCTGTTCGCTGGAATACAGCAGAGTGAGGAGCAGGTGCCGGGGGCAGAGCACAATGGACCAGAGATGGACCACCACCTGGATTCCAGATCTCGTCCCTCTACCGACTCAACATGGAATCAATCTTGGGCAAATAAAACCATTTTCCTCCTTGTGCATCAGTTCTGTTGACCATCAAGTTCACCTGGTAAAATTCAGACACAACTTCCGAGAACGGTTATGAAAATCAAATATAATAAGCTTGGGAAACATTCTGGAAGGCAAAAAACACAAAGAAATGAACCAACAATCCTATCTCTGGTTGAGGGCAAACCTCCTTCCCGTTCCTATTTTCACACTGATGAGAACTGGATCTATCAGAATCCAGGTTGGTCCGAGAACGGCTTCACTACAAACCCTGGATCCCTGGATCTCACTGGCACATCACTGATGCAGATTAGGCCTCAGTTCTCTGTGACCCTAATGCACACTTCAAACTGCCAGTGTTGAGGTCCCAGCGAGTTCATACTAGGATGTGAAATCACAAACGTCAGAATTAAAGATGAGAAGCGTGTCCTCCAGCAAGGAGGTCACTCAAACTACCATGTGTCACGCTTCACCAAAGCTCGGACAACATCAATTGTAACGGACATAATTATTTTATGCCATTAAGAAAGGAAAAGAATCCTTAATAATTTAGACTCCTACAGTTGTAAGAAAGAAACATTTAAATGTGAAGAAATGTGCATTTCATGATCAGGAAGCAAAATGGTTTAAAAATTGTTTTTTAAAGTTTGAAAAATAATAAGATAGAGGTAATAATTAATAAACGAAAACAATGTAGCAGGACCTTTCTATGTATCTGTCATGACCCAACATGCTCCAAAAAATGACACAGGAAAAATTATCCCATGTGATCCATAGAAGCAATCCTAAAAGATGCTTGCTCTAACACATTTAACCTCTTCATTTAAAGAAAAGCATTTTTAACTCTGACAGAAGCCCAAAAAGGAGCAAAAAGTAGAATTGTATAGAAAATCAAATGAGAAGTTCAAGAGATCAGTATGTGAAGAAGCCACAAACCAATTCTAGATGTATTCACATGCCTCCCAAAGTCTCTTCCGTGTAGGAAAATTTATTTTAGGACTAAAATACCAAGAACAATCATGCTTTGTTTAGAAACGGGTGCTGGTGACACAGATTAGGAAGTAACAACATTCTGAATAGTTGGGCAGGTTTCTTGAGGCAGGAGTTTGAAACCTTTTTCTGTCAAGGGCCACACAGGAAATAGTCCCAGCTTCATGGACCACTCAGCTCTCCTGCCGTAACACGGGAGCTGCCCCAGACAGTCTATACACAACCCGGTGTGGCCACGCTCCTATAATACTTTCCTTATAAAAACGGGAGGCAGCCCAGTTTTGCTCCGGGGACCATGGTTTGCAAACCTGTGCCTTAGAAGACAAATAAAGCTGAGATTGTCTTACAAATAAACACATTGGGTCAAACATATCTAACAGTTTAGCTCTTCCACCTGTAGGAGAATCTAGAGTGCTTCTGGGTCTCAACGTTTAGGAAAGTTTAAGGTCATGAAAATAGGGAGCCTGTATGCACTCTTAGTAAGTCGCTGATAACCGAGAGGAAGGCAGCATTGTGTGAGGTGTGCCTCAGTGAGTGAATAAGTAGTGAGTGAGTAGTGAGGTCTGCCTCAGTGAGCGAGTGAGTAGCCTCCAAAATGCCACAACAGGGGTCAGTCCATCAGGATTCAGTCTCCCTCAACATAACAGTCAGCCATACTGCAAAAGAGAAAGGAAACACATACAGAGCTGTACAAGTGACCAGCGGAACTGAAATCGAACAGCGAGGCTCGAGTTATTTGGCTGTCAGGATGAGGCGCGCCCACAGAGGGCTCACATTAACCGGTCCCTACCTTTGCTGCCTCTTGACTTTCAATTGACCTCTCCTGCCAGACTAGGAATCACCATTTGTACAGGAGTCCCATTTTAACAAACTGCATTTGGTTCAGAAGGCCTCATGATTGCTTCAGAGGGAACAGTTATCCCAGAAGCGTGCTGTCACATTAAGAGTTTCCAGGGACAGAGGTTTCAGATGACCTTCAGTTCTATCTTCCTTCTCGGATATCAGAAGTAACAGTGTCAACCCAGAGTCACGGAGAGTAGGGGGTAATGTGTTTATGAAGCAAACAGCGTGCTACATCTTGTTCCCCAAGATCCTACAACAGCATATTTTAACTCCTGTGGATGTATGGTTTATGCGAAGCACAAAATACAAAATATAAGTAGGTGTGTGTGTTAGGGAACATACAAGACACTGCCTCAGCTCATCACCTTTGTTTTACTCCTGATGACTCTGCTCTGCTCTACGCTTCAAGGGGCCTGAACCACTTCAGTGTATTTGCTTCTTGGAATAGATACACCTTAGAGTGAGCCCCACAGAGTCACAACCTCTCCTGATGTCTGCGTGTGTGTGTGTGTGTGTGTGTGTGTGTGTGTGTGTGTGTGTGTGTTTGGGGGTGAAGGGCTGCTGACTCGCTTCTAACCAGTAGAATACAGAAAAGTGGAATGGATGTCACTCCTGAGAATATGCTGTGTTATATGAGACTTGGTTTCAGCAGACTGGAGATCAGGCTTCTCCTGCTGGAGAAGAGCCACGTTGTGACCTGCCTGGGGCGGTGGGGGGGGAACACGTGAGGGACCTGTAGGCTACTTACAAGTGCTAAGAGTGGACCCCGGCCAATAGCCATTGAGAAAACGGGACCTCAGTCCTCTAACCATAAGGAAATGGATTCTGCCAACAAGTGCAATGAGCCTGTTAGCAGAGTGTTAGCAGAAGCGGTCGAGCCCCCACACAAGAATGGAACGCGGCGAACACCGTGGTTACAGCCTTTGTGGGGCCCGGAGGCAAAGAATGCATTTGAGTCGTGTCCAAACTCCTGACCCACAGAAACTGTGAGATAATATATGGTTGTTGTTTTAAGCCACTAAGCTTGGGGGTAATTTGTTAGGTACCAGTAGATAACTAATAAGAGATACATTAAATTGAATGCCAGGTCAGCATATGTTTTCCGGAGAAGTCTGGCCTGAATCCCTGAAGAAGCCAAAATGTTTTGAGAAAACGGATGTCAGCTCCCTTGATGGAGGACAGAAACCATGATTTACGCTACTCTGGAGCATCCCCACCATCCAGAAAAGGGCTGGCGACAAAGACATATGAAGCTTCTTCTTCCATCCGATGTGACACTACATCATTAGCTTCGCTGTGAGTGTCCTTACAGAGCAATTGGCTAAAAAAACTTTGCGTATCTGCCAATTGTATGTATTATTCAGGCATTTTCACGTTTGCGATTACAAAATGCTTCCAAAGACTTAGTTGACCGCAATCCTCGGGTCTGAAGTGCTTCCGGCAACACAGACGTCAGTCCGTAAGAGTTTGCAAGCCGCCAATATTCCAAGCAGTCACAAAATGTTGAGTACGACTTTTGGAGCAAGACCAAAGCGAGATTAGGAAGACCTCATATTGATCATGTTCGTAATTGAGAAACTTCCACTCTGCTTTTCCCAAACAACGCCGAACGCTCTCCTGGGAGAACCCAATTACACCACCACCCTTCATAGTTGTCCGAGGCGTGCCCAGCCCCAGCTGCACCTGGACACAGGGAAAAGTGTCAGACTGGGTCTTTCTACCTAGAGTTGGGGAGCCATCCGACTTGATGAGCCCCAGCCTCCCAGTGCTTCCACACATGACTCTCATGGACTTGCTATGTGCCTTCTCTTATCTCCACGTTTACCGGGAAGGCCAAGGATACCAGGGGACTGTGGAGATACTTTATCCCCCATAAAATCGATGGAGGTCTTACTAGCCCAACTCCACATTCATATTCTCAGAATAGAATCTGCGCGCCATCCAAGGGGACACACAGGCAACGGGACCATGCGAACACCTCACGCGAGGGAAGGCTGGACCGCTAGGTGTCTCTGGAGGAGCTCAGAAGAGCTCCCTATCAGCCTCCAGTTCCGTTCAGAGAAGCCCAGTAACATCATGTCACTCTGATGCTATGGGGCGTGTCTTCTGGCTGGCTCCCCACAGCTCCCTACAGAGCTTCTTGGATTGCCACAGTAGACTCCCCAACCACTGCTCTGCACAGGCCTTGTGGACTTCGCCCATTCTCCTTTCTTCAAGAGGCCACCATGCACTCAGCCCGACTCCTGCTCCTCCTGGCTATGTCTGAGCACATCCTAGGCTGGGTCAGGCCCCAGACCCCTGGTTTGCTCTGGAGGAGACAGCCCAGTAGAGCAGCTGTCCCCTCTGGAGCATGACTGATGAGTTTAGACAGGAACTTTCCAGGACAATAACACCCTTCATGACCTACCTGAGAGCATAGGGCAAGTAAGATACCTCCCATACAGTCAAAAGTAGGTGAGACTTCCACCCAGGATAGGGGGTGAACAATGATGTGGAAATGTTGAGCACCACACTACATATAAAATGGGTGTCTTCTCCCACCAGCAGGTAAACTTCAACATCATGCTGACAGTTACTTGCAGAATAGCCCATGAGGGCAGCCTTAGTTTATACCTTTAAGAAGGTTCTAGTCTCCTGGGGCGCCTGGGGGATCAGTCAGTTAAGCGTCCGACTTCAGCTCAGGCCAAGATCTTACAGTTCATGGGTTAGAGCCCCGCATTGGGCTCCGTGTTGACAATTCAAAGCCTGGAGCCTGCTTCGGATGTTGTGTCTCCCTCTCTCTCTGCCCCTCCCCTGCTTCCATTCTGTCTCTGTCTCTCTCAAAAATAAACATTTGAAAAAAAATTCTTTTAAAAAGGCTCATAGCATATGTAGTAAACGCTATTCTTGTGTGTCTGATTAACCAATAATGGAAGCAGGGGGTCGCTAGGTTTTAAGAAATCTCAATAATGTTTTTCTTTTTTACGTGAACACACACACACACGCACACACGCACACGGAAACACACACAGAAACACACACACACATCGCCGAAGTAAACTGATCTCCCCGACCTGCAGAAGAACGCGGGTGCCCTTCCATACCAGTGATCCCCACGGAGATTTACACCGCGTGCTACGGTTCCCCTGATGGGACACGGGCGCGGTCTTACCTCGCAGAGGCTGTGGCACTGCTCCTTCTGTAGGTCCCAGGTGTCCTTGCACGGCTCCAGACACTGGGAGAGAGCAACAAGAAGAGTTAATAAACAAACGGACAGGAACAAGGCCAAAGGAAGAAACCCCGTGCGCCTCACTTTTCCATGTCTGCTCGTCTGCTTTGTTTAGCAAAGCCAGCTCCTCAGTGGATCACATCAACGTTGTATGAGCAGGGCCATCCCTACAGAACAGGAACCAATACAACCGGAGAAGAGTTGCCCCGTCTGCAGGTGCCATGTAGGGAAAGTAGTGGTGCCCACCACCAGGCAGAACACTATTTAGATGACAAGTATTTGTATTCAGTAAGAAAGGTTCTCTAGGGGCTCCTGCCTGGCTTGGGTCAGTGGGGCGCACAGCTCTTGATCTCGGGGCTGTGAGTCTGAGTCCCACGTTGGACGGAGACATCCCTTAAAAACGAAGTCTTTAAAAAAAAGGACAGAAGAAATGTTTTCTACAGGTTGTTGTCACAGATGAATTTTGTTTTTTCATAAACTCTACCATGGACTTGTTTTCAACCGGCAACATGGGCCTGTTTTCTCGATTTCTTTTTAAAAATTTTTTTTAATGTTTATTTATTTTTGAGACAGAGAGAGACAGAGCATGAACAGGGGAGGGGCAGAGAGAGAGGGAGACACAGAATCCGAAACAGGCTCCAGGCTCTGAGCAGTCAGCACAGAGCCCGACGCGGAGCTCGAACTCACGGACTGGGAGATCATGACCTGAGCCGAAGTCGGACGCTTAACCAACCGAGCCACCCAGGTGCCCCTTTTTTCTCTATTTCTATATATTCTCCCGCAGGTGACTGGGTGAAGTTTCAGTGTGTTAAATATATGTAATAGGTACTTGTTAACTAATGCCTTCAGCTCAATGGGTCTACCAGTATGAACACGTATCCAGTTTAATTACTTTGCCAAAATGCATTGAATACACTGTAACATAAAGACTTATGAAATAAATATAAAGAATATATAAATTCAACCTAAAAATATTAAAAAACTATTCAGAATACAGAATAAAGCCTGAATATATGTATAAAATTTGTCACCATATATATATTTAAACACATCAGAGGTGATGGCTAGGCTCCACTGTTCAATAACAGCCATCATAATAAATATTAATAATAATAATGTAGGGGCACCTGGGTGGCGCAGTCGGTTAAGCGTCCGACTTCAGCCAGGTCACGATCTCGCGGTCCGTGAGTTCGAGCCCCGCGTCGGGCTCTGGGCTGATGGCTCGGAGCCTGGAGCCTGTTTCCGATTCTGTGTCTCCCTCTCTCTCTGCCCCTCCCCCATTCATGCTCTGTCTCTCTCTGTCCCAAAAATAAAAATAAACGTTGAAAAATAATAATAATAATAATGTACAGCACATATAATAGTATATATTATATATAAAATGTATGCATATTTATATAATAACAATAAAGATTATGGGATAAAGTATATATACATGTATAATATAGTTTACTACTATATATAACACTAGTATAATATATGTTATAGTACTATGTATATTACATGTATACTACATACCTTATATATACTATACCATGGATCTATGTATCTATACGCACACACACACACACACACACACACACACATTTATGTATACTGCAGCACTATATATACACTACATATACCACATAAAATACAGTACTATAAATAATATATAATACTATATACACTCTATATAACATATAGTAATACATAAGAGATAACACCCAGTCCTCATGGTTGAAATTAAAATGTTACATTAACACAGTGGAGATTTGATTCTCAACTTTATGTTCTAAAGCAAGTTTTAATTAGTAAAAATTAACAGCCTAGGTGGCTTAGTTAGTTGAGTGTCTGACTCTTGATTTTGGCTCAGGTCACGATCTCAGGGGCTAGAGATTAAGCCCTGCAGTGGGCTCTGTGCTGGGCATTGCACCTGCTTCGGATTCTCTGTCTCTCCCTGTCCCTCTGCCCTTCCACTGGCTCACACGTTCACACGTGTTCTCTCTCAAAAAAATTAACAGTTATGTAGCTAAATGTCAGTCATCTAAATACCCAGGCACCCATAAGGTCCTTATTATTTTATCTATGATCATTATTTCATTATTGACCAAGTTTTCAATTAAGGTCAAAATTCTCAGTTAAATTCCAGATATGCATACTCTAGAACTCAGGATACACACTGAAAGTGTTTTTTCACTGTCCTTGGTAGTCACCTCCCGCTCTGTTTTTAAAATAAAGATCTAGTTTGGCGGCACCTGGGTGGTTCAGTCCGATAAGCGTCCACCTCTTGATTTAGGCGCAGGTCATGATCTCAGGGTTCATGAGTTTGAGCCCCACATCGAGCTCGGTGCTGACCACACACAGCCTCCACAGATCGATCCTCTGTCCCCATCTCTCCCTGCCCCTCACCCACTTGCTCTCTGTCACTCTCTATCAAAAATAAACACTTATAAATAAATAAATAAATAAATAACTAAATAACTAACTAACTAAATAAATAAATAAATAAAGTTAGACCGTAAGACTCTATGGTGACACTTAATTTTCAGGTATCCACTGTCTTTTTCTTTTATATATACATATGAAAACAAAGTGCTGTCCATGTGTCAACTATCAGTCTGTCATGATAAAAGTGCTCAAATTGTCATCACTGGCTGATAACATGAACTTCATCTTGTAGTTTATCAGAAATGCAAATTCACAGCCTCTGCCCCTAGGCTTAGAGTCAGAATCTCTGGGGTGGGGACCCAGAAATCCCTTGTAACAAATTCTCCCGGGAAATTCTGAAGTTTACTAAACTTTAAAAAGAACTGCCTTATTGTGGTACACCTTTCTCAAGAGATACCTGTATCAAATCAGCACATTGTGGGGCGCCTGGGTGGCTCAGTTGGTTGAGCGTCTGACTTCGGCCCAGGTCATGATCTCGCGGTTTGTGAGTTCGAGCCCCGCATTGGGCTCTGTGCTGACAGCTCAGAGCCTGGAGCCTACTTCAGATTCTATGTCTCCCCCTCTCTCAGCCCTCCCCTGCTCACGCTCTGTGTCTCTCTGTCACTCAATAATAAATAAACGTTAAAAAAGTTTAAAAAAATCAGAACATTGTACAACTTAAACTTCTACAACACTTTGAATCAAATCTCAAAAAACCTAGGGTAGCAAAATGAACGGCTGCAGGATTCGATGGAAAAAAAGAGTTCACAATGTCTCTTGTTTTGGTTTTTAAGAAAAACCTATTTCTTGTAAGAATATTTTATATTCTTTAGTGTTGCATAGGAACAATTCATTTTTCAGTTATCTCAATCTTATTTTCTTTTACTTTATTTTTTTTAACGTTTATTTATTATTAAGAGACAGAGAGACACAGAGCGTGAGCAGGGGAGGGGTAGAGAGAGGGGGAGACACGGAATCTGAAGCAGGCTCCAGGCTCTGAGCTGTCAGCACAGAGCCCAACGTGGGGCTCGAACTCACAAACTGCGAGATCATGACCGGGGCCGAAGTTGGTCGCTTAAGCAACTGAGCCACCCAAGCGCCCCTAATTTTTTATTTACTTTAGAGAGACAGACCCTGCAAGCATGGGGGGTGGGGCAGAGAGAGAGGGAGACAGAGACAATCCCAAGCAGGCTCCACACACAGAGTCTGACATGAGGCTCCATCCCACGGCCCTGGGATCATGACCTGAACCGAAATCAAGAGTTGGACACTCAACGGACTGCGCCCCACAAACGCCCGTATTTTATTTTTTAAAACTTGAGCTCTTTTATGATACTTCTCTAAGGCCTGCACGAATTTGTCCCCAGTTCACTGGTGTTCACCCCTCCCAAGTATATTAAAGCAAATCACAGGTTTTGCCAATATAACAGTTCTAAAAGAACACCGGTTTCTAACAGCAATGAAATTGTTTAAAAACTTGTCTACCCAACATATTTTACGAGTTCCTTAAAGAGTCAGTCTTGTTTCCTGAAGGTAAGTCCGCTTCCTTATCCTCAGAGCTCTCTGTATGTTTTTAGGCATTGATTCCTAGCCACAGAGTTTAGTAGTCATTTACTAAGTATATCTAGACCTAATTCCTTCTCAAGACCATTTGGGGATAATAAATGGCACTCTTGAGGATACCTTGAGATTTTGTTCAGTTGAAGACATGCCCCATCATGTTTGAGGACCACTGCATGAGGTCTAGGGATTTTTCAGAAAGACAAGTTCAGCTATACTTACAAATGAAGTCTTTGTCACTTCATTCAGGAAACATAGAACATCCGTTCCACGTAAAACTGCTCGATGCAATGTGGCTAACAATGTCTCAAAATTACGTCATTCTAGCTTTGGATCATTACCAGACATGTAAATTGTGAAAACACGATACTACATACGTGCTTAGCTGCATTGTCACAACTACAGACATCAGTGCATTAAAAAGTTTCAATCCTTGGGGCGCCTGGGTGGCTCAGGCGGTTGAGTGTCCGACTTCGGCTCAGGTCATGATCTCACAGTTCATGGGTTCAAGCCCCGCGTCGGGCTCTGTGCTGACAGCTGGGAGCCTGGGGTCTGTTTCAGATTCTGTGTCTCCCTCCCTCTCTCTGCCCCCTCCCCCCACTCATACTCTGTCTCTCTCACTCTCAAAAATAAACAAACATTAAAAAAAAAGTGTTTTTAAGTTTCAATCCTTTGAGACCTCCGCAATTCCACATAATCCAATTCCTGACAGACTGTGGAACAAATACCTTATACGAAAGAAATATCATTTCCAAACACAGGCTTACTTGTGAAATGCTAATGGAAGCAATACATAACGCACTTGTCTTCTTGTTAATCTGAAATCTATCTGCCAAGTGCAGCATCAGTATGTGCAATTCATTTAAAGTTCTATTTTAATTGCAGGCTTTGCCTTATTTCCAATAACCAGTAGTCATCAGTGTCTAAAGATATATCACGAAATGTTATTAATGCCAACCAACATTTTCTTTTAATAATCCTCTGTGAAAACTATCTGACAAGAAAAGCCTGGATATAGAAATCAGAGTAAATCTTTGCAGGTTAGATCTGCCAAAGCTCTATTTCTTTAGAGTGCTCTTAGCCAGGTAGAATGATTGCAATAAAAGCCAGAAAGGGTGAGAACAAAAGCCCAACCATTTCTCGCACACTTCAAATAAGAAAAAGCATCCTGTTTCTCCAGATTAAAAAAAAAAAAAAAGGTTTGTCAAAGAAGGCAGACTGAAATCTCATTTCCATGAGAAAAAGGTTACTACAAGCAGACGATTGCTTTGGAATCTACTACATATCACAACTATAAGTGCCCTGATCAAATGACAAAAAACAACAACAACAACAAGTTACTATTTTAGCAAGTGTTTTAAGCTTTCACACTTTAGGATGATCAACTCCATGAAATTATGCCTTCCCACGTTACTGCTTCACGCAAAGAAAGAAAAACTTCAAAATTCAGAGAAAATTTTTAAAAAATCAGCTCACAGAGCTAATCACATAGATCATCATCTGGAATTTAGACATTATTTTTCACTTCATCGAGAAAGACACAGTTACAATATCACTTCCTTAGGTGATAATTCTATATTACAATTACATTTTGACATACAGTAATACAAAACCTGTACATACGATATTCGACTAAAATGTAAGCACTGAGCACTGAAACCTTGGGACATTTACTACAAGATTCTTCATGTACAGTACCAGCTCAATAAACATCTGTTAAGCAAACTTACTGATGAGTTAAAATGTTTTTATAAGCAGTTCCTGGAGCTGGGACACTCAAAGATGCCCAGGGACCAAGCAGATAATGAGTGAGGGTGAAGGAGGACTAAGTTACGATTAATGGGAGTACCAAAAAGAATCGTAAAGTCGAGAGCTCGCCCAATGACTAGGACACAGTGCTGTTCACTGCCTTCTAGCTCTCGGCCAGAGCTGCCCAGCATGCGAAACTTCAGAGATGCCAGGATACTTACTCTATGTAAACCTTTACGACTTCTAAATGTATTGCACAGTGCTGTGTAGGTAATTTTATTGCTATTTACTTACAGCATAAAATATTAGATACATTATTTTAATTGCTCTAAGTAAGTGGTTTTGAAATGGGAGTAATTTTGTCCTTCCAGGGAACGTTTAGTGATATACGTAGATAGTTTTGTTTGTAACAAGTGAGGACAAGTAACAATTGCTTCCAGCAAGCAGCGGCCAGGGATGCTGCTTAAACATCATACAACACACAGGATAGTACCCACCTCACCACCCCCCACAAAGTGGTAATAAAAAAAAAAAAAATTAGCTCCAAATTCAATAGTGCTGAGGTTGAGAAATTTCTTAAAAAAAAAAAAAAAAAGCAACAGAAATGCAGTGGATTCGTCGTAATAACAGTTGATCCTGAGAAACAAGTGGCCCAGGATAGAGGAGGAAAGGTTAACTCAGAACTGTCACCTCTAATTATGCCACAATTCTACATGTTTTGGTCACATCCATCCTTCTAAGACATGGTTTTGATAATGTGAGTTCTCTGACAAAATTAGACAGTAATTACCCAATTAAGCCCCAAATATGTAGATTTACATACAGAACATCTGGTCAACCAGCAAATCCTACCTAACCAACTTCTTCAGCCTCTTATGACTTGCTTTGCCATGAAGCTGGTCTCTTTTCTGTTCCCCAAAAGCAAGACCCCTCAACTTCCACTGAGTTACTACATTTCTTCCTTAAAGACAGTCTGTTCTGACCTTGTCCACTCTGACCAATAGCTCTTTCAAACCACCTGCTTTTGACCACTGCTACATACACAGCACACATGGATTCCCCATCTGCAACTCAAGCATTCCCCAAGACCTCTCACATTTTATTTTTCAGTTTTTCATGGAGGCTAGGAGTTGTACTAAAGTCACACTATCTCCAATTGACTATAAACTCTTCAGGAGGGCTGTGTCTGCTGGCCGTGTACAAGCCTCGTTCGCAAGGCATGTGGGACCGAGCGCACCAACACCAGAACAGATTCTCAGGAACATCCCGTGCACCACGGAAATGCAGCCAGCACAGAACGGGGGCCCAGAAAGCCTGGGTGTGAGCCCCATCTCTGCCATGTGTCTAACCTACAGCTGTGGGAAAATCACATATTCGGTCTCCACGCACTAACTCCACCAGGAGAGTACAGTAGCTCCTATTGTCCGAAATTTTACTGAACGTCAAAGAGCACCAGAACCCTTTACGGATTTATAAAGCACTTCTGAAATTATTTGTTTAGTGGCACCTCATCACAAGAGATCTGTGGAGGTACATACAATGAGGTACTATTACTCGTAGATTTTACAGAGAGGAAACTGCAGTTTAGAGAGGTTGAGTAAAGAAAGGAAGTGACTGTGGTGGAAACTTCCAGAACTGGAAGCCGGACCCCTGCTCTGGCACACTCAAAGGAATGTTACTTCCATTACAGAACACTGTGCTGTTCACGCCACCTGCTACAAATGCTTCACAGGATGATGTATGTGAAAGGGATTTGGAAACTGAAAAGTACTTCACAAATCTGTAAGATTACGGAATTACTACGATCTCGGAAAGGATTCAGCTCCAAAATGCCCTAGGTGTTACAAATTCCAAGGAACTTATGAAATCATAACCAATAAGACTCAGTATTTCATACCACAGACGAAGGGACCCAACTCCCACGAGCCAAAGTAGTAACAGAGAGGGAAATTATTGCTACTGCTTTGGTGAACCTCCTTCTGGACAGGTTAGCACAAATTTCCATACCTTACATTTAACCAAACACTGCCATAAAAAGAAATTATATTAACTTATATACATTACCAGCAAAGGAAGTTATATTACCTAACTAGCAATTGCAATAAATTCTGAAGCACAAAAGGCTGGTATAAAATTCAAATTTTCACACATGTCCAATAATCAAGGAACAGAACCCATAATTACATTACATTAAATGAATAGAACCCATGGTTAAAACAAAGCAGCCAGCATTCTGTACAATCCAACCCGGTCAAATTAACATCTGCTAAATCAACAAACAAGGATTAGTGTTTCCTATATGCAATGTATTCATCTAGTCTCCAAGATGAAGGAAAATGTGTCAGCCATTCTGCCGTAAAGCAGTATATAATTTGCATGGAAGAAAAGCATGTAAATAAGTCTAAAGCAATGAAGCATAAAATAACCAAGAGAAGAATGTGCCAGAAGACAGTAAAGAAGTGATATGTATTTCCATATGGGAAAATTGGAGAGAATTTCATAGAATTGAGGACTCATGAATTAACTTAGAAGGAAGAGCAGGACTTGAGCGATTTTAGCAGATCTGGCGCATGGATGATAGATGTGGGGGGATATGGTGCAGGAGAGCTAACAGAGGAGAAGGCATGGCAAAACACAAGGCTAGCAGCATGGCCCTTGGAACTCAGTGAGAAGCCACTAACTCTCTTAGAACAGACAGGTGCGTGCCTCACTTTGTGTTTAAGACAACTTGAGTATTGGTGCAATACAACGACTTATAAAATACATATATTTGGTCCTTCAGATGACCAAAACATATTTGCCAGATATATTTAATCTTCGTCCACAGTTCCTGCAAATGCTTCAAAGCCATAAAGGTGAATGGGTGTCTTGTTATTAATGAAGGTGACTTTAGGAACCCCCACCCCCACCCCCACACCAAAGGGCAGGGGCTGATTGACAGGAGGACCAATCACTTGATCAGAAGGTTGGAAGTTTCAGTCCCAGCTTCTGACTTCTGGGGAGGGGAGAGGGGCTGGAGACCGAATCAGCTAACACTTAGTTGATCATGGCTATGTAATGGAGCCTTCATAAAAACAAAATAGGACTGGGGCACCTGGCTGGCTCAGTTGGAAGAAGACACGAATCTGGATGTTAGGGTCCTAAATCCAAGCCATGTTTGGTGTCGAGATTACTTAAAATGAATATATAAGTAAATAAACTTAAAACACACACACACACACACACACACACACACACACACGAGGTCTGGTTTTTTGTTTTTTTTTTTTTTTTTAATCCTTTCCAGATACCTTTCATGTTTGGGCAAGCAGAACACTTCCATGTGCCACAGAGCTCGGCCCCAAGCTCCATAAAAACAGAAGCTGCTTTGTTGGGGACCCTGTCCTATGTATCTCTTCACCTGCCTGTTGATTCATATCCTGTATCTTTTTGTTTGCTTGTTTTATTTATTTACTTTGAGAGAGAGAGAGCATGTGCATGGGAGGGGCAGAATGAGAGAGAGAGAGAGAGAGAGAGAGAGAGAGAGAGAGAGAGAGAGAGAAGATCCTAAATTGGCTTCATGCTGTCAGCACAGAGCCTAACTCAGGGCTTTATCTCCCAAACCACGAGATCGAGATCATGACCTGAGCTGAGATCAAGGGTCTGACACTTAACCGAATGAGCCACCCAGGTGCACCCCCCCCCCCCCCGTATCATATATTTAATAAACTGGTTAATGTAAGTGCTTCCCTGAGTTCTGTGAGGTGCTCTAGGAAATCAGTCAGCCCCTAAGAGGGAGTCATGAGCATCTCCAATCTATTGCCAGTCTGGATTTGGCATTGGCCAACGAAGCTGGAGGCAAGCTGGGCAGTCTCATAGGATCTGTGGGATCTGATGCCTCCCTGTCATGTCCGAATTGAGTTGAATTAATTCTCAGACATGCTGCTGGTGTCTGGGAATTGCTTGGTGCTGGGGCGGGGGGGCGGGGGAACAACCCCTCACATTGGAATTGGGTCCAGGAGCCCTGAAAGAGCTGAAATAGGAGTTGGATTACAGAAGTGAGGTCTTGCAGCAAATGAAAGCAGAGCAGTTTTTGCAACGTCTTCCAAAGCTTCTGTCCACCATTTATAGCATTGATATGGCATCTGGATGGCACAGAACACTGGATACAAGGAAAAGGAGCGTGAACCCATGAAAGGCGATGTAGGGCTGCTCCAGACACAGTTACAGGTTTGCCTTGAGATAGGCATGAGGGAAACATGAGAACAGGAAAACACCCCAACACTTCTAACCTCCATCTGAAAGGAAGCCATGGTGTCCATCAGATGGAGGGTGTGGGAGAAACAAACACAGGGCAGGTGTTTAACAATTGAGGGGCTCACGTGAGGAGTTCAAGGTGTCCAGTGGATGTACACAAAGGAATGCCCAACAAGCTACTGGAATTGTGGACATGGAGTTTTGGAGAAAGGCTGAAGAAATGATGGGCATTTATAAGTTTCTCTGCTTTTCCTCTTACACCATTCATTCATTCGTTCATTCCTTTCACAAATATTTCCAGAATTCATCTACCACAGTGTCACACTAGGTGATAGGTCTGCTAAATGTATGAACTACACACACAGGAAAAACTTCCTCCAAGTTCTCGAAGTCTACCAAAGGAAAGGGAAAGGGAAAGAGAAAGAAAAAGTGGAAGGAAGGAAGGAAGGAAGGAAGGAAGGAAGGAAGGAAGGAAGGAAAAGAAAGAAAAGGAAAGGAAAGGAAAGGAAAGGAAAGGAAAGGAAAGGAAAGGAAAGAAAGAAAAGGAAAGGAAAGGAAAGGAAAGGAAAGGAAGGAAGAAAAGAGGGAAGATGTGTTTGTTTATAAGCAAATGTGAAAATGGAAATACAGAAAATACGAAGATTGGAGTGTCAAGACTTTGGGGAGTTGGGATATTCAAGAGCTACAGTGGCCACACTGAATACTTCAGCAAAAATGTTTTTCTCTCCCCTTTTTCTGTTTGTGAACAGGAGACTGGAACTCAGGGAGATAAAAATGTTGGAACATGTTGGTGAAGAGAAGGAAGGGATGGCTGAAGGTGGAGGAGAAACAGGAAATAATCAATTGACCAAGGTCCCAGAGAATGTTTCAGGGGCTACAATATGGAAACATAGAATTCTAGAGAGGCAAGGAATCTCTGCTGGTCATGTATCCCAACCCTACATCCTCCAGATTCAGAAACTAAAATATCTTTGTAGAGACCATGGCTGGTCAGCAGGATTTCGGTCCACAGGTCTATGATCGGACACGGGTCCTTCAATTCCAACGTTCGGCTTAGAGAATGTAAGAATTTGGATGTAGGGGTACAAGACAGTGTTCAAGGGGTACAAGAATAGCCGTTCCAGTGAGAGTTTTCTAATACAGTGAGAAAGTGATCAGATGAAGGTGTCCTCCATAAGTGCAATTCTGCTGGTTGAGCTTCAGTGGTCTCAGAGGCAAGAGCACAGAAGTGGATCATTCCTGCCAGGTCTGCGGACAAGAGACAGACCATGGATCCTCAGAGTCAGATTAATCTGGAGGAGAACTCCTCATCTACCACATGCTACATGTTTTCTCCCCATTAGAGTTTTATTTTAACCTCTCTGAACCATTCGTTTGCAACACAGAAAAGAGTACAAACATTTTTGCCAAAGAAGATCATGTTGAAATAAATTTTCTAAAGACAATCTTTTAAAATACCTACACAAAATAGGTGCTCGGTGAATCTGGTTCTGTTCCATATCTAAAGGACCAATGAAAAGAATTTTAGTTCTTTCCTGTTTCCCTGATACCTACCTTTTTTCTTTTAATTGCAGAAGAAAATACAATTTCTTTTCATTCCTGTCCCTCAAGCATGTTCCAATAATTGTTTTAAAAGTGCCATTTTTGGGGCGCCTGGGTGGCGCAGTCGGTTAAGCGTCCGACTTCAGCCAGGTCACGATCTCGCGGTCCGTGAGTTCGAGCCCCGCGTCAGGCTCTGGGCTGATGGCTCAGAGCCTGGAGTCTGTTTCCGATTCTGTGTCTCCCTCTCTCTCTGCCCCTCCCCCGTTCATGCTCTGTCTCTCTCTCTGTCCCAAAAATAAATAAACGTTGAAAAAAAAAATTTTTTTTTTAAATAAAAGTGCCATTTTTTTCTTTTTTTTTGCCAAAATTCCAGCAGCTATGTTTGGGTGGGGTGGTATTATTCTTGTGTGTGGCCAGAAGGTGGGATCAAAAGGAAAAATCTGAGACTAGGGCACTGTGCATTTTGTAGCACATATGGTATGCTTTCATACACACACACACACACACACACACACACACACACACACACACACAATTTCCGTTGGATAATAGGGAAGCAAGTAATAGTTTATATTTAATTTTTGTCTGCATTGTTGCCTGGAGAGAAGGAGTAAGTTTTGCGTTCCACATACAAATACACACAAAAATCCAACTTTTCATTTCAGACAGGTATAGATTCATAGCATATAATAATGCTATCAAGAGAAGTTTCCAAAGACCATTTCTGTTTTCTAAATTAATGGCAGCGGTTTCTCTGGGAAACTGTAGATCTGGTTTTTAGATGAAGTGGGTTTTTTTTTTCAATATGTTTCCTAAAATATGTGCACCCGACTGCCTTTAGAAGTATTCATGGACTCCCTCCAGCTCTAAATTGGTATAGAAATTGTTACAATCCTGTGTGTCGAAAAGCGCACTGGGTCTTGCCCAAATAATGACATCTTTTGGCAGACATCCTATGGAAGTACAGTTGAACCATCATCAGAGCCTAAACCACAGAGGATTAGCATGCCAACCCAGCACAACAACGTTACGCCTTAGACATCTCATGTCGCAAATCAACTTTCTTTGAAACGATCAAAGGATAATTCCTCTCCCACCATGTCTATCTACAAATCTGGGCTCCCTTTTATCACAACTATCTCTCACAATAAAGGGAACTCTGACATCAGAAGCTTTTTAGATTTCAGTGAAGGTGTTGAGAAACAAACAAACAGAAAACAATGGAAGTGGGAAAACGACATTAATCAAGGTAGAACCATTGTCTGCTCGTAGCTCTTTCTCACCTAAACTATGTCATTATGCATATCATTAACTCTCTGGAGGCAGACAGGTCACCGAATCCTGTTTCACTCAAGACCACACATGCTTTCTTATCGTCCAGATATTCTGCCTGTTCTTCTGCTACGGAATTTTACCGCAGCACTGGAGTTTCAAATACTATTCACATGGCTATTTCTCACATCAAAAAGATACTCATTACAAAGAGAAAGTCACAACTTTACAGTGGAAAACACAGGCAGAGACCGCCTTCATGAAGTGACAAAGGTAACGTCTCCAGGAATGGGAGAGGCACAGCATCACCACAGGAAATATCAATCAAATCCACCATAAGGCTCCTTCTATGAAGCAACAAACCTCTAGTCTTAAAAAACAAAAACAAAAACAAAAACAAAAACAAAACAAAAAAAAAAAACACTAACATCATGAAAGACCAAGAAAGAGGAATGCTTCCAAACTAAAGGGGACTAAAGATCTATAACAAGCAAATGCAAAACATAATGGGGGGCCAGATCCTGAATCAGACAAAACAATGCTATGAAGGACATTACTGGCACCACAGGAACATCTAAATGCAGACTATACATGGAATAGCATTACATTCAGGTTAATTTCCCTGAATTTGATAATCCCATAGTAAGACATGCGTGCTGAAGCACTGAGGAGTAAAAGAGTCATGATGTCTGCAACGCGTTCTTAAATGGTTGAAAAAAAAGTAACAATTATGAGGGCATACATACATATAATTTTTTTATGTATACATAGAGACTAAGTGATGAGGCAAATATAACACACACACAAAAAGTTAATAACTGGCAAAGCTAGATTGGCGTTGGCAACTAAAACCAGGGCCCAAGGGTATCTGGGTGGCTCAGTAGGTTAAGCGTCTAACTCTTGATTTCGGCTTAGGTCATGCTCTCACAGTTTGTGGGTTCAAGCCCTGCATCGGGCTCTGCACTGACAGCACGAATCCTGCTTGGAATTCTCTCTCTCTCTCTTTCTCTCTCTCTCTCTCTCTCTCTCTCTGCCCCTGCCCTGGTCACACTCTCTCTCTCAAATATAAATAAACATTAAAAAGAAAAAAAAGAGACAGGGATGGAATCTGGCACACCATCTGTTTTGGTAAAGAAAATTTACTGGAACACAGCCACGCCCATTCACCCACATGCTATCTGTGGCTGCTTCTGTGCTACAATAGTTGACTAGCTGCGACAGAGACCGTATGTCCAAAAAGCCAAAAAAATTTACTCGTCTATCATAGAAAGTTTGCTGTACCCTGATTTAGATAAAAGGTATGTGGAAATCCTTTGTACTATTCTCATAATTTTTCTCAGTTTTTAATAATCAAGCTAAACACTGGAAGTACATAAAGTATCTTAAAATGACTTGAAATCTCAACATCACAAAGTTTCTTCATCTGGCATCATTAAAAAGCTATTATGGACATACATCTACTGCCAAAAGAGGGTTGAACATTATAAAGTGGGCATCGATGGGCTTATTTAAATAAGGAAGAGTGGAGATTTGCAGACAGACGCTTCAGGTCTGGAAGCCAAAACGACCACTCATCTTTCTCCAATATTGACCCCCAGGCAATCAAAATAACTCAAAACCCTGTCCCAGCCATTAGTCGGATCTTAGAGGCCGAATTAAGGAGAGCCATATTGAGCACCCAGAATCTCAAGGTTTCGCGCAGTCAGATTTTGCATAGCCTGGAATCACCAGTCACAGCATCCAGCAGGCTTAAACAGCCAGACCCCATCTCCTGAGTGAAAGCCAGAATTTAATCTGCACAGCATGCTTTTGACACCACAGAGCCCCCAGGTTAAAGAACTTCTCCTTGACATGCTTCAAGTTGAATGGAGATTAGGATTTCTATCACTTCATGCTACATTTAAAAGCTTATGCAAGTCTAGAGTTGATCCTTATCTCCGTATGTATTTTTTCTACACATTTTCTTAACAACACACAATTCCTGAGAAATCATGTAATTGGTAGCATTGGAGAACCGTGTCAATCGTATTCCCAAGCTGTGTGGCCTCGAGTCCTTTCTCCCTGTGCTACTGACCTTATAAAACATTGCACACATCACAGGAGAAATTAGATTGTTACTTGTCCCCATGTTAAATCTCACAGAGACAATTTTCAATACCTTATATGTGCTGTGAGTTAATAAGATTGTTCCTATCGGCATTATATATGAATGGCATAGGTAGATACACACTGTCAGCTTATTATTATTTCTGAGAAATTAAATCTGTGTCTGAGAGGTGAGTGGGTTGTAGGAGGCTCTAAAAGACAACCTGAAAGCAAGTCCTTATTTGGACAAATCAGCAAGACTGTCAACACTAATCTGTTCCAGAGAGAAGCAGTCTGTAACATTGACAGCTTAATATCTTATCTGTGTGGCTTGGTTGTCTGACCTGTCAAGCTCAAGGAAGGCATGGCGTGCTCTTGAAAGGACCAGGGAACCAAAACTCACAAGGACTTCCATGCTTCCTGTCTGCCTTGCCAGATCAAATCACCCCAGCTTTGTCCACATGAAAGCGTCTCGAAGACATTAGTGCATCCCTCAACAAACCCATTCAACTTGGCCTTATGTGGTAGGTCTGCTCAAAATTAACAAGTGAGTCACAATATTCATAACATTCCAGAAGCTGGAAGGAAAACACTGCCATAGAGGGTATATATTAGTTATGGGCGGGAAGCCCTATTTATATAGAACATATTTGACCTTTAGTCCAAACTCAGAACTCACACAATCTCATTTAGATATGTGATTTTGTTCTTCCTTTGCTCCCAAAAGACTGATATTGAGTTTCTGGTGTCCAATAGAATGCCATTATAATAAGATAACAATTGAAGCTACTTGTGAACCCTTTCACAACTAGCAGCAAGTGCGAACTCAGTAAGTGTGGATCACAGCTAAGGTTTTGTTTAAGGCTCCTACTCTTTCAGGGGAGCTTGGGTGGCTCAGTCGGTGAAGCGTCCGACTTCGGCTCAGGTCATGATCTCGCACTCCGTGAGTTTGAGCCCCACGTCGGGCTCTGTGCTGACAAGTCAGAGCCTGGAGCTTGTTTCGGATTCTGTGTCTCAGTCTCTCTCTCTGCTCCTCCCCCGCTGACACACTGTCTGTCCATCCGTCGGTCTCTCTCTCTCTCTCTCTCTCTCAGAAATAAACATTAAAAAAAAATTTTTTTTTTAAAAAGGCTCCTAGTCTTTCAGGAGACTTTGCAGAGCCTAGAATCCTTTCTTTATACTGTGGGCAATGCAGACATGGGTTCCCAATGGTACTTTCCTTCGTAACTCCCTTGACCTGAAACACATAATCAAGAACCCAACCACAGGGGTGCCTGGGTGGCTCAGTCGGTTAAGTGTCCAGCTCTTGATTCTGGCTCACGTCATAATCTCACAGTTTGTGAGATCAAGCCTTGAGTCGGGCTCAGTGCTGGCAGCATGGAGCCTGCTTTGGAGTCTCTCTCTCTTCCTCTCTCCCACCATTCCCCCTGCTCTCTTTCAAAATGAATGAATAAACTTAAAAAAAAAATGTAAGAACTCAAACATAGCAGTCTCATTTTGTTGTTTTGTGTTTAAGTCAGTTAATTCAACACTGTTTAATGAACTCAATGTTTACTCTGGACTCCTTTACCCACTCATTCATCTGCTGAACAAAAAATCAGCCATAGAAGGCTACCGAGTGGTTGAAATGTGGCCCATGTGACTAATAACCAAATATTTAATTTCACTTCATTTTAATTCATTTAAATCCAGAGAGCCATATGTGGCCAGTGGCCACCATATTGGAGATGACAAACTGAGTATTAGAAAAGTACAAACCTGTGCATTCAACATCCAGTACACTCTCTTTTTAGTGGGAGAGGAAATAAAAACCACGTTTCCCACATGACCTTGATACTAAGATTCTGGATCAATTAGGCTGTGCTAATTAACATACTTACGCAGCACTTGGGGACAGAAATGAAGCAGAAGGTAGTTTCTTGCCTGTCCCCTGTTCACTATTTCTACTGTCACCCTCATCTTCCTTCCTCAGCATCCTGCATATGTGGACAGGCTTCATCAGGGGGAGATTCTTAACTCTGATGTCATTGTTCCAGAGAACCCCCCAAGCAAGAGAGAGAGCCAGCTCTACACTGGTCTGGAGTCATTTCTGGAGGTTGGGCAGATAGCCCCATCATTCCTTCAACACTTCCAATTTGAGAAGCACCTCTTCCCGTGTTTAAATTCCTTCCAGTTTATGTACCTAGAGTGGTTTCTTTTCTTCATTCTCACTGCCTGATACAACCGATCAAGATGCTAGATGTGTATCCAGGCTTAACCCCTACACCATCAAAAATGCAGAGAACGTAGATTCAGCTTCTCTGATTGTCTACCGTGTCACAAATGTTCACCTCTAATCCCATGACCCCTTCACTGTGCAGTAAACAAGAGTAAGTAAACAAAGTAATATTCTCCACCTGCTTAACTCCCCTCCCTCCCTCTCCTGCATATACATTTACTGAGCTACATCTACGTGTCCAGCAGTCCGAGGCACAAGGGCAGTACACATCCACACAGACGTTGAAGCCTCCCAGCTTCAACCTCAAGTGCAACAGATGACAAAATTCATGGCACCATTACAACGCAGTGGGTCAACGCTACAAAAGAAAAGTAGAGAGATGCACTGATGGAGCAGGCTAACCCTGACACGGAGCTGGGCAAAAACCCTCAGGATGAAGTGAAGTGTAGGCAGAAAACAGAATAATGAGTAAGAAAAGAATGAGTAGCAAAAGAAGGGGGAATAGAAGATTATGTTCCTGTAAGATGTGATTTCCGAAGCATGAAAATAAAGCTGTAAATTTCAGCAACACAGACCCACCCGAGAGGTTTCTGCTGTGTTGTGAGATGAGAGACATAACGTGATTTATAACACACAGAGTAAACTCTCAGCTTGTGGGCAAATGGAAGCTGGGATCTTTGCAATCCTCAGAGTAATTGCTGAATGTGTTTCCAGAAGCATAGCAGGCAGGATGTCGAAATGCAAAACAGAAGAAAGAAAATGACTCTGTTACTGAAGAAATTTATGTTCCCTTTATCAGAGACAAGTGATCTAGCTTCCTATTTCTCCAAATACCCACTGCTGTTTTATAAGGACAATCCTTTAATTACCTCAGAAAGACAGCACAGAGAGGTCTGCTTTACGAAATGCTAACATTCCCTAAGTAAGATATATGCCCTTGAGAACAACATATACGTGGACACAGCGATATTGTATGGCACTTATGACGTAGTTGACTGTAGTTAATGACTGCTTATCCCATTCAGGGGAAGCTTAAAAACAGTCTCACTCACACACAAATTTATTCAAGAAATTTAGATAAGATGTGCAAACCCCATAAATCTGAACAGGCAGTTTCGTATAATTTAGGACCACTACATTTAACAGTCTAACTGGCCAATGACGCACAAAACAAGCAGTAAAGGGTATTTCTTTCACACATTTTGTTACTTGCTACCCAATTCAGTTTGTTCAGTTCACGTGTCAGTTCACGAGAGTGACCCTACACACCCTGAATCTGCAGAATAACATGGTAGCCAAACTCAACCAAGTCACCGCTGACTGATCATAATACAGCCACGTCACTGAGAGCCAACCAGATCTGCTTTGTTCCTGATGGACTTAGTGCACTTTTCTCCGTTGTGGAATGCGCTTCTTCTATTTCTTTAATATGCAAGAAACGTCTTTATGTTTTTATTCAAAACATTAGAAACTCACGCCCGATGCATTAACTTTAAACAGCAAATGTGACGGACTCGTGCACACACTTCACTGCGAAGAGGAGACTCGGCAAAGTAAAGCATCAGAATGCCATCCTCCAAATAGTTTTAGAGACTCAAGACTTGTCCAACAAGGCGATTCAGCCCTTCCTATGCACTAATGAGCTCCTCTGTCTTTTATTTATTTGGGACATAGAGTTGCTGTTGGTTAGTGAGCAAAGCCAGTGACACCCACATGACTCCTTCTTGGTCACTTTCTCCAACCCACCCAGCCCATCCCCACCCAGAAGCCCAGTAAACCAGTGACAACAAAATGCTCTTGTGCCCCGGGTTGACTGCTCCTCAGGAGTTTTATAGACCACCTAACAATCAAAGAAGGGGGTAAAGGCCGCCTCTGTGCCCGCAGTTACTTTGTCTTTCCTCACCGGCTCCCCACGTTCCCCGCCCACCCCCCCCACCCCCAGCACTGCCACCACCATATCCTCACACGGCTAAGCAGCCAGAGGCATGGGGCTTTTCAGCCTGAATTTCACGGCGTGATAAAATGCAGGGGCTGTTTCCCTGGGGACCTCAAAGCCCTCCTTTGTGAGCCCAGTTGAGGGTCAGGTTAAGTCCTGCATTTTGGCAGCAGGAATCTGTCTGCCTTCACGCTGAGGTCTGCTAACGGGGGCGAGAGGAAGGGAATTCCATAGAGAAGCCAGTCTCAGAAAGCGTTTTCTCGGAGGCACAGCCCCCTCTGCCACTAGACAGAAATCGGGCAAATGTGAATCCACTGCCCACCGCGCTGATAGCCCTACCAAATCAATTTGATTAAGCCGCGAGGGACAGGGCCTTCTCTTTCTTGCAAGGCTGAGTTCTCACTTGTTGCTTTAAAGAGAAAGAAAAGCAAAGCACAGCCTTTAGCTCAGACGTTTTAATCACCAAGAAGAACTTGCAAAAAACAGTACTGGAAAGAATGAAGATATATTTCTTGGGTCTTTTTTTTCCCCCCACTTGCAATTAGATCGGAGAACTTTGAAATTAATTCTTCTCAATACAAGAAAGCTGTTGTTCTATCTAAAGACAGTGTCCCCAGTGAAAAGGTTTACAGCACATGATTAATGTCGATCATTTCTGTAAACTATCATGACAATTTCTGCTCCAGAAGGAAACCGACCGGTAGAGATTGCCCTTAAAAACGTAAATCATTCAATATGACACGCATCAGTAGTTTGAACACAGAGAGGGTTTCCTAATGTAATTATAACTGACACAACAAAGCTTTCTCATTGTAACAGGATTATATTTCCTTCTAGAAAGCTGTCCCGAGATTAGAAACTTACTTCAGAAGTTCAACCTATATGTGGAAAGATCAGCATTTTTAAATTATGAAAATAAGCAGGGTAGTCAGACAGATAGAATACCCAAGGAGTAAGGAGTTTTTCAGGGGATGCAAGCAATAAGGAACAAAAAATTTTATGAATCTGACGAGTCATTGCAAACATAATTGGATATAGACACACATACACACGCACACATGCACACGCACACACACACAAAAGCAACACATTACCAACTAAACAATTCATCTTTGGTAAGTGGAGGGATAATCTGATGTCTGGAATAAGAAGAAGGAAGCTCTCAACAAAATGTTCAATGAAATAAAATAGCAATCCTTACATTCATCTTCTCATTAAACTTAGTTCTTGTGATCATTTTGTTTTTACTTTCAGTGACGTGGATGCAATTATTCCATCAGTTTTTAAGTTTATTTCTTTTGAGAGAACGAGACAGCATACATGCGCTAGTGGGGAAGGGGCAGAGAGAGGGACAGAGAGAATCCCAAGCAGGTCCCACACTGTCAGCACAGAGCCCCACGCGGAGCTCAAACTCATAAACCACGAGATCGTGACCTGAGCCAAGATCAAAAGTCAGATGCTTAATTAACCAAACCATCCAGGCGACCCTCCATCAATCTTTTAAAATAAATTCTAGACACACCAATGCAAGAATTGGTACTCCGTTTTATGGATTCCTAACAGTGCTTATGTTACCCACAAGAGGTCTTTATGTTGGGGTGGGGGGAAGGTGTGTTCGCCACTTGTACCCATGGATCTTTGTCTAATCAGTCAAAATAACTATCAACCCAAGATACCGGTGACTATAACTTTAAGCTTAAAATCAGATGTTGCACTAATGAATTGGGCCCTCCTATTCTAAGTTACATTATTATTCTGTCCTGCTTCTGTTTAAGATTTAGGTTGATGAGAATATCACTATGTATAGTACCTTTTGGCCTTACCATTACATGAGATGCGTTTCCCACGTGTCATTTTGAAATGAAATGCTTTTACCACAAAAGGATCTCAATTTCAAATGCGAGCTCCTTCGTGTGCAACTCAAGGTTCCTCTGGGAAAAGCACAACGAGACAGAGGGAGCTGTGTGCAACCTCACATTGATGGGGGAACGTCAACATGTCCAGCTGTCCAGCAGCAGAAATGTCCACACCCTCCTCAATCAGAAGGGTGGACCAAAAAAACTTTCTGCAAATGTTGGCAGGGCATCAGCTGACTAAAATTTCAACTGCTGGCCTTCCTGAAGAAAGACTTCTTGTCTGAACCCTCACATTCTATATGCAAGACACCTGAACTTTTTAAATGTTAATAAATGGCCTTGTGTAACTAACAGAGTGGTAGATTTATGGGATTGTACTTTGTTTTTACTATTGCTTCCACTTTTTATATTTCTCTACTCACCTTTTGAATCTGTGGTCCTTAAGCTCTTTTGTTTCTTCTATTTATTTTGCAATCTATCTTATCTTTCAAACTCTGTCTGAATCTAGAAAGTTGGGTCCACCCATAATATATAAGTTTGTATGAGATTTCTTCTCCTCCTTCTTCCTCCCCCTCCCTCCCCTTCTTCTTCTTCTTGAGACATAGAGTGAGCAGGAGAGGGGCAGAGGAGGAGAGAGAATTTGAAGCAGGCTCCGTGTTCAGGAGCCTCATGCAGGGCTTGATCCCATGACCTTGGGATCGTGAGGTGAGCGGAAATCAAGTCAGATGCTCAACCAACTAAGCCACCCAGGTACCCCTAGTGTTTTTTTTTTTTTCTTCTTACACGAAGATTGGGAGTAGGGAGGCTCTATAGAGACATACAGATGACCTTGGATTCTGGAAAATAGGTAGTTTTAAGACTTTCCATAATTTACTTTTTCAAAGGAAGCAAGGCTATCTCTAGCTCTAGTAGGCATCCAACCTCAGGAGAATTTTTTGCTGGGGAAGAAGAGCAAGATGATCATGTCTATCAGACTCTGTTTTTTTAAGTTAATCATAAGGAAATGCTGGTGAGTTCAGGAACAAGAGTAATCAGCATGGCACAATCGAGAAAGACATCTTCAGGCATGTGAATGTGAATTTTGTAGTCCTAGTGATTTTGGAAGCACTGTCAGAGTTCTGAAATACTTTGCTACACTACAAGGATGTCATATTCCTCAGCATGATTGTAAATGTAAAGCACTAACACCTATTTTCCATCTATACTTGGTTACAATAGAAAGGTTTATATCTTTTGTAGATGGCAATTAATAATAAAGCCTATTCCTGCATGCTAAAAAAAGGGGGGGGAAGGGGAAGACTTGAAAATAGAATACTTTTTTAATTTTAATTTTTTAAAATTTACATCCAAATTAGTTAGCATATAGTGCAACACTGATTTCAGGAGTAGATTCCTTAGTGCCCCGTCCCCATTTAGCCCATCCCCCCTTCCACAACCCTTCCAGTAACCCTCAGTTTGTTCTCCGTATTTGTGAGTCTCTTCTGTTTTGTCCCCCTCCCTATTTTTATATTATTTTCATTTCCCTTCCCTTAGGTTCATCTGTTTAGTCTCTTAAAGTCCTCATATGAGTGAAGTCATATGATTTTGGTCTTTCTCTGACTCATTTCACTTAGCATAATACCCTTCAGTTCCATCCACGTAGTTGCAAATGGCAAGATTTTATTCTTTTTCATTGCCAAGTCATACTCCATTTTATATATATATATATATATATATATATATATATATATACACATACATACACACTCCATTATACACACACACACACACACACCCCACATCGTCTTTATCCATTCATCCATCGATGGACATTTGGGCTCTTTCCATACTTTGGCTATTGTTGATAGTGCCTGGGTGCCTGTGTCCCTTCAAAAAAGCACACCTGTATCCTGTGGATAAATGCCTAGTAGAGAAATTGCTGGATCGTAGGGTAGTTCTATTTTTAGTTTTTTGAGGAACCTCCATACTGTGTTCCAGAGTGGCTGCACCAGCTTGCGTTCCCACCAACAATGCAAAAGAGATCCTCTTTGTCCGCATCCTCGCCAACATGTTGTTGCCTGAGTTGTTAATGTTAGCCATCGAATCATACTTTAAGAGAATATTTCATACAGTATTTGTAGGCTCTAATGACATCAAGGTCGAGGGCTCGATCCCCATGTGGCACGATTTGCTGTACGCAAAGCAACCTGTTCCACCTCGAAAGGCTCTCTGAGCAGGCCGCTGGTAAAAAATGCACTATTCCTCTTGTGGAAACAGGCAGCGTTTTTCAGCCTCAGCACTAGTAACAAGTGGGGTTGACTAAATCTCTGTTCAGGAAGACTGTCCTGTGTGTTGTGCAATGTTGGCAACGTCCATAGCCTCTACCCACTAAATGTCAGTAGCATCTCGATCCCCATCTGTGAATGGGGAGGTCTCAGAACACTGACAAATGTCCGAGGGAGAGAGAGGGAGGGCAAAAGTGTCCCCAGTGCAGAACCAGTGGGACAGGGTGAAGAGCCTATGACTAAGCTCAAAACCACCACCAGCAGGGGAAAAGCATCCAGAACAGTCCTGCTTGTTCTGAATCAGAACCCTCGTGGCCATGATTGTGGATGTCTCAATAAGAGAATCCAGGTGGGAATCCTGCCACGAGGCCAAAACAAGTAGGTCACAACAAAAGCAACTCACTGCAACCGTTCAAAGGATGAAAGAAAAGAGGAAGTAAAACAAAAAACAATTGTAACTAACTCTTGAAAATAACTTTAGGTGCTTGCAAAGTATTTCCAAGCCAACATTGCTTTGAATGATATTTCTGTGGGACTTCTGGAATATTCATGAGAAAAAAGTCAAATCTGTTAGCTTTTGAGTGAACAGAATGTTTCCAGCCAGAAGCTATTTTAGAAATACTTTCCCTTTTAGCTTTCCCTCTCAACCTTCCTGAGAAAACCCAAGACTTCATGAAGATGAAAGAATGAATCATTATATTACTGAAATCCTTGCGCTATACTTCTTGGAGCCAAACAAGCATCTTAACCACATACATTTTTTTTTTAATTTTTTTTTCAACGTTTATTTATTTTTGGGACAGAGAGAGACAGCATGAACGGGCGAGGGGCAGAGAGAGAGAGGGAGACACAGAATCGGAAACAGGCTCCAGGCTCTGAGCCATCAGCCCAGAGCCCGACGCGGGGCTCGAACTCACGGACCGCGAGATCGTGACCTGGCTGAAGTCGGACGCTTAACCGACTGCGCCACCCAGGCGCCCCTAACCACATACATTTTGATTTGACCTCATTTCAACACCATGACCTGTTTGATTCAGCTCAGCCATCTAAATGGGAGCAACAAACATCAAAACTCCCCACAAAGCACCTGAAATGCAGTGAAATTCATTACATCGTAATCATGTCACAAACTGACAGACAAGCCAATTAAAAGTTTAGACGCTTCTCAGATTAATCTTCAGAGTAGAAAATAATTTATATGCCTCTAAAGTTGACCAAATAGTATATTAAAATAGAATAATTACATAAGGACCATTTTATAACAAAGAAAACAAATTTAATTGGATCACCTGCTAAAAAAAAAAGCTTCCAATAAGTAAACACTCAAAATATATAACTTGGCCATAATTCTGCAGTCTAAAATAAGCAAAATCATTCAAAATAGGCAATTTTTAACAAATGTGATATACCTAAGCCAAATTGAAGAGTGAAAGTTCTTTATATATATTTTATAAATGTTTGTTTTTGAGAGAGCAAGAGAGACAGAGCATGAGCGGGGGAGGGGCAGAGAGAGAGGGAGACACAGAATCCTAAGCCGGTTCCAGGCTCCGAGCTGTCAGCACAGAGCCTGGCACGGGGCTCAAACTCACGGACTGTGAGATCATGACCTGAGCCAAAGTCGGACGCTCAACCGACTGAGACACCCAGGTACCCTACTATATTCTTTATATTTTGACCAAATACTATCACTTCATAAAAACTAAGGAATCATAGAAATGTGTTACTCATAGAGTAGCAACATTATTTTTAAAATACTCCAATGAGGGGCGCCTGGGTGGCGCAGTCGGTTGCGCATCCGACTTCAGCTCAGGTCACGATCTCACGGTCCGTGAGTTCGAGCCCCGTGTCGGGCTCTGGGCTGATGGCTCAGAGCCTGGAGCCTGCTTCCGATTCTGTGTCTCCTCTCTCTGCCCCTCCCCCCTTCATGTTCTGTCTCTCTCTGTCTCAAAAATAAATAAAAACGTTAAAAAAAATTAAAAAAATAAAATAAAATAAAATAAAATACTCCAACGAATCTCTGCAAAATCCAGATATGTTAGTAAACAGCCAATTTTAACATATATAAGCTCAGTTCCATTTTAATTTTTTGTACATCTCTTATTTCTCTAGTAGGGGCAGCTGGCTGGCTCAGTCAGTAGAGCCTACGACTCCCGATCTTGAGGTTGTGAGTTTCAGCCCCACCGGGTTGGGTGTAGAGATAACTTAAAATCTTTAAAAGTGATGTTATAAATATGTGGATACATGGTAAGTGGAAGGACGCCATATAGAAGGAGACATACAGTCTAGATGTGCAGTAAATAAAATTGGAATCCATGACTGAAAATAACCTTGGTATTTTTTCTTTAGCATAAAAAAGCAAGCAAGGGGGGCTACTGGCTGGCTCAGTACGTGAATCGTACGACTGTTGGTCTTAGGGTTGTAGGTGTGAGCCTCACGTTGGGTGTAGAGATTACTTAAAAATAGAATCTTAGGGGAAAAGAAAAAGGAAGCGAGGAGCGACACTCTCCCGAGTCAGCGTCCCCTGTATCACCAGACCCTCTGTTACAACGGCCACAATAGAGAAAGATTCAAGGATGTGAAGATGCACCAGACAAATACTCTCCTGCCCTAGTCTACTTCTCTTCCAGGAATGATACCTGAATGCCTTCAGCACAAAACCAGGGCTGGAAGACACAGCTCACCAAGGCACCGCCAGCCTTCCATTGAGCCCCACGCCTTTACCCGCCAGCCACAGTATCTTCCCGGCCCACAGAGAATGCCTGCTCCTTCACCTCATTTTTTTTGCCACAATCCTATCATTATCTTCTCTTGAACTCACGAGGCCAAGACTTTTGTCTTTGTTCCCAGTGATAGCCTCAGAGAAACTCTGCACGAGAAGGGGGTACTCGATGAATGAACATCCAATAAGATCCCATCACTCCGAGGCTTCACAAGACCAAGTCCTACAATTTGAAATTTCCCTCCAGCAACAACAGCCCCCTCGAGTTTTGCCAGCACGAGACGGTGCTCTGACAAGCACCAGCACTTCCCGGACATCTTCTCAGCACCCGCACTTCCCGGACATCTTCTCAGCACAGCAAGCTGCCTCTCTCCCCAGGGGTTGAAGTAGATTTCCCAGGGAGCTGAGCAAGCTCCACGTCTGGGCTCCTCACTCCACACGAGCCCCTCCAAAGCCCCGGAAGATGGCCTCGCAACGTGTTCACACACAAAATTGGCAAACGTAATGTCGTTACTCGTGTTTCTTCATTACGTAAGTTTGCGTTCCACACACCTGAGTCACATTTCGGCAAGCGGCTTCATCTTCGGCAGAGGGCTGGCCAGCGTGTGTTGTATCTGCTGCCCAGGACAGCTGCCCGGGGAGCCCGCCACCGCTCTAGAGGTGGTGCGATCCCCTCATGCAGACTCACAACATCTCCCATGGGCTCCAGGGATGCAGGGACTGTCCCAGGAGTTGTCCAGGCTGCTGCAGAAGACCACAGCATCTCCGCACTGGGTGAATTGTTGCCTCGCAATGTGCGCATACACCTGTCTGTTGATGTACGTCCCATGTGCCCTTTATGAGAACTGCCCTAGAGGCTTCTTGGATAACCAGGAAAAGGCAAGTGAGAATCAGACAGTGCTGAAGCATATTCTATTTGCAAGTGAGGGTAGAGCATTGTCCGAATTTAGAGCTACAACATGGGACAAGTAGAACAATTGTAGGAATGACAAAAAAAAAAAAAAAATCAAAACACAGAGGATCGATGATGATACAGTCCCATACGATAGAGTCTGAAAAAGAGGCGCAGGCTGATAATGACGGATATCACCCGCAGGAGGCTGTCCTTTTAACCACGCTGCGGAATCAAACCAACAGGAGAGGTGTAGACGGAGAAATCCAATTTGTAGTCACAGAGGGAGGACTGGGGGAAAACCATTTGAAAAGGAGTCAAGGCTTCACAGAACTAGTTTATCAATGAAAGACATTTCAAAGCCTTAAAAGAAAAATTACTAATGCCCATTGCTAATTAATCATTCTACGGATTCTCATGCAAATGCTCTTTGGGTGGCTTTGATCCGCACTGACACCTGAAAGAAAGCACACAGTGTCTGCAGACTGGGGAGATACTGGGAAGGCATGGGGCGCCGGAGGACACAGAGGTCTGTGCCTAATACCCTGAGAATTCTGGAACCGCTCGCTCGGGGCGGCCAAGCAGCAGAAGGCGCCATCCCGGCCAGCCCCAGGGACTCAGAGATGGCCCGTCCCTCTCGGGCCGCAAGACACGTACCCTCATCAAAAGCAGATGGCCTTCCCATGCCCTCTTTCTTAAAACCGATGCAAATCGCCTTTCAGGACTCTCCAGTACCACCGTGTGCGTGAAAAGGAGAACAGAATATGTTAAGGCCTTGAGGAACTGGGTAGAAAATGTTCAATAAAATTAGCCAGAGAGCGGCAAAGTAATAGAACTGTCACCTGGTCGAGGAGGAAGAGGAAAGATTATCTGCGGAACATTAAACAGGAGTCCTAAAATTTCAGAGCAACATTCTGATCTAACGGGCAGTCAAGTGTCATGAAGTTCACCGTTTTTACCTGACTTACAACAGAAGTGTGTCAGAGGGACGGGCCTCTGCTTTGTGGGATTCTCAAGCGGGTGCGCTGAAAACCATTTAAAATGATATTAACTCAAGAAACAATTTCCCAAGTTGAGATTTCTCCACTGGCTTCTACAAGGCCACACAATCACTTCCGAGTGGGAAATCGTGCATAAAAACGGGCAGACTGCTGGCGTTCGTATCTATGTGAACCAGGCTCCTGTCTAAGGGTAGCTGGAAGGCCACTTACACTCCTCGAGTTTCCATCAAGTTAGTGACCACAGGGATCAGAGGTCCTGTCTCAGGGTGAAATCTCCCCAGTGGACACGCCGTTTGGACAGCAGCTCAAGAGAGAGGAATGCCATTAGCAGCACCCTGGTATAGTCGGTCTTTGGCTTATGTTTTTAGGTATGATTTCAAACAACACACGCATTTATACACAATAGAAGACTATCCTAAATTGGAAGTGAATGAGAAGAAACAAGACAAAATGAGCACAGGAAATGGAACCAATAAAGTGTCTGATACCCAATTATACTCTCCAGAGGCGTTACCGCTCTTGGGTGGGGACCACGAGCATGGGTCTGAGCTTCCTCCCACCAGCACGAGAAGAACTGATCAGTCCGCCCAATTCAAGTGTGCCTCCGTTCAGAGCCAGGAAGGAGTCTGGGAAAACAGGCCTTCCTGACACAAATACTAAAAAGGATTTTCTCCTCATGTTCAGAAATACCACATTCTACTAAGAGAATGGACTCAAGAGTGCCTTCGTAGTAGCCATGTTGAGGGGCTCACAGAGTTCCTTCTCACAGCATGTTTCACGAGAGGGTAGCATCTCACCAAAGCCAAGTCAATACCCACACTTCTAAAGGGTTCCACAAACTGTGAGTGCATCGGCAGTCCTTCGTCCCATTTAGAACACTGGATATAATTCACAACCCTCACACTCATTCATTTCTTTCATGCTCATTTTTGTCATGTGCTCATCTCTTCACTGCCTCTGTTGTCATTTTGGTCATTCTGAGGTGGAACGCAGAAGGCACAGAGCTCAACTGAGAGCGATCCATGAACAGGTGTATGTGAACCCACTGTCCTGTCACATGGCTTGGAAGCTGTCCTGCATTGAAAGGAAGTGCCCACAGAAAGTCTTACTGTCTACACAGGAAGTGAAGCAGATCTCGTTGGCACCACCTTCCAAATACCACACTGTCTCCCTCACCCCCTCCAGATGACTGATACACGTGCAACTATGCAAGACCTTCAGCGATTCCCTTTTGCATCAATCAATCAATCGCTCTTTTTCTCAACTCCTTCTCTCCCTCACCTGGCTTAATTTTTCTCCTTTGCTCTCCTTGCCAACTACCACCACATTTAAATTTGCTTCTTGCGTTTCTTGTGTGTTGCCCACATTGGAAGTAGCTCCATGAGGACCTGGAACGCTCTAGCTTTTCTTTTTTTTTTTTTTTTTTAATGTTTATTTATTTTTGAGAGAGAGAGACAGAGCATGAACGGGGGAGGGTCAGAGAGAGAGAGAGACACAGAATCTGAAGCAGACTCCAGGCTCTGATCTGTCAGCAGAGAGCCCAACGCGGGGCTCGAACCCACGAACTGTGAGATCATGACCTGAGCCGAAGTTGGATGCTTAACCAACTAAGCCACCCAGGTGCCCCTCTACCTTTTCATTTTAGTATCATTTGAGTCCACAACAGGGTTTGGCACCCAGTAGGCATTCAGTAAACATTCAATGAACTGGTAAAGAATGAGCTGGTGGGATGCCTAGGTGGCTCAGTTGGTTAAGTGTCCAACTTTGGCTCGGGTCATGATCTCACGGTTTGTGGGTTCGAGTCCCACATCAGGCTCTCTGCTGTTAGCGCAGAACCCACTTTAGATCCTCTGTCTCCCTCTCTCTCTGCCCCTCCCCCACTCATACTCTCCCTCTCTCAAAAATAAAATTGTAAAAAAATTTTTAAACAATGAGCTGCATAACACAGGACTGAAGATACAAAACCAAGGTCTTCATTTTCCAGTTGACTTTATTGAGTAACAAGCATGGTGCCAGGTGCTAAGGATTCAGCGGTGACCAAAATAGACACGGCTGGAGCCCTCGGGGAATTTTCCAGTGAAATCATTTGGCACTGATCCTGAACAGGATACAATGCATGGTTTTGCACCTCAGCTTCAGCCTCAGACCGTGTCTCTGACCTAACTTCCAACTCCAAACCTTGCAGTCTCAGCCAGCACGATACCTCTGTTGTCCAGGCCATGACCCTAGTCCTTGGAGCTAGACCCGTGTCTTGTCTTCCTTTGGTCTGCATCCCTGATTGAGGCCACGAGTACAGGACTTTAGGATTCGCAAACCGTATTTCTGTCGACGGGCATGCCATGAAATTAAACACAACCCCGTTCCCGCCTGAAAATAAATCTGTGCCCTACGACTAGGAAATATAATACCATAAAAAACAAATAAACTATGGTCTTGTTGAAGGTCTATTTTTATTCCACTGATCCAATGAGATATTTATCTCAGAAAAAAAAAAATACTTCTGATCTTCTCCTAAGAACTCGCCATGATGAAGATTTAAAAAAAAAAAAAAAAAGGTCCTTTCTCAGCATACAAACAAGATTTGGCCTTCCTTGATTCTTGCTTTTATCTCCATTTAATTCACCAAATGTAGGAACTAGATCAGACTTTTAAGAATTAAACCTTGCACAATGTCCAGTAGCCAACTTAACCCAGGGCCCACTCTGTGATCTCTATCCCATGACTACAGCTCTCATTTCACAGGTGGTGACATGACTTACCCATCTGTTTATCCTTCTAGAATAGTCTATAAGCTTCTTAAAATCAGGGGCTGTGTGTGTCATTCAGAGTTTGGTAAGCCAAGGTCATCTGGGGGCCAAACCAGCCTGACACCTGCTATTGTCCCGCTCGCAATGAAAGCATAGTTTTTAATTTAAAGGTGGTTGAAAAAAAAAATCAAAACAAGAAAATGATTTGGTGAGTATGCGACAATTATATGACAATCAAGCATCAGTGTCTGAAAACAAGGCTTTCCTGGCACACACGGCCATTCATTTACTAAACATACTATCTGTGGAGGTTTTCAGGCCATCAGCAAACAGCTGAGTAACCAGAACAGGGTCACTACATCCCACAAAGCCCCAAATCCTCGTGATCTGGCCCATTAGAGGAAGAATTTGCCAAGCGCCTATCTAAATCATCATCTCCTCCCCACAACACGGAGGGAACCCCGAACAGAGAGGGCAGGGGGCATTCATCAAATGTTTATTAAAATGAACCGAAGTTGTTAGAATTCTAATGTTTGGAAAGAGTCTCAGACCTCAAAATTGCTCTTTTATCTCGTAAAGCACTTTTTTAATATTTAGCATTTTTTAAAGTTCACTTATTTATTTTGAGAGAGAGAGCAAGTGCAAGTGGGGCAGGGAGAGAAAGAGAGGCAGAGAGAGACAGAGAGTCCCAAGCGGGCTCTGTGTTGTCAACAAGGAGCCCGACGTGGGCTCAGACTCACAATGGTGAGACCACGACCTGAGCCGAAATCAAGAGTCAGATGCCATCTGGGTGCCCCTCATAAAGCACTTCTGATACCATCAGCAAAACAGGGCTCTGGCAGTTACAAAGCAAGTTCATCTGCTGTAGGAAGCTCACTCACCCACTGTGATAAAGTAGAAAAGACGCTCTATCCAGGGGGATGTCAGTCCACCAGCAGGAGCATCAGTGGAATAAGCACAACTGGGCAGTAGACCCTCTGAGTCCCAGAACCCTACAATCAACACACAGCTCCATCATCAGATGCCAGCACGGGCCTGGCCAGGTGTGGCATCTGATGGGTATCGGTGGAGGAGAAGGGAAGAGCATGAAGGCATCAGAAAACTGAAGGAGGCTTCCCGGGTGTCCACCTGCTATGTCTGCCCCAGCCCCCTGCTTGTGTATTTCCAACACCTGCACAGGACATCTTGCTGCACGCCCGCAAATGCCTCCGACTGGGGAAAGAGCCTTCCTCGTACCACAGCAAAGTTAATCCTGCCACCTCAGTACATGGGACACGGTGGCCCTGGTGACCAACACTGAGCACAGAATGCCTCATTGTAGCCTTTCTGCCTCCATTTTCCCATCAATACAAGAGGGACAAAAATATACCTCTCAGTCCTATGCAGCAATATTGAAGGCTCCCCTTTCTTGGCTACCCTTTAGAATATTCGGTCATACCCTATTTACCCAGCTGCTGAAAACCTTTCCTGCCCTACACCTTTGGACCAGGCTCCGAATCTACCCATTTGTCTCGGTCCACTAGGACACTTCCTCATCCAGGCTGCTAAGTGTTTCCACCCGGATTACTGGCAGCATCTTTTACCTCAACGTCCCCCTTCCTAACTCACTGTTCAAAATCTATTCTTCCCATGGAAGCCAGAACCTTTATGCCTGGGATGGACCCCGCCTGCCCACGAAGTTCAGACTCAACAGCTCCCACAGCCCTGCATGACTTAACCCTGCTCGCCTCTTAGCTGTGGCTCTAGGCATTCACCAACCTCAGGCAACTGTAATGCTCTAGCCACACCCACATAGTATCTTAGAATTTGTAGTTGGTGTAGACACCTTGAAAGTACGTGGCAGTCATGAGGACTGTGATTTTAACCTCACAGTTTGGACAACTGAAGGTCAACATGTTCCCAAGACAGAGAAGTATGGAAGTAGGGGAGTAAGGCAGGGGGTGGAAGAGTCCAGGATACATTCACGCACAGGCTTATGACACACATAATGGGCTCAATGGCACTGGGGACTGTGGGAGACTGTTCTCCCACTCAAGTGACAGGGAAGCCAAGGTATTGATCCGCCCTCTCCTGACCATCAGGGTATAACTCCCAGCACCTGCAGCCTCACCCCCACTTGGTAGAGGGCACAGGTTCTCAGGCAGAGTGTGACAGGTGCTCCAGAAAGAGCCACGGGTGTTGAAGGGATCAGCCAACACCACAGAGGGGATACAGGAAACTCCTGTCTGTACCTGGCTCTTCCAGTGCTAATTCTTCACATGTGCCCTTGTCCATTTTGCTTTCTTACAACATGCTGCCACCTGCCAGGAACACTGACAAAGCCCTCCACCTCCCGCTGCAGCAATGAGCTAACGCACCTTCAGGCATTAACGTCAATGTCGTCCGACGGTCTGGGGTCCTTCTGTTATTTGCCCTATCTGTTCACCCACAGCAATTTTCAAGTTCTGTTATAATTTCCTCCTGTTGTCTTCTTCCCCCCCTAAGACTGGGCACTGGCTCAAGGTTGTCGGGTTCATCCCCAGAGCCTAAGATATTTGGTAAGTGTTCGGGGAATATCTGCTGGATGGATGAAGGGACTCATTCTAGGAATAAATGTATGAATTGATTTAATACTTGCTCTTAGGAATACTGTCATTTGAGAAGGGGCCCCAAGAAACTCTAATGTGATGACTATGGACGTGACCCAGGCTCCTTGAGTGAGTCAGTTTGGGGATGTCTACCTCTTCCAGTTTTGTTCTGTGTTGAAAAGGCATGCACCAGAACGCTCTGGAAAACAGTGACCCATATATGCCTTAACCCACAACTACATTCCAATCTTGTAGACTACACAAATTGTATTTCGAAGCCCTATATACACATACCCCAGAAGAGGTGGGGAGTGTCTCTTAGACTGTAGGCCCTCACTATATATTTATCACAACAGCAGAACTGCATGGTGCAGACAGTGAGATGTGCCGGGTAGAGAGAGACGGCCGGAAAGTTAAAGAGCAGACACAGGGGACCAGAGAAATGCTACAGCACAAATTAAAAGCATTTTTTAATGTTTATTATTTATTTTTGAGACAGACAGAGACACAGAGACAGAGTGCAAGTAGGGGAGGGGCAGAGAGGAGGAGACACAGAATCCCAAGCAGGCTCCAGGCTCCGAGCTGTCAGCGCAGAGCCTGACGCAGGGCTTGAACTCGTGAACCGTGAGATCATGTCCTGAGCCGAAGTCAGACGCTTAACTGAGTCACCCAGGTGCCCCCCCTTTCTAATTTTTTAATGTTTATTATTTTTGAGAGACAGAGAGAGAGAGTAAAATCATTTTTAAAGAGTATGTGACAGATTACAGCAGAAGACAGACCAGTCCAATGAGCAACTATCAGGAAGTTGGTAGATGTATTCATTTGCATGGGCTACCATGACAAAGACCTTCCCGCTGGGTGCCTTACACAACAGAAATTTACTTTGTCTCAGTTCTGGAGACTGGAAGTCCAAGATCAGGGACTGGGCAGGGCTGGTTCCTCCTGAGGTCCAAGAGGGAAGGATCTATATCAGGCCTCCCTCCTTGGTGAGCACACTCTATCTCCTCCTGCGTCCTTGCATGGTCTTCCCACTCTGTGCCTGTCTCTATCTCCTTTTTCTTTAAGGACAACAGTGCTATGGGATCAGGGCCCACCCTAGTGACCCGATTTTACCTAAACTACCCCTTGAATGACCCTAAATCCAAAAAGTCACATTCTCTGGTGGGGGGGGGGAGGGGGGAGAGCTTCAACAGAGAAACCAGAGGGAGGGCTTATTTCATCCCCAACAGGAGACTTTTTGGGATCTCCATTACTCATGTGATTTTCATAAAGGATTGAGTCTGACTGAAACCACTTTTAAAAAGCATAAAATTGAACAAAAAATCAAAATGGCTGCACTAATACTTCAGCAAAGCTCGATTTTAGGGGTGCCTGGCTGGCTCAATTGGCAGGGCGACTGAACGTTGATCTTGGGGTTGTGAATTTGAGCTCCATGTTGGGTGTGGAGATTACTTAAAAAATAAAATCTTACAGTCACCTTTTTCTCTCTTCTGGAAATCTCCCCTCCTGTCTTCTTAGCTCTTCTGTTTCAGGCACCGGGTATCACCCTGAACACGACTAAGGAGGCACAGACACAATTCCTGTCACAACTGGCTAGATCCCGTATTTTCTTGCAAAACGCCCCAGCAGCTTCCTCCACAAAGCCTTGCAGCTTTCTGAAGGCCGTCTCCTGCTGCACTATCCTTTGCCCAGCAAAGCAATAAAGCCATTGTTCCTCTTCATCCCAGACTCTGTCTTTGCATTGATTCTGAAGCATAGAGGTCAGTTTCCGATGTGACCATAAGCTGAAAAGCTGGCACTAACCAGGAGCGAATGCTGCCATGGTGAAAATAATAAACAGCCACCAACCCCACGCTGCCCATGTGGCCAGCGTTCCCCATGGCATAGGACTGCTCAGTCTTGGACACAACCAGCCATGATCACGGTCAGCAGTGTCACTTGGGAGAGCACGACAGACAGCACCATCCACCCTCCAACCTGCCCTCCGCAACTGGGAGGCAAGGACAATCACATTCTGTGGGGCCAAACATCAAAAAAGGGAAAGATGGTCTCAGAAGAGCTACGAGACTACAAGAGCTACAAGAGTTGAAAGCAGTAATTGGAAATGGAGTCGACTAAAGGGAACAGAAACAGCACACTGAGCAAAGAAAAATCAATGAAGGCAAAACAAGAAAGGAGAGTTCACCAACCCTGGTTCTTGGTAAATCACACAAAGCTCGTTTGCCCACAGCTTTTGATTATGTTCAAGGCAGATGTGTCTGTGTTTCTGTGGTGTGCACAGGCCCCCAAAGTCCAAGACCCCCCTCCCAGCTCTGCAATTAAAGCAGCGATCACAGGTCTTGTTCTGTAAATGGCCAGTCAACATTTTAAGCAGGGCTGGCTTCATGAGTGTATGGCCCATGGTGTCAACTCAGGGCCGCACGTTTGGAAAGGACCACCCACGAGTTAATGCTTTGCTGGTGCCATCTTGGAGTTCTTCATTTGCAAAAGTGTTTTCAGTCCTTAACTGAAGCATTCTCCTTTTTATCTTAAAAAATAAATCCAGGGGGCACCTGGGTGGCTCAGTCAGTTAAGCGTCTGTCTTCAGCTCAGGTCATAATCCCGCGGTGTGTGGGTTCGAGCCCCACATCGGGCTCCATGCTGACAGTGCAGAGCCTGCTTGGGATTCTCTCTCTCTCCCTCTCTCTCTGCTCCTGTCACACAAATAAACTTTAATAAAATAAAATAAAATAAAATAAATAAATCCAGCACCCTAATTCCTGATAGAAAGCGTGGTGGGAATTTTTTTTAAATACTTGTTCAAACATATCTGTAACCACATTACTGATTCTGTATGGCGGATTATTTCACTTGGACTTTCCTCCACACAATTGGCAATTTGTATGTATGTGTATAAACAATTGAAATCTATCAATATGTGTACGAGTTTATGGCCATAAACTAGCACAATGACTCGGAATTCCAACTTCACATGGGGAACATGGGGATGTGAGACTACCAAATGCAGAAAGATGTCACATGTAGAATGGAGCTCTGGTCTGGGGAAGGAGGACACCCACATCATTACCAGGTATTTCTGTACCCACAATGGGTTTGTCAGACAGTTTCCCAGCAAACATTCTGCTCTGATTTTTTAAAGTAGTTACCAGTAATCTCCAAGACAATACAGACATTGTACCACTGAAAAATAAAGTTCTGTGCATGCATGCATACACACACCCCTTTACCTTTTCAATTGGCCTCATTTATAAACAGATTCACCCTACTCAAATTACCTTAAATTACAACCTCAGAACCAATTAAGGTGTAAGCTTAAAACCTGCTGCCGCCAGAGATCTCATGGTGTCTGTAGAGAAGCTCTCCCGAACAGTAAATTCTCTTTAGGTGCAGAGGACCACAAGGAAAGGAGGTGCTGGGCTCTGTCTATGTTGCTCTCATGGGTTTGTTCACATCCTGTTCTACAGCACCATGTGTCTCTATGCAGAACCCAACTTCTATCACTTTGGGGACACATTTCACAGGTCTACATAGGCAAATATTTTTGGATCTGTGGTCTCACGCTGCACTTTCTTGTAAACACCACACCAGAAACGGTGTGAACTCAGGGAGGACATGTTCCCATGGCTCCTTGGAGAAATGCCCACTGATTGGTAGGTATGGGGTGAAGCAGTGACAAGATGAGCCCACAACATCCTGCTGTGCCAGGAATTTCATAAGGGCTCAAAAATCAATCGGCAAGCACAAAGACACAAGAGTATGGCTGAAGATGCTGTCGGTGGCACCAGGAGTGACAAACAGAGATCGATTAAAAAAAAAAAAAAAAAAGTGCTGTGAGGGATGACAGTCCAGTGAGGCGAACAAAGACTCTCCTGGACCGAACTCTGCACAGGCTCCTCTGACCTTGTGTTTTACTCCATCCTTCGGCCAGTTCTCAAGAGCCCTGTTCATGGGGCGCCTGGGTGGAGCAGTCGGTTAAGCGTCCGACTTCAGCCAGGTCACGATCTCACGGTCCGTGAGTTCGAGCCCCGCGTCAGGCTCTGGGCTGATGGCTCAGAGCCTGGAGCCTGTTTCTGATTCTGTGTCTCCCTCTCTCTCTGCCCCTCCCCCGTTCATGCTCTGTCTCTCTCTGTCCCAAAAATAAATAAACGTTGAAAAAAAATTTTTTTTAATAAAATTTAAAAAAAAAAAAAAAAGAGCCCTGTTCTAACAAGAATCCTGGTAAGTCAGTACAGCAGAACCCGCACCCTGGACATCTGGTCACCTTCGATATCTGATCAATTTCCTCATCCCCAGCATCCTCCAAGTGATGTCCACCTTCAACAAGAACCCTGTCAGGTAGGTGTACCCAGGATCCCCCTTCAGCGCTGGTGTTTGCTTTTAGTCACTTTCCTTCCACTCCCCCCATCCTGCTCCTTGGCATAAACCCCACTCACCCGTGCCAGGTTCAGAGTTGAGCTCATTCTACACTGAGGTCTCTTTGCTGCTATTGCCACAATTACCGACCGAAATCTGTTTTTTGTTTTTGTTTTTGTTCTTGTTTTACCACTCTGCTGTCAGGCTCTGGTGTTCTTTGCAAAGTAAATAAGAATGATGAGTGGTACTGATACTACAAACATGAGCATGACGATAAAGCTCTTCCTTAGACCAGAGTGCAGATTAACGCAAGCAGAGGGACAGAGGAAAGCGGTGGCTCCCAGAGCTGGCCGCACACTGAGCTGTGCCTGAGAGGTGAACCATTCCCAGTCTCACAAGTGCCTCAACCACCACTGAGAGGTGACACTAATAACGAAGTTTTCTATTCCTAGGAAAAAACATGGGAAGGAAATGGTGCCACGTGTCAACATTGGAATTGTGGAGCTATGGGTGACATGTTTTCTATTTCTGTTCTCTACGTTTTTTTTGGTAAAGATTTTACTTTTAAGTAATCTCTACACCCAACGTGGGGCTCACACTTACAGCCCTGAGATCAAGAGTTGCATGTTCTAATGACTAAGCCAGCCAGGCGCCCCTCTGATTATTTTTGAATGGGTGTGTATTGCCTTTATCATGGAAGCAGCATTTTTTAAATCTTTTTTTATGTTTAGTTATTTTTGAGAGAGAGAGAGAGAGAGAGAGAGAGAGAGAGAGCGCGCATGAGCAGGGAGGGGCAGAGAGAGAGGGAAACAGAGGATCCCAAGCAGGCTCTGCATTATCAGCACAGAGCCTGATGTGGGGCTCAGATCCACAAACCATGACCTGAGCCAAGGACTCAAACCCATGAACCGTGAGATCAAGACCTAAGCCAAAGTTGGACGTTTAACCAACTGAGCCACCCAGGAGTGCCAGCAACATTTTTTATACTATGCACTTACTAGAACAACTACTAAAGTTTAAAACATCAAATTATTTCCTTCTTGAACCTACTCAAGAACGATGTGGATATTTCAGGTACTGAAATGTTGGGGACCCAATTCATGGAAATGTTTAAAAACTGTTATTCTGTTACATAAGTTACTAGTATTAGAAAATAAAGTGGTCACTTAATTTGACCCTCAAGACATGAAAGCAGGTAAATGTGGCAATATTCACAGCGCTCATTCTGGTAGAGCTATTGACTTTGGAGGATACTACTTAAAATTGAAAACACTGACATTCCCTCCATCCAAATCATACACACTCCACAAAAAGCGACAGAGACAGAGAAACACAGAGAGATAGAGAGGAAGGAGGGAAGAAGGCACAAAGGAAAAAGATCCTAAAATTCAAACTCATTGCATACTCTGACAGATTTTCAGCAGTATGAAATCTCCTTGTTCATATTTCCACATTTAACACATTTTTAAAAAGATTTTAAGTAATCTCTACCCCCAATGTGGAGCTCGAACTCACGACACTGAGATCGAGAGCCACATGCTACTGAGCCAGCCGTATTTAACATATTTTAAAGATTAAAATGTAGGGGGCACCTGGGTGGCTCCACCAGTTAAGCATCCAACTCTTGATTCCAGCTTAGGTCATGATCTCATGGTCATGAGATCGAGCCCCACACTGGGCTCCACACTGAGCATGGAACCTGCTTAAGATTCTCTGTCCCTCTCTCTCTGTCCGCCTCCCCTGCTCACGCTCTCTCTCTCTCTCTCTCTCAAAATAAATAAATAAACTTAAAAAAAAGGAAATCACAAAAAGTATTAAAATTTAGCTATGAAGAAGCAAAGGAAAAAGAGGTTGAGAATGTCCATTTTTCACTAGTAGCAGTTCAGTGATTCTCAACTCACTATTAGATGATTTTTGCCTAGTATCATAGATGTTTTGATAAAACATTAAATAATGCTGCTACTGTGACCCAAGGGGACATTCTCTCTCTCTCTCTCTCTCTCTCTCTCTCTCTCTCTCTCACACACACACACACACACACACACACACACACACACACACACACAGTGGAGTAAAAGATTCTCAACTTTTAACTTTTAGTTGTTGCATCATTATAGTTTGGCCACAGTGGAATTTCGGAAGGCTTCATTTCTATGTTCCAAATGCATAAGATCGTGTTTACGATATGGTTAAGACCCTTAAGAAGACACACTCAATATTTTCCAATGTCCAAGAAGCAAAAATAGAAAAACTGATTTTGTAACTAAATGAAATGATGGTATGTGCCCAGAACACGGAGATTTATACCATTTATGGTAAGTGCCCTCAAGTTTGTATTTCCTCCCAGTCTCTAGACTTCTTGACGCTAGAAAATCTCTCTCACCCCCACTCAATTCACCTTACGTGCCCTGGGATGAGGTCCAGGGATGCCCAACAGCTGACCGCATCACCTCATGCCAACAAACCACCCTCGCACTTCCCACCCCAAACAAACATGCCGAGTGCCAACAGCAGGAGCCATCTGGGACAAAATACATCCCACTCTAGGCCAACTGGACTCATGAAAAGAACAGAAATCCCAGCCATCAGCGATGGCCTTGGGCTGAATAGTGCAGAACTCTGTGTACATTAGAAATTATAAACCGTGTCCACAGTCTTTCACCCAGCCCTACCCCGTCCTGTGCTCAGTGTTGCTGAAACTTAGCCTTAAAATTCTAGCACACAGCTAACAAAATGCGAGTCTAAAATGAGGAGAAAAGTGAGTTTGCATGTACTCTACAAGAGATTCGAGCCTTCCCAGTACTGCGCCAATGCAATCTTCCCTAATGTCAGGCAGGTTTTAGAATGTCATCCTTCACATCAGAGAAAAAGCCAGGACAGCTTCTCATCCCATCATTTCACTTTTCAAATAGAAAATCAGAGTTCTGGAGAACGAACAACACAGGGCTTCCACAGCTGGCAGAGACCAAGAGTTGATGGGAACATAGGTCACCATCCTCGTCCAGGTCACTGCACTGTGAGGTCACGCTGACACAGAATGGCGTCAGGGACACACTGGGTTCCTTTGAGGGGGAGGACAGAGCCAGTTAAGGGATCTCGTTGCCAAAGACCAGAGAGGACCAGCCACTTTCTTGAGGGCAACCCCCCGCCCCAAGTCTGCGCTTGGGCAAGGGCAAGACTGGAAGGGCAAGGGCAAGACTTGCTTGGAAGGGCAAGACTGAGGCATGAAGGGGCAGGGGAGGGTGAAAGGTCAGAGCATGATGGACTGTAGGGCCAAGTATCCCGAGTTCAAACTCAGTCTCTCATAGATTCTCTATATCTAGAACAAGGGAAAGAAAGGTGACTACTGGAGAGGGTTGAATGGGGTCCAAGTGAGTCAATACCTGCAGAGTGCTTACAACTGCCACAAGTACTTTAGGTCTATTCAATTAAAACAACAACAACGGAAACTTCTATGCCCACAGCAGCAGAACTGCTATTATCAAGACAAGGGCAGGTATCAGCTTCCAGCACAACACCGACCCAGGAAAGGCGAGTCAACAACGTGGGAACTTCCCGGGGTCCTATCTAAATCCCAATTGTTTGAGTCAACAAATTTGATCCAAGAGCTTTAGGTTGAGGCAGGCACCCCCAGCTCGAGCTGGGGCGAGGGGTCCAGAGGGACATGGGGAAAGGTGGTCCGAGGGTACATACCTCCAGTTAGAAGCCCAGTAAGTTCTGTAGACTCAGCGCGGGTCTTGAAAGCTGCATACTTGAAAGCTGCTAAGATAACAGATCTTTTTTTTTTTTTTTTTTTAACGTTTTTTTTTTTATTTTTGGGACAGAGAGAGACAGAGCATGAACGGGGGAGGGGCAGAGAGAGAGGGAGACACAGAATCGGAAACAGGCTCCAGGCTCCAAGCCATCAGCCCAGAGCCTGACGCGGGGCTCGAACTCACGGACCGCGAGATCGTGACCTGGCTGAAGTCGGACGCTTAACCGACTGCGCCACCCAGGCGCCCCAACTAAGATAACAGATATTAAGTGTGCTCACCACACACGCAAAAATGGTAACTATGTGAAGTGATGCATGTATTAACTCACTGTGGTCATCATTTCACAATATATATTCTGTATATCCAATTATCACATGGTACACTGAAACTGACACAATGTTGTTGTGCCAATTACATCTCAGTGAAAGTGGGGGGAAAATCAAGCATTTGGACCCATACGAAGTTACATGTCACTGCCTTTTTCATTCTTCTCCTTGCTTATCTGAGCCTCTTGTCTGTCTCCGGACAGCCTTTTACCCTGGAGGTCAGGGGAGGCAAAGCCGCCCTCAGTAACTGGAGACATCTGAATCTGTGTGTGGGAGGTTAAGAAGGGGTGCTCAGCGGTGCCTTCGTCCTTCAAAGGTATAACAGCAAGTTCTTTCATTGTGGCTACACAGACAACTAGCCAAAAAATGAAAACGCGGGTAACAATCCATAGCCTTTGTTGGAGACAGTAAGATCAGTGGGTGTCAGGAGTGTGCAGGGAGGGAGAGAGAAGTAGGTGGAGAGCAGGAGGTGTGAGGGCAGTGAACTGCAGTGTATGATACAATAATGATGGAAACATGATGTTATACATCTGTTCAAACTCCTACAACATACAGCACCAAGAGTCAAGTCTAATGGACCACACTTAAAGCAGGATGTTAAAGACATCCGTAAACCTAAAACTACTGGGAAAAAAAAAAAAAACATCAGAAAGTCTATTTAAAAATTTCAAGATCTCTTAATATTCCCTTACATATGGCATACACACGAACACTGAATTAGAAACGATACCTCCAGAAACTTATCGTTAAGTACAAAAACTATGTTGAAATTAACGTCCAAAGTAGGTAGACAGAGTTGATATAGTAGATGATAAAGAAAATACAACCCAGAATTCTTTCTTAAAATTTCTTTAAATGTTTATTTTTGAGAGAGAGAGAGAGAGAGAGAGTGTGTGTGTGAGTGAGGGACGGACAGAGAGAGAGGGAGACACAGAATCTGAAGCGGGCTCCAGGCTCTGAGGTGTCAGCATAGAGCCCGGAGCAGGGCTCGAACTCACGAACCATGAGATCATGACCTGAGCCAAAGTCGGACACTGAACCGACGGAGCCACCCAGGTGCCCCACAGCCCAAAATTCTATACAGAATTGTTTTAAAGTACACCTGAGGAACTATCGTCTTAATGATTTTACCAGTAAAAGAGGAACTATCATCTTAATGATTTTACCAGTAAAAGCAGTAAAAATGCCAGTTTGCATGGGACGTAAAGGTGGCTTATCAAATAGATAATCAATGAAAGAAATGAAGAGATTACAAAACAAACAAACAAAAAAGAAACACTCATCTTTTTTGAAATCGGAAATACCTCCCTGAAATAGGTGTTGCAACTATGTTTTCAATACCTGGTTAGAAGTAGGATATTCAGGGCGCCTGCCTGGGTGGTTCAGTCAATTAACATCCAACTCTTTATTTCAGCTCAGGTCATGATCTCACAGTTCATGAGATCAAGCCCCCCCGTCTGGCTTTGTGCTGACAGCGCGGAACCTGCTTGGGATTTTCTATCTGTCCCTCTCTCTGCCCCTCCCCCAGTCCTGTGCACATGAGCATGTACTCTCTTTCTCTCTCAAAGTAAATAAACATTAAAAATAAATAAGTAAATAAAAGTAGCACGTTGGTGCTACTTTTGGAGAATGAAACTACTCGTGGAATGAAACAACATCAGCAATGGTCTGCCAGTCGCCAGCATTTGGGCTCATGGCATCCTTCTTCCCGAGCTTACAAAGCATCTATCAGCATGGCACCTGTGACCTACATAAATCATGAGTTCCCTTTATGTGGTTGTCATTTTGTGAACCTGAGGGTAAAACTGGATTTTTGCAGTCTTCATGTGGGGGAAGAAAAGGGCGGGAGATGAAGGCAATGGCTGTGGCCATACAGCGGAGGGAGCCTCGTAACCGCATTCCGCGTTGACCCAGCCTCTGCTTCCAGCAGTTGGCTGCATCGCTGTGTCCGCCATTTTGCCTTCTTACCAAATCCAAGGTTCCAGTAAGTGCCATCCTCATCAATATAACAATGCTTGTTAAACTACCAGGGAGGGATGATTGATTGATTGATTGATCTATTTATATTTATTTGCTTTTTTTTATTATGAAATTTATTGTCACATCGGTTTCCATACAACACCCAGTGCTCATCCCAACAAGTGCCCTCCTCAATACCCATCACCCACCCACCCCTCCCTCCCACATAAACCCTCCATAAACCCTCAGTTTGTTCTCAGTTTTTAGGAGTCTCTTACGAGGACTCCTCAAATTTATATCCCAAGTCCTGACTGTGTTTCTGAACTACAGACCCCAGTTACCCAACGGTCCATTTACGAGCTCCCCTGGATTATCTCCCAGGCTGAAGCTGATCGTGTCCAAGAGGAATTTTGGCGTGGCTCTCCTCCACACCAGGAAAATCCCAGCTCCTCAACTTCTCTTTCATCTCAGTAACCGACCCATGCTTCTCTCAAGGTTCCCAGAAACGCAGGCATCTGAATGGAGGCTTCCTTCTCCTCATACCCGGCGTCCAAGCCTGGCCAATTCTGCCTGGGTTTAACCCACATCCATCCACTTCATGCTGCCTTCACCATAGTTTCACATTTCTGCCTGAATTTGTCACATGCTTCTTCTGAATGGGCCCCTAGTTTCCATTCTCGGCCCTGTTAATCTTCCCCCAGTGTAACTTTGCTGTAACACACCCCCACACTTACGACTCTTTTGTGACTTCTACCGATAACACTTCATACAGACTATAGAATCCTTGTTCCTCTGAGACCCTGCAGAGGTCAGGCCCCTGCCTGCTTTCTTGGGTCTTGGCCACCAAGTAACAGCTTCTTAAAGTTCTCTGAAGATAGCGAGTTCTTTCCTGCCCCAGTGCCTTTGCACATGCTGTTCCTTTTGCCTAGAAAGTTCTTAAGCCTATTCTTCAAACTTTCAGAGCAATTTTGTCCTCATAATCTTCTTACATTTCTTATTATAGTACCCTATTCAACAACCATATCTCTTATCTTACTTATACCCTATCATTTTTTCAAACATTTGACACAATGTCTATTCATTTTTGAAATGGCTGCCTTCCTTTCTTCCTTCTGTGTTTGTAATACCAATTGTGCTCCATAAACACAAGGTCTATGCCTATTTGCCGAGCACGTGGCATAGAAAGGGTAGGTATGGCATGGAACTGATGGAAAATGAGTATTTTAAATGAAAGAATAAATGAATTCTTTGAAAGTAAACATGAGAAATATGTTAGATATCAGAATTCATTCCTTTACTAAGTATTTACCATCTCCCCCTTCATTTTGTCACAAGAAGGGGGAAAAGTCCTTCTCATAATATTTATCATTCATTACATGATATGAAGGTACCTGTTACATTATGAGAACACTTTGCTTGAAGAGAGAGGTTAAATACTAGATTCTCACCAACACTGCTAAGAGGTATCTATAAAAGGTCAAATGATTTACTTTTAGGAAAGATGTTTTCGTCTCCACGAGGGAAAATTGCTTTATTTAAATATTTAACATTCAAATATATTTTTTTCCAGAAAAGTGGGTCAAGGCACGTAACAATCAGATATGAGGATATTTGTAGATAGGTGCAAATTACATGTCCTTTCTGGTTGTTGCTGAGGGACACAGTGTTCAATTAATCTTCTGAGTAGTAACTTCCTGCTGATTTCAAGAGAAAAAAAAAAAAAAACATCTTTCTGAACCTTCAGTGCTGAGTAGCAATGTAAACTCGTCCAAATGTCCAGACCCGTCATTGAGTCATGTGTGTTTTATGTCTTAGGAAATACCTCTGCACACATAAACAACCTTTTGTCAAATAAAGCAACATTGACTTATATTTTGTATTATGATGCTGCATATTTTGTGTATGAAGACTATACGTGTACAGAATACCATTCACAAAAAAAAAAAAAGAAAAAAAAACTTGAATGACAGTGTGAGAGCCCAGATAGGTCAGAGCATCAGACTTTTAATCTGAAGTCCAGGGTTCAAGCTCCTATTCTGGCATTTTGTTTTAAAAATTTGAATGACAGGGGCACCTGGGTGGCTCAGTGGGTTAAGCATCTGACTCTTGATTTCGGTTCAGGTCATGATCTCCCGGTTTGTGAATTTGAGCCCCACATCGGGCTCTGTGCTGACACCGTGGAGCCTGCTTGGGATTCTCTCTCTTTTCTCTCAAAAATAAATAAATGAACTTAAACAAAATTATTAAATTAATTAATAAATAAAATAAAATAAAATAAATAAAATAAAATAAAATTTGAATGACAGAGGGGAACCTGGGTGGCTCATTCACTTAACTCAGTCAGTTAAATATCCGACTCTTGATTTCAGCTCAGCTCATGATCTCACGGTTTGTGGGTGGGAGCCCCGCGTCGGGCTCTGCACTGACAGTGCGAAGCCTGCTTGGGAATCCTTGTGTCCCTCTCTCTCTCAAAATAAGTGAAAATTAAAAAAAAAAAAAACCTAAAAACTGAATGACAAAAATCAATTTTCTTAAATTGCATGCAAAAATCAGTTTACCAGAGAAATCACAGACATACATACACACACACACACACACACGCACACACCAGCCTGTTTACTTCCCATAGCTCCCTTGACATTAGAAAGAATTAAAACTTGAACCCACCCCGTCATGCCAATGAGAGTTTACAAACCTACTTTTATACGAGCAAAATGTCAGCCCTCAATGGTCACCGCATGTAACGTGCCTGGAGAGCCTTCCATGGAGGAAATCCTGCTGTTCGGGCCCCTATCTGTGCATATAAATTCCTAATCTGTCAGCTCAGGCCCCCGTGAACAGTCTATTTAGGCCTGGCTGGAAGCAGTGGGAAGTCGAGCCATGGCGGAGAGTCCCCTTGTCAAGTGACCGGAGGTCAGTGTTATAATCTCTGCTGGGGCCAGGGGCGCGTCTGCTCCCAGCGTGAGCCATTCATTGCTAACAAGTTCCGCTACATCTGGGAGAGCCGGGAGCAGTGGGCAGAGGGGCTTATGTCCTGTCCCCTGGACGAAGGGCGGACAATGGGACACCCTCCCCACCTCACTGGCCAAGCGAGGGATCTGGAAATCTGTTAATTCATCCGCTGGGGCGTGCATCCTGAACACCACTCATCTCCCGAGTGTTAACAGAAAAACTAATCAGTTCGAGGGCAGATGATGTCACAGAGGAACAAAAGAGGGAAAAGGCATTTTCTTCATTGCTCTAGGGCAAATAAGATCTAGTAAAATGAGAGAACCAACCAAGACAGTAGAACTCTATCTAGCAGTGCATACTAAGTCACTATTACTGGGCGTATCGGTCCACTATCCAACTTTCTGCAGACACACGATGATATAAACCAGAGTGCACAACTATTTTTCACATTAGAATCCTTTGTTATTCTACATGTCTCTCAACATAAAAGTAGGAAGGTGTGGTAACATGATTTTAAGATACAACCCATGTTTCATTTTTATTTTCTTAAAATTTTTAAGCTTATTTATTTTGAGAGAGAGAGAGAGAGAGAAAACACAGGTGGGGGAGGAACAGAGAGAAAGGGAGAGAGAGGATCCCCAGTAGGCTCCACACTGTCAGCACAGAGCCCCACACGGGGCTCGAGCTCACGAACCGTGAGATCATGACCTGGGCCGAAATTAAGAGTGGAACACTTAACTGGCTGAGCCACCCGGGTGCCCCAACGCAGCCCATGATTTAAAACTGTTAAATCATGACCCCATCAATTCAGTAAACACTAGTCAGAGCTCTGTGCACGGCTGACTCCCGCGAATCTAATGAATCTCTGAAACTGTTGTGCAACATCAAATTTGGTTCTTTTCTCTATTCATTGAGGTCACCACGAGCGACGTTTTGCCGTTCTGTTCTTTTCCCACAGACTGACAGGCGCGTTCATACGACACGGCGATGCTTCAAAACCAATCAGAACGAGGAGACTTGGCAATTTTACCCGTTTCTGTTCACCATCGTTAGAAACTTCATGGAAAAGGAGAGTCTCCGTCAGACAGAACTGGAGACTTTTTCCAAATGCAGTCAAATAAACAGTAGCCTGGTTCTTGCGACAGCTTGGGACAGTCCGCCCCCGGGGCCCAGGATGACACTTGTAACAGTGTCGCCCTGAAGGACCCCCACCCCACCTTACAGCACACACGACCCCTTCTCCCTCCCAAAATGTTCTCCATGCCAGTACCGTGAGGTTATAAGACATCGGCAGGGACTTCCGTTCTGCCTTAACATGGAAAGGAAAGCTGACTTCTGGTTTTAAATGATCGAGTTAGGCCAGTTTCCCCAAACTGCTACAGAATGAATGCTTAGTTCATTTTGCAGGATGAGTGCGCTCAAGGGCCAGATGTGCACGGGTATGGAGAAGCTAATACCGGGAGGAAAGAGACAGTCGAGAGGGTTATAATGAGTTTGACACCTTAAAGGCGGGCCAGCCTTGACAAGGACCAGCTTCCCACCCACACTCACTTCTTCATTCCAGGTGTCAGCCAGCTGCGTGGGGACACTCAGTTTGTCCTCATGTTGCAAATGCCAGCAGGAAAGGAAACTTCACAAGCTTCCCAGAAGGGCCCCCATACACCAAATGTAAGGGCCTTTTGGCCTATCTCTTTCCTTTTTAACGAGGAACTCATGGTCTGGATTTATTTGTTTAACATGGGACAGAGAAGCGAGACACAGGATCAAGGTGCAAAACTGTTGTGAGGGTTCAGAAAGCACATCCTCCAAGTCTCAACTAATTTATGTTTCCAAAACAGTTATTCTTGTTATTTTTTTGTTGTTTAGAAATAGGAAAAAAAAAAAAACCGCCACTTTCTTTCGTCACTTCTGTTATCATTTCTGTGATAAATCAGACCATAAAATAAACAAGTTTCACAAATAAAGGACAAATCGCGCCTTACAGTGACCAACGTTACTCACTGGGTGATGGCGAGGTTTCGTGTATTTTTTAAGGTGTTAAAGACATAGACAGGTCCTATGAAGAGCATGAAGCTATAAGCCGGAGGAGTTCACAATGGGATGCACGCGCCCCCTTCCCATAGAATCCATAACTCACACATGGAAATCCCTGATCCATCGTTGAAACGGGAGCTCAGGAGCAATAGAGAAAGTCCAAATAGATTTTCTCGGGCAAAATGCAATATCTGTACATTCTCCATCCCTGCCAGGCCACCTCCGCTCTGTCAGCTCTGTGTAATATGATAGCAAATCCTCATACCCTTAGCCCCTTTTCCATTGTGGAGTCACTCGTCCCAAAATAGATATGCAATACACATGCGGATCCCAGAAGGAAGTCCAGAAATGCAGTCTAGCATGCCGGGACCACCATACATCTGACTCAAGAAAGAGACTTTTCAAAACCCCAAAGCTGTGACTTTGGCACCCCTTGCGTAGCACATATTTCCTTTCCAAAGTTGAGAGAGAAAGAGAAGCTCCCAAGTATTTTATAACATAATGTATTCCACATTTTCAGAGGCAGCATTTTTAGGCCAAAACATGTGGTAATACATAAATACATAAGTCGATCGTATGTTGCCTGCAACTCTCAAAACAGAGGACCAGGCTCTCCACAAAAGGCATGGTCACCATTCCAGCAGAAATCATTCCCTCTGGGGTGCTGCTCTGGGACACTCCACCCATATGCCTAACAGTCTCAAGAAATTAATGGCATCAGCAGTCTCCATCTGAAGGCAGAGCTGAAAATAACCAAGGCTCATAGCCTTTGGCAGGATGCAATCCTGACAATGCTTGAATAGAACACGCCCATCCCTTGGTCTCTAAATTCAAACATTTCAACCCCCACAATCCCGTTCAGAAATAATTTAGAGGTGAGGCACTTGGGTGGCTCAGGCGGTTGAATGTCCAACTTTTTTGGCTCAGGTCTTATCTCACAGTTCATGAATTTGAGCCCATGTTGGGCTCTGGGCTGACAGCTCGGAGCCTGCAGCCTGCTTCAGATTCTGTGTGTGTGTGTGTGTGTGTGTGTGTGTGTGTGTGTGTGTGTGTGTCTGCCCCTCCCCCCTTCATGCTCTCTCTCAAAAATAAAATAAACATTATAAATAAAAAAGAAATAATGAAGAGGAGTCTCTCCTTGGGTGTCCTAACTGATATCCCTTGCTGTTGTAACCAAAATGCTGTTTTGACTGATTGGGGTGTGTGTGTGTGCGTGTGTGTGTGTGTGTGTGTGTGTGTGTGCATGTGTGTGTGTGTGTGTGTGTGTGTTAATTTAACTCAAATGGCAGAGAAACTCAACTTGGGTATTGAGTTCCATATATCTGGTTTAATATGATACACTTTGATTTCCTCTCCAAAAGGCCAAGATGGCCAAGATGGCTTAGTGTAAGTGTTTAAAGACATCCACAACTTTTCTCTCCAAAGTGCAAGTACAGAAAATGAAGGCCCACGCGTTATGTTATCTTTATTTGCATGAATCAGTATGGAGAAATGGTCTTCCCCAAAACGAAAAAATGAGCGGATCCTCTTTGCAAAAATGCTGCACTATTTGTCCATAAAAACTGCTGAAGCGGGGCATGGGAGGGGAAGGACGTCTTTTCTTCTTTAATGAGATCTTCCAGGAAAAGATATTTAGGGAAACATGATCTGTCAACTTGGGAAGAACCCATAGCTGTCTCAGACTTGCTCCACGAGAAACAAAGAGTCGCATTTAATTCGCATCTTGCTTTCCCATCGAGAGCGGCTTGGGAAGCGGAGATGTAAAAACCATGTTGGGTTTGCAGAGTTGGCCAATTTCTACATTGTACACTGACTGCTTCAATCCTTAAAAACTGGAGACAGAGTGGAAAGGGCACGCATCCCCGAGCTGGGAGACCCGGGTTCCCCTCCTCTGACATAAGGATCGTCACGTCAGGTTCGTTGGGAGTCCATTTGTTCCTTCACATGTCGGGGAGGCCAAGGAAATCGCCTACCTTCTCACTCTTAGAAATCTGTCAAGTGGAGAGCTTATCTGTTCTAGAGTTCTGCAGAAATTCAGTGAGATAATTGATGCCAATCACGGAGTTCTGCACCAACAACGACTACAGGTACGAACATCACTAGTCGCATGGTTTCGGGGAGACCGGGATTTCTGACGCTCAAGACAGACAGTCCATGGAAAAGAAATCTAGAATCTGCAGTAGCTCATCCTAAGCACCTGCTTGGCAAGAAAACGCCTTCCGCACCCTCGCTCCTCCTCCCTGGACGGTACCTCCTGTCTCAACTTAGGCAGTGCCCACCGCTCTGCCTGTCCGCAGTGAGGCACAGCATGGTTGTATCTGTGCTTTGCCTGCAGCCACAAGTGCTCACTGGGCCCCTGACACGCTGCGAGCGTGGGGTTTCTGAACCTCGGCGCTATTGACACGTTGGGTCAAATACTGCCCTGTGGGGGCGTCCTGTGCAACACAGGGTGTATAGCAGCATCTCTGGTCTCCGCCCACCAGCTGCCAGCAGCATCTCCTCCCCTCAGCTGTGATGACCAAAAACGTCCCCAGACATTGCTGAACGTCCCCTAGGGGCAGCACAATTATTTCTGGATGAAAACCACTGGACTAGTGTGTCTGAGGAATGAATTTTTTATTTTATCTGATACAAATCAATTTAAATCTAAATAGCAAATGTGGTGAGTGAATAGGATATTGGGCAGAGCTGCCTTACAACTTCTGAGATTATTATAAAACTCTAGGGGCGCCTGGGTGGCTCAGTCGGTTGAGCATCCGACTTCGGCTCAGGTCATGATCCCACGGTCTGTAAGTTCAAACCCCGCATCGGGCTCTGTGCTGACAGCTCGGAGCCTGAAGCCTGCTTCGGATTCTGTGTCTCCCTCTCTCTCTGCCCCTCCCCCGCTCATTCTCTCTGTCTCTCTCTGTCTCCGTCTCTCTCTCGCTCTCTCTCTCTCTCTGTCAAAAATAAATAAACATTGGGGCGCCTGGGTGGCTCAGTCGGCTAAGTGTCCGACTTCGGCTCAGGTCATGATCTCACGGTCCGTGAGTTCGAGCCCCGCGTCGGGCTCTGTGTTGACAGCTCGGAGCCTGGAGTCTGCTTCAGATTCTGTGTCTCCCTCTCTCTCTGCCCCTCCCCTGTTCATGCTCTGTCTCTCTCTGTCTCAAAAATAAATAAACGTTAAAAAAAATTAAATAAATAAATAAACAAACAAACATTAAAAAAAAATCTAGACTGACTGTGGACAATTATGTTGGGAAGTTTGGAATATTGTTTTCCGAAAGGGCTAAGCTTAGGTTGAACGATCAAGCTTTCAATTTATTTACATATAATTATTTATTTTCCATCTTCACCGTCTTCAACTCAGAGCAGTGAGGGTGACCCTAACCTAGCAATGTGTACAAAGATATAAAATTAACAGTAAAAGCCAAAAAAAAAAAAAAAAAAAAGCAAACAACAACAAAAAAAACACTGCAGGGGTTTTCTATCCATACCTGCCACCCAGGGAGGGAATAATGAGACAGACAGATATCTACCAGCAGCAGGCCCAGAAGCAAAGGAAAAAGTAACAGCCGTAGCCACCCCAAGCTGTTCGTGCCGGCCGCAGGCCTCTGCCCACGACACGCACACCAAGCAGGAGCAGGTCAGGATCGTTCTTGGGCGGCAGCAGGGTCCTGACCCCACCAGCTCTCTGCTGACCTGCTGTGGTCGTCCCTCATTTCTATCACTGGACTCTGAGCCAATGCCAAGCCCTTGAAGGTGTGGTTCCAAGGGTTTATCGGACACTTTGAAAAGTTCAGTAACTATCCCCTCATCTGAAGAGCGAAAACAACTCCCTATCAAAGTGAGATACCTGCGGTAGGTTAGAGAATCCTGTAATAGACTGAGAGTCCCAAAATGAGTCCATGTTCAAAGGGAATATTAAACCAAACAGTGCCCATGCAACTGCAAAACTCACCTGAGCCCCAAGTGCAGAGACAGAGATGTCTTTCCATGTCTCAAGAGATGTACAGATACTGCTCAAAAGAAACAATATTCAGGACGGTAAAATTTTATATTTCCCCTTCAGATTCTCGGAGGGTGTATCTAGTAACAGATTGTGATGCCAGGAACAACCATTTAAAGTACAAGGAGAAAACATGGGCTCTAGAGGCTCAGTGCCGCCATCTTGCCCACAACCAGCCAATTTCAGGAACGTCGGACAAGCCTTATTCCACGTGAACTCAGCTTTCTAAGCTATAGTATGAGTAAAATAGGAGTAACTATCCCCTCATCTGAAGAGTGAAAACAACCAAGCCACTTCCTTGGGTTATTGCAAAAACTGAAAGGGCGTCTTTAGAGTGCACCAACCCATCTATTTTTCCCACAGCACATTCTCTAAACTTCATCCCGCTTTACAGAGTGCCCAATCTCGGTGCTCAAAGGTACAGAAGAGTAAGATTGCCTCGCCCACCCTTCAAGGAGCTCAGGGGAGCCCTAGAGATTGTAACCACAATCTGTCTCCTCAAGGAGACGCCCATCTATCTAAGGAGACAAACACATAAACACCAAGGTAGATGAAAGTCCACGTTGGAAACAGACCACTTACTGTGGGAGCCCCTGGGACTCCACGGGTCATATAATCTGGAAAGAAAATGCCCAAACGAGTGAACGGCGACCAAAAGAACATAATAAACAACTCTCTTTAATTGTGAAACACAAGCTGTCAGGCATCTGTTATGTTCAAGGGCTTTTCCAAAGGACGGGTTCAAAAAGCTCTGATTCACTGAGCACTTACACAGCTCAAGAGTCCTAGAGCATACAGAGTCCTAACACTGTCCGCCAGCCTTTATTTCAACAATTTAGACTACTACTAATAATAATTAACTGAATAAGACCTGGCTCTGAAACATGCGCTCTATGCTAAGTGAAATAAGCCAGACACAAAAGGGCAAATCCTGTCTGACTCTACTTACAGGATGGACCTAGGGCAGATAAGTTTGTAGAGACAGAAGATAGGAGGGTGGGTACCAGAAGCGGGGGGAGAGAGGACAGAGTTTCTGTCTGGGATGACGAGAACGTTCTAGAGATGGAAGGGGATGATGATTACCAACAGTGTGAATGTACTTACTGCCACTGAAATGTGCACTTAAAAGGGATTATAATGATTTTTTTTTTTTTAAGTAAGCCTAAACTGCTTACTTAAAACAATCAGTGCTAAGGAAAGAACACAGGAGAAGAGCAGACACTTCCCTCCCTGGGAGTAGCTGCAGACAGAATGCATGAGCTCGCTCCTGTGCCTGCCGTGTGCTCACATCTTATGGGGCAAAGTGTTCCATGTGCCCTGTCATCATGGCAAAGCGGCGCTTCTGCTCCATGAGCACGCTGCTAGCAGTGAGAGACTCCTTCCCTCAACAGAAACAAAACTCACATCTTAGACACAGTATCTCCTTTTTAAAATAACGGTGATAAAAATTCCTGGAACGTAGCTTGTCTGAATGAACTTTAGTTTGTGGTGAAATAAAACTAACTAATGGCTCGGGGCACAGAATAATTTCCATGAGGAGCAAAAAACAAAAACAAAAAAACCACCGCATATTAACACTTACTAAAATGGAAAGTTCACTCAACCACGTAGAGTGACCGTTGCCACTAATCAAAATTATTCTAGATGTGATGCTGCCCCCACGGGGTCCAGTATTCCCAATTTAGCGGGTTAGACACTTGCTATGCAAAATGTAGTCTGTGGACAGACAACATCACCATCACCCAGGAACGTGAAATGCAAAACCTTGTGCTGTATCCAAACCTGCTGCATATTAATGTGCATTGGAACATCTCCAGGTGACGGGCTTTAAAGTTTGAACAGTATCTGTTCTAAGTGAGTGGCCTCCAAAATGGGGGTCTTGACACAAATGTGCACTGTACCAGTAACTTGTAGTCTCTAATGGCAAAAATAGCCAGTAAGTGTCAAATAAATCAATGTGGGCAGATCCTAGACAATTCATCTAAAACACAAATCTCACACATTTGCATCTTCACATGGTTCCTGGACTGGAAAAGGAAGTGGGTAAAGGAGGGAAGACACAGCCCAAGCCTGAGAGTGACCGGCTGACCCCCTGGGGTAATGTCAAGACCAGAATCAGACTAACATGTAAAATAATTAAAAAATTTAACCGATAGGAAAATGATTTCCCGCAGAGCATTACGCATACAGTGTATATTAAATAAACCCTGCCTCAAATTTCACACATTAAAAAAGTTACACTAGGGGCACCTGGGTGGCTCAGTCGGTTGAGCGTCTGACTTCGGCTCAGGTCATGATCTCGCGAGATCTCGCGTGATCTCGCGTGAGTTCGAGCCCCGCATGGGCTCTGTGCAGACAGCTGGGAGCCTGGAACCTGCTTCGCATTCTGTGTCTCCCTCTCTCTCTCTGCCCCTAACCCACTTGCATTCGGTCTCTGTCTCTCTCAAAAATAAATAAACATTAAAAAAAAAAAAAGTTACACTATGTCATCTAGTTCCATATCACTCAAGACTCCTTTCTCAGAGGAGTCTCATGGCCACATTAGTGTGAGAGGGCACCATTTTCCATCATAACTAAATAAATATGCGAGGGCTCGGGGGCAACGCTACGATCACTTTTCCTACCTGTTCATTTTCATTTCAGATGTCAAAAGACAAATGAGTTCAAGTATTTCCTACTACTGTCATTATTTGCAGATCTGAAAAATGCCCAATGATTAAAACCAACCTTCCATCATTCTAGGAGCCCCTGGGTGGCTTAGTCAGTTAAGTGTTCGACTACTGATTTCTGCTCAGGCCATGATCTCACGGTTCGTGAGTTCGAGCCCCACGTCGGGTTCTGCGCTGACAGCGCGGAGCCTGCTTGGGATTCTGTCTCTCTGCCCCTCCCCCATCACATGCGCTCTCACGCACTCACTCTCTCTCAAAATAAAGAAACTTTAAAAAAAATCTTCCATCATTCTACGTGATTTTCCAAGTGAGGTAGACTGCATGCTGATTCCAAATCCCTTTTCTAGAACAGGATGGTCCATGACCATAAGTGTATACACCTCCCAGTCCCACTGACGTCACTCTGAGCTCTGTGACTTTGCTTGGCTGCTGGGCTGTGCAGTGACGTGTGGAAAGTACCACCTTGGAGCAAACGTTTTCAAATCCTCCCAAGGGTCTTCCTTTTTTTTTTTTTCCCCCACTCCTGCCTCAAAACCAGCATCAATGCCAAGTTCTAACCAGCAGGCCAAGCTAAAGACCCTAACAGGGGAGAGGAAAAAGTTTCCTCCCTACACAAGTCTCCCCACCTAGCCATTCTATATGGGGCAACGAAAAACAGTATCATTGCAAACTAGCACCATGTGAAAAGGGATATTTTCTAGCAAGCATTCAAGAGAATACAGCAAAAATCTATTGGTGGAGACATTCTCCAGCCTCTCAAATTCCTGAATTCCCTCTTTATTCTCTTCTCTTTACAGCCTAAGTACCAAAAGAAGGGGTCACCATAACCTGAATCAAATTTTTCCCTTTCCACGTTTTCCTCAGCTAACATGAAGTCAGGCTCCTGTCATCCAGGCTCCTCCAGACCCCTCTTTCAAAGTTGCCAAGGACACTGGGGTCTGTTTTACTGTTCTCACATCTCCTTAGCCACGGGACCTGTAGGAGCCTACTGTCTACTTCGTATCTTGCACAACAGCCAAAGAAAGTTAATACTTTCCCTTCCCTTCTCGGGAAGATGCTCTGAAAGCCAAATGGTATTCATTTATGTGACAATGTCTGCAAACTATAAATCTTAACCAAATGATAGATATTAACTTCATAAGTGAAGATCAAGGCAAAGTTGCTATCAACACATTTCAGGAGGAATCTAGAAGTCATAAAAATGTCACCTTGCCACTCATGTACATTACGGACATGAGAGAATCCTACTGATCACAGGGGCCTTCTGAGAGCACAGAACTTAAGAATTCTGATTCAGACTACTAAATTTATATCCTATCTACATCCCATCCGCTCTCCTACTTAACCCTCCAGGAGCTTTGGGTCGGGCACACAGATGGCCTATAATTAAAGCCTAACCAATGTAAAGTGAGCTGTGAAGGAGAAACAAAGTGTAATAAAGAGGGGGGTGAAGGTAATGAGGTTCCACCTGCAAACACACAGAAACAAACTACAAGACAGATGATGAAGGGAATGGAGATATCTCCTTCGCACATGGGAGAGACTGACTAGTTGGTCCCAGGACTAAAGAAATATAAAGGTCGGGGCAGGCTGCACATAAGACAGACGTTACATCGGCCATTAGCAGAAAAGAAGACTTTCACAACAGAAAGCCACGGAATGGACGCAGCCGGCTCTCGGCTCCACACGTAAAGAACGTGAAAGTCACCACTCCACCTCGGTGGTGGCAAACCTGGTCTCTAACCGGCAGATGGCTGGAGGCTCAGTGAGTTAAAAAGTCCGGTAATAAAGGGCCCCACGATATTGTGAGATTTACCTCCAAGAGCTCAACCAGATCACCACAGCAAATAGTGGAGGAAAATCCCCTGCAAGATTCTGGCTGGTGGGGCGGAAAACGAGCCACTTTGAAATCTGCCGGGGCGGTCTCTTCCCGGCGGGCCTGCCTTCAGGGACAGCAGTCAGGCAGACCCTAGCCTGCTAGAGTATTATCGGGACCTGACAGATGTGGGGAAGAGAGATACCCAGTGCCAATTGGCTTTAGCCATTCTCTCATACCTGAAGGGGGTGAGGGTCTTGTGAGGTTCACAGCCCAGAGGCACAGGCTCTAAAACACTGAGAACCAATCATAAGCTACAGGACACTTGCCCTCTGCACATACCTCTCCACCATGTTACTCAAGGCCGGTTTCCAGCAGTCCCTTTTACCTGCTACGTCACCTCCGGCTCTCCAGAGGAAACTACAGGGCATATGGAAAGGCAAAAAAACACAATCTGAACAGGAAACACAAGCGTCAGAACCAGACATGGCAGGGATGCGGGAATTATCACACCAAGAATTTTTTTTTTTTTTAATTTTTTTTTCAACGTTTATTTATTTTTGGGACAGAGAGAGACAGAGCATGAATGGGGGAAGGGCAGAGAGAGAGGGAGACACAGAATCGGAAACAGGCTCCAGGCTCTGAGCCATCAGCCCAGAGCCTGACGCGGGGCTCGAACTCACAGACCGCGAGATCGTGACCTGGCTGAAGTCGGACGCTTAACCGACTGCGCCACCCAGGCGCCCCTCACACCAAGAATTTAAAACAACTATGATTCATATGCTAAGGGCTCTAGCAGAAAAAGTAGAGAACACGCAAGGACAGACAGAAAGGCAGTGTCGGGACAGAGATGAAAATCCCACGAAGGAATCAAAAAGGGATCCTGCTAGCAATAGAGCATAAAATAAAACAAACCAAACAAAACCTGGGGACAGAGAGGAAGAAGGCCTTCGTGAGGGGCTTACTCATGGGTAAGAACACCGCTGAGTCAAGAATCCTACCAGACTCTAAACTACAGACCCAAGAAGCTCGGGGGACAACAGGCAGGACAAAACACCATTCCTTGGCACATCACTTTCAAATTACCGAAAACCAAAGATTAAAAATAAGTCCTGAGGGGCGCCTCAGTCAGTTAAGCATCCAACTCTTGGGTTCAGCTCAGGTCATGATCTCGCAGTTCGTGGGTTAAAAATTTTTTTTTTCAACGTTTATTTATTTTTTGGGGGACAGAGAGAGACAGAGCATGAACGGGGGAGGGGCAGAGAGAGAGAGGGAGACACAGAATCGGAAACAGGCTCCAGGCTCTGAGCCATCAGCCCAGAGCCTGACGCGGGGCTCGAACTCACAGACCGCAAGATCGTGACCTGGCTGAAGTCGGACGCCTAACCGACTGCGCCACCCAGGCTCCCCCAGTTCGTGGGTTAAAGCCCCGCATTGGGCTCTGCGCTGACGGTGTGGAGCCTGCTTGGGATTCTCTCTCTGGCTCTTTCTCTCTGCCCCTCCTCCCATTCAGAATCGTTCTCTCTCTCTCTCTCAAAATAAATAAATAAACTTAAAAAAAAAAACCAAAAATATCTGGAGGGGGAAAAAAATACCTATAGAGGAATGCAGATAAGAATACACCCAGCTTCTCCTCAGAAACAGTGCCACCAGGAAGAGTGGGAAGAAACATTTAAGTAGTAGGGGGGTAGGAAACACCAACTAGAAATCTGTACCTGTGAAATTATCTTTCAAAAGTGAAGGAGAAATAAAGACTTGCTCAGACAAACGAAAAGTGAAGGAATCTGTTGCCAATAGACCCGCCTTGCAAGCAACGTTAAAAAGCTCTCCTGGGAGAAGAAAAATGACACAGGTCAGAAACTCCAGTCTACATAAAGGAAGGAAGGACATGAAGGAAGGGATATGTAAAGATAAATAACAAATTTTCGGGGCGCCTGGGTGGCGCAGTCGGTTAAGCGTCCGACTTCAGCCAGGTCACGATCTCGCGGTCCGTGAGTTCGAGCCCCGCATCAGGCTCTGGGCTGATGGCTCAGAGCCTGGAGCCTGTTTCCGATTCTGTGTCTCCCTCTCTCTCTGCCCCTCCCCCGTTCATGCTCTGTCTCTCTCTGTCCCAAAAATAAATAAACGTTGAAAAAAAAAATTTTTTTTTAAATTAAAAAAAAATAAATAAAAAAGATAAATAACAAATTTTCTTTTTCTTGCTCTTAATTGATACGGTTGTTCAAAATAGTATATTTCGGGGACCAAGCCGTGCTTGAGCTCCAGCAGAGGGATGGCCACATAGTCCGAGAGACGCGTGTGAAAAACTGTTTAAGAGGATGGACATGAGGGGAAGGAGAAGAAGGCACTAAGAAGGATTTGGAGGTTTTTTTTTAAATGTTTGTTTACTTATTTTGAGAGAGAGAGGAAGAGGGTGAGCTGGGGAGGGGCAGAGAGAGAGGGAAGAGAGAGTCCCAAGCAGGCTCTGCACTGTGGGCACAAGAGCCCAAGGCACGGCTCAAACTCACGTCACAAACCGTGAGATCATGACCTGAGCCGAATTCGAGAGTCAGAGGCTTGGGGCGCCTGGGTGGCTCAGTCGGTTAAGCATCTGACTCTGGCTCAGGTCATGATCTCACGGTCCATGAGTTCGAGCCCCGCGTCGGGCTCTGTGCTAACAGCTCAGAGCCTGGAGCCCGTTTCAGATTCAGTGTCTCCCTCTCTCTGACCCTCCCCCGTTCATGCTCTGTCTCTCCCTGTCTCAAAAATAAATAAACATTAAAAAAAAATTTTTTTTAAAAAGAGTCGGAGGCTTAACCGACTGAGCCACTCAGGTGCCCCAGGATTTTGAAACGTTTCACTCATAGTGAATATTCACGTTTTTACTTCATACTGAAAACCCAGGGAGAGAGATAAGTGTAGGGATGGCAAACAAGCAACTCAGCCCAGGTCACGGAGCTTGTGAGTCACACCGTCAGCCCAGAAACCCAAAGCCCAGACCCTCCACGATGCCACTCACCACCCCTCACACAAACAGTGGAAGAAATGGGTGTAAATTAGGACACGGTAACTGCAGGAGTTTCTATAGGACCGTCAAGCAGGAACCACCAGTATGGAGCTGTACCCACCCCTCGGGAGAGAACTATCACAGCCGTTTGTGTGTGTACAGATGAACGCATACCAAGAACAAAGCAGGTAAGGAAGGGACACGTCCTTGGCTAAAAACGGACTTCTCACTCTGCCTTCCAAATATCAGAGAGCAAATGCCAAGGTCCCATTTGTTAGATCTCCATGATTCAGAAAGAGAAGCTTCAAAATTCTAGTCTTCACTTAACATTGGATTTCTGCTATTATAAATGCATTACTGACATTATCCTGCAAGGCAAGGAGAATGCAGTCCTGTGTTAGTCCAGATCGAGACACAGCCTTTCAGCAGAACGACATCAAACATTAGAACATCGGGCGTTTCAGCACGGGAGCACACGCGCGTGGAGATGCGTCTCTCCCAGCCTGGATGGGTTTTTTCTTGTCAAATACTATACCAGGATTGGGCAGAAAATGCCTTTAGAAGCAACCCAGGAAAGCTTCCCCGTGTATGTAATTTAACATTGCATCGGAGTTCACTTCTCCTTATATATTCTCCATTACCACTTGGAAAACAAAAGTTGTAAGGAGTTTCATTGTCTTTTTGTCTCAAAACGACAAACGAAACAGGGAAACAGACACAGCATGCACAGGACAAAGGGGAAGAAGGGGTCAGGAGGGAGCAGTACTCCTCAGCTTTAAAATACAGCAAATAAACGTCTTCGCCTCGAGTCCGTCCTGGGTGTTGGAAGCACCGTCTGTCTTTAAAGAGATGGAGCAACAGGCCTTTTTGGCGATCGGAACACTCTTCGATGCTACCTCATGCAATACTTTCGAGTTGGCCACGATTTACAGTTGATTAGCCTGCATAGTTGAGTTGCTTTCTCAAAGGATCCTAGGAAGGGATTATTTCTGTGCCCAAAGAGCCCTAGAGAATAGGGAGGGCCGCTCGCGGCCGTAATGTGAATTCCCCGGACTCCGTACACTGTGCTCATTGAAGCAGATAAAGCAAAGTTAAAGAAGCATTTAGTTCTTCAGAATGCCAGCCTTAATAAGTATCTTTTTGTGGAAGGATTTAGGAGGAGGGGAGGGTTATCCTTAGTGCAGGCATTATTTTCCCGTACAAAAAGGGAAAATGTGCATACAGTTGGATGTAAAAAGCCACGGCTCACATGCCCCCCTCCCCTGCCCTCCCCTCCCCAAGGAAAAGTTGCTGAACACACACTCCCAAACACGAAGGCATGAATCTTCACAGCTTAATGGTCCCAGGGCCATTGTGCAGTTTCTCTTGGGAAACGCAGCTCATTGATCTGCAACCACCCAAGTTCAACCTTTCAGCTGTGAGAACTGGGAGCTGCACGGCCCTCAAAGCCCCACCTTCATCAGCAAGCAGAGCCCAGGACGAGCTGGGTTCCGAGCTGTGTCCCCGAGGAGGCGCTGGACGGCTTCCCTTGCACTCAACAATGCTGCCCGCCAGGAAAGTCTGCAAAAGGCTGAATCGGCCGCATCTGCGGGCGGCCCGACTTCTCAAAATGATCTTTGCTTGCACGGCGCACGCTGATCTTGGCCCCAGCGGCTTTCGCAGCCCTTCCTGGGAACAGTGTTCCTTCTGCAGAACCTTGGTGCGGCATCACGCATTTGTAATCACTTGAAATGCGTGTCGTTCAATACGGCGATGCCATGTACTCCCATTTTTCTAACCACCAGCAAATCTCTCCTGTTCTTCCCTGCCTCATCCGCAGGTTGTCTCGCAGCGTGAAGAGATACGAGGACAGGGACGGAGCTATTGGTGGAATGAAAATCACATCGTGATTCCCACAGTCACTTGACTGCACTTTCCACTGTAGTTGAAGAAGTGGAAAACCCAGTTTATCTACATGTGTTTCTCTATGCTTAAAAGTTTCAATATGGGCTCCCAAAGCCGACGGCAGACTGAGAAAGTGCTTCATAGAGACCAACACAAACCATTACCACTACTATGAACAGAAATGGGAGAGGGACAGACAGAGAGAATGAGAAAGAAAGACATCTTTACAAAGTGCACACTTTAAGTCATTTTTTTCCTCCACACAAATGGAAAATGAACTCACCCACATTGGTAGCGACGCGCTGAAAAGACCCAGTGGAGAGAGGTCCTTTCTTTATTGTGTAGCTTTAAAGACTATTGTTTGACCTCTGCTATTTATGACTTAAGATCTGTGAAGACGGGCCAAAGCCCTTTGGTTCCAAAGGGTGCACACAAACAAAAGCTTTCCACCTTTGCTCCACTTACCTCATTCCCCATCAGAACACGTTTATACTGCACTCCCCCTGGGCTCATCATTGAAACTGCACTTTTTTGTTTCTTTTGCCCAGTTACAGCCATTACCTAACTGACCAGAGGCAGCCACTGCTCCCTTCCAAGTATGATGCCATAATCATCACGACCCAGCAAGAAGACTGTTGCCTTGAATACAGATGTCTTGTCAACTCATCTGGACTAACCACAAAATCATGGATGGAATAGCCCAGGAAACCAGAGGAAACTCATCAGGCACGGTTTCAGCCACAATACGGCAATTTTTTGTTGTTATTTCATGAGTTTATAAACTTATCACTGGCCTTTCTCACTCTTTTAAAAAAAATTTTTTTTAATGTTTATTTAGTTTTGAGACAGAGCATGAGCAGAGGAGGGGTAGAGAGACACAGGGAGACACAGAATCCGAAGTAGGCTCCAGGCTCTGAGCTGTCAGCACAGAGCCCGACGTGGGGCTCGAACTCACGAGCCGTGAGATCATGACCTGAGCCGAAGTCGGACACTTAACTGACCGAGCCACCCAGGTACCCCTGGCCTTTCTCACTCTTTTTTTTTTTTTTTTAAGGTTTTATTTTATTTTTGAGACAGAGAGAGACAGAGCATAAATGGGGTGGGTCAGAGAGAGAGGGAGACACAGAATCCGAAACAGGCTCCAGGCTCTGAGCTGTCAGCACAGAGCCCGACGCGGGGCTCGAACTCACGGACTGTGAGATCATGACCTGAGCCGAACTCAGCCGCTTAAGACTGAGCCACCCAGGCGCCCCATTAAAGGCATTGTGAAACAACTGACCGAGATCCATAAACCAATCTTAGGCATGTGAGAGAAAAGAGATGAAGGGCAATAAAAACAGAGACGATAGACAAGCAGGTGGAGTCAGGGATAACGCTAGTTTCCAAATCGCATGAGATTAATTTCAGTACCCTTGTCAAAGATAGCTCCTTTTATTTATGCTTTAGCTTCCCAACAGCCAATTCAAGGGGAAAACACTGTTGGTTAAGGTACACAGTACCCATAGGAGGAAAAAACAACAACAACATCTACCTGTTTCTGGGGGAAACATCATTAGTACTAATAATGCCAGCACAAGGAAGGCTGCCTCAAGCTTCCTTCTAAGGATGGCAGGGAATAAGAGCCCAAAGCCCCCAAGTTCCTCAGGGTAGTCCCAAAGGCTGGGTTTGTGGGACAGCTTGTAACAATACTATACATGTTGCTAGCAGCAACGTGCATTCCATGAAAACCACTGGCTAAAGGACAATTTTGAGGTGGCAAAGGTACAAAGTATAGTTTTGGAATCAAGACACAGGTTGCACAGCATCTGGAAACTATATACGCCCCGGACACATATAAATCATGCTTCTCCCTGGTGACCCCTGGTACCATGAGGCTACAGAGAGTTTGATACCCTGCCCCTGGGCAAGTGTCAGGGGTATGGCGGCTTTGTTAACATGTCACTGCCACGTCATGGCCAGCAGACCTTCTGTTAGCTCCAGTATCCACTGCAAAAATAAAAGATCCTAACAAAGATGTTTGCCTGAGGAAAAAGGTAATATGGCCTCTGTGTAGACATGCATGGAAGGTAAAGGGAGTGCTTGACAAAGATCCTCCTTAGAAAAAAATTATTTTCTCCTTCAACCCAGAAAATAGAAGGCATAACCTCAGCAGTGTATCCCCGATAGCATGGCCACAAGAATCAAATGGAAAAAACAAATCTCCGGCTTAGCCATTACACACATACGCCCTTCAAATCACCCAAAGAACATCATGTTTTGAGCAATGAATCTGACAAGGGGGTTCTCTGACCCAACCTAGCTGCAGCAGGAATATACCAAGGTATATTTATTTATTTATAGGGTGATGGAAGTTCTTCTGAATCAAAGAGGTATAAGAACTTTTGAGAAAGGAAAATTAGTTTGCAGTCGGTAGCCTATACTTTTCCCGGCAAGTTAGATAGTGTCCTTGTTCACTCAGCTAGCAAAAACAGATTTCAAGAGAGTTAAAGTCAAAACCGAGACTTTGGGGGCCTGGCTGGCTCAGTCAGCAGAGCACATGACTCTCGATATTGGGGTCGTGAGTTTGAGCCCCACGTTGGGTATAGAGATTATTACTTAAGAAAGTAAATATACTTTAAAAAATACATAAAAATAGGGGCGCCTGGGTGGCTCAGTCGGCTAAGTGTCCGACTTCAGCTCAGGTCAAGATCTCGCAGCCAGTGAGTTCGAGCCCCGTGTCAGGCTCTGTGCGGACAGCTCAGAGCCTGGAGCCTGTTTCGGATTCTGTGTCTCCCTCTCTCTCTGACCCACCCCGTTCATGCTCTATCTCTCTCTGTCTCAAAAATAAGTTTAAAAAATGTTAAAAAAAATTTTTTTTCAACGTTTAAAAATTTTTTAAAAAATACATAAGAATAAAACCTACATTTATTTTCTTGTAATGATTGTTCTCTTAAAAACATAAAGAAATCATGTGCCCAAGGCAGATTATGCACCAGCATAACTCAGATGTCTGAGAGGAAATCCTGTGTGTGAATAGGTAAATACAACTAGACTCGATCTTCATGTCAAGGATCACCGACAGATAGAGCCCAAATTTGCACACCCAGCCACTGAAAGTCAATGTGGTCTCCTTTCTAAAACCTAACACTCCCCAACCTTCAGTCCACGCGGGTGCTCTCTGCCAGCTGCCAAATCAAACCCCAACATCTTCAAGCAATCGGCACTCATCCGTGCTCCGTGCGCCTTCTGATGAATACATTACAACTTGAACACATCTGTCAGACCATAATCACCATGTAATGCATCCTGACTGAGATGTTTTTCATATGTTCAAACAGATTCCCTTGCTAACGCCAGCTTTCGGGAACCCTTCTTCAATCGCAAACCGAGTTAAGAGTTTTCGCTGGCATCTCCTTTCATCGGCCGGGAGGAGAAATTAATAGCCCGAAAGAGTAGGCAAGGGTGACAATGAAGACTTACATGGATGTGATTTTTCCTTCCGCGGGTCTTGGCTTTGAAGTTTACAGCAGGTGGAAGAGTGTCTCACACCCATAAAAAATGATACGGAAAATCAGAAACACGTTGGGCGATTAACATGTCACATGTTGGATTTAAATCTAAATAAGAACCCGTTCTTTTCCTTACATATTGATTGTGCTCTGAGCCTAGCAGGGAGCTCTGTGTGTTCTTTCAGGCCAGTTTCTAGGATAAGAAAAAAAAACCCTGGAATGTTCCAGCTACTGCAGGCTAATGATCACCCAAAAGCACACTAATATGTTTGATAAAAGTTCCCAGCACGAGGGGAGAACACACTTACCATAAGAATGACATGCGAGGAGAAGCAAATCAGCGACACCAGTTCAGGCTGCCTTCAAAGCTGGAGGCTGCAATTCGAACTGGGGACGTGCATTCCAGGAGGCTGGGTCGGACGGAAGGGGGCACAAACCTCTAATTGTTTCAACCATTAACTCCTGGACCCACCTGCATTCTCCCGGCTGGAAGCCTTCAGCCCTTCTCACACATCTCAGCAGGCCTTCCTCACCATCTAAGAAATGAAGTTTTCGCACTAGATGCTTAGCTACCCCATTTATAAGTTATTTTTGCTTTTGTCTGCTTCAGATTCTCTCACCTTTCTCTCTTGTTTTCCCAACTCTGACTTTGCATCACAGATGATAGATATCCCTTTGCGCATTCCTGCAGAGGGACACTGGACAGCGCACCGGAGGATGATGTTTCACCAATAGTCCCGACCCCAGCCCGCTGCTCATTTGATTTCCATCTGCATTTACACCGTAAAGTTCAAGGACTCAGGTCTCCCTTGAAAGAGGCTTCATCTCTTGGTAAGCGCTCAGGACCAGGGTTCATCTTTGGGGACCTAAAATCATGCCATTCTCTAGCATGATGTGATAGGACCGTCAGACAATTCTACAATCTTCATTACCCATGCTAATATGATGTAGGTACAGACGGCTTTGTCAAAACCACACCAGTCCAACCTTCACACACCCAACAATTTCTTCTCATATGCATTCCATGCAAATTTTAATTCCACCACTGCTTTAAGGAATTTCTGTCTTCTCTTCTCGGATCATGATATCCTATTTACTTTCTCCTGAGAAACAGTGTCATGATCTTTACTGATGGAAAGACCACGGGTACAATAAAGGGAATTCATCATACCACTTGGGAAGTTTTCTACAAGAAGCTATTTCTTCCATGGTTATAAACGTACACTTCTTTGGCAATCAGTGTCACTGATGGCTTTGCCTATGAAATATTTGGCAATTCCCAGGAGACATCAGTATGTAGATAACTGATACTGCACATCAACTTTGTCCTTAAAGTTGAATGTATAAAGTTGGGGAAAACTATATGAATATCAGTATTACCACAGACTTCAAATGTTTTCATCCACTATTTATTAGAGTTGCAAAGAAGTAAACAATGTTCAACTTTGGTCTTAGATTTTTGGACACAGAGACCGTCCATGTGTGTCTGAGTTTTCACTTTTCTCCTTAAGATATGTTTTCCTTCAGCTCTACGGATTCACAATCATTATCATGTAAATGATAGAAAGCATCTAACACAAAACAAAAACCTTCAACAGTCACATTCCATTCTATTTCAGAGGTTTGACCCTTATCCAGTAAATTTCGCAGATGTCAAATGAAGCTGTCCAGATGTTCATACAAGCAAAACCGATACCCCTCACCTCAAAATCTGGCTCTGAATAAACCTGGAAGAGGACTCAGAATTTGGAGTTGTAGCCCTTGTAAGAACCAAACTCCCACGGTGATCAAAGCAGCCTGCCAAGGCACCAAGGCTGGGCCCTAAATTACTGCTTTTCAACACATCTCCTCAAAACCAAATGGGAAACAAGTGGAGTGCGTGAGTTATAGCACCCAAAAGGAGAAGGATGAGGCCCCAGGCTCCTCACAGATAGGTGGGTTGTCATCAACAGTGCTATGCCTCCCTACAAGGTAGCAGAGCATCATGGCAAAGGATAAATCTTTTATAAAGTGGATGTATGACACTCATGCAAACATAAAATGAACACATGCCAAAGATCAGATTGAACCCATGAAATACTGCAAGGACCAGTAATAGGTTACATTTGGTTCAAAGGAGAAATCCAAGAAATATATAAATATATTCACATGCAACAAGACTTACTGGAACGGATTAACAAATAGATGCAAAATGGTCTATTCATGGGGGAGCATCAATTGCATTCCACTGGCCACAATCCATTTGCATTTCCATGGACAAGAATCATCTGCATTATTATCAGCTTTCTACCATTTGCAGACTAAGAAAATAGCTCAGAGACAATGAACGCTGGAGATAACTTGGAAGGGTCTAACCCAAGACACTCATTCTGAGTCGTTTTTGTTTTGCTCATTTTGAAGTCCTTCACAATTTTTCCTGGCTCGAATAATCCCATTCCAACAGTGGATTTTCCAAAAATTGTGATTTCTTTGACGTTTTCTTACTATTGTCTATAACGCATTCATTCAAAAATCCTCACACACCAACCAACAATGTTCCACAAATGATGTTAGAAACTGTCCACTCTTGTTTGAGTTTGAATACATCAAGATACGTCTTTGTATTGAGGGAAGAATGCATTTTATTGTTTTGTTGAAGTTTGGTTTTGCACAAGTTAATGCAATGCCATAGAACAGACTGGCAAACTCTCACCAATGGCCTGGCACCTGTTTTTGTACAGCTGGTGAGCTAAGAATTGTTTTTACATTTTTAAATGGTTAGGAAAAAATCAAGTTGCATGACATGTGACAATTACATGAGATTCAAATTTCAGCGTCCATAAATAAAGTTTTATTGGAACACAGCCACACTCATTTGTTTATGTATTCTCTATCGCTGATTTCATGCGACAACGGCAGGCTGATCGTTGCCACAGAGACCTTTACGAGCTACAGAGCTGAAAATAGTTACTGAGATTTGCCGACCCTGGCATAAAGTAGTAGACGCTAATTACAGTGTGTGTGTGTGTGTGTGTGTGTGTGTGTGTGTGTGTGTGTGTGAAGAATAAGCTTCCCCACACCAACGAACAAGTCTGCTCCATCCTCACACTATCTACCTGGAGATGCCATCAGCTCCCACAGTCAAAGGCTCAGTCCTAGAAGGATGCTTTCCTCTCACCACTTTAGCTTGTCATCTGTGCTTCTGACCACTAGCTGGAAATCAGACATTTCCACACCTCCCATTCCTTGAATTCAAGCAATTTCCTAGAATGGCTCGCAGCACTCAGAGAAACGTGTTACTGGCAACATCATCAGGTTATCATCTGGCACATAACTCAGGAACAGCCAGATGGAAGAGAAGCATGGGGCTTCCATACCCTCACCAAGGGCACTGCTTTCTCAGCACCTGGCTGTGTTCACCAGCCTGGAGCCCTCCAAAGCCCTCCTTCTGCGTTTTTACGAAGGGTTCACTACATAGGTGGGATCGATTAAATCACCGGCCACTGAAGACTGAACTCCTGCCCTTGTCTCCTCCCTGCAGGTCTGGGGGTGGAACTAGAATCCTCCACTTATGGAGGTCGCCTTGGGCAGGATAAGTCTCACTTTCGGATCAGAGTTCTCAACTGCACTGTGAAAGAGTTACATTGGAATATTCCTTAAAGGCTTCTAGCTTCAGAATTCTTCTCTCCATCCTTCCAAAAAGAGCAATCTTAATGGTCCACATTACTCACATTCCCTCACCTCCACCCACTCATCTAACTCTTACCATAAACATCCAGAAGCTGGGGTCTCCTTCAAACACTTCTGTCTTTCGCAAATATTGCCATCCAGGTGAGTCGTGAATGACTTACACGTTGTGAAAAACCTCGGGGGTGGGGGGGGTGAGCAGAATCTGAGAGGGCCACGCTCACTTATACAATAACCAATTAACGGATGAGTTCAGGGGAACCCCAGAGTGGTAGAAAGGGAGGAGAGCTAGAATTGGAAAAGAATCACGGGATCAGCAAAGAGCAAAGGAAGGACGGATCCTCAAAGTGCACAAATGCTCCAGCGGGTGAGTAAGGAGAAAGCGGGAAAGGAGGGTCATTGCACTACTGGGGACTCTTAAGGGATCCTGAGCCAATTTTTTGAAAGGAATGAAGGTTTTAAAAAAGGGGATTTGCTCAGGAAGCCAAAACAGTAAAAAGTAAGGGCAAAGACCAAACGTGCTGTTGTATTACTTAATCATGAGGGCCTGGGACACAGAACAATTCCATGAGTATTTGTTGAAACTGAAATCATCAAACTCTATTAGAACAAGTAAATGAAATGTAAAGAGAATGTTAAAATAAAAACAGGGCTGCCTGGGTGGTTAAGTCGGTTAAGCGTCCGACTTCGGGTCAGGTCATGACCTCACGGTTGGCGAGTTTGAGCCTGCATTCGGCTCTGGGCTGACAGCTTAGAGCCTGGACCCTGCATCGGATTCTATGTCTCCTTCTCCTTGCCCTTTCCCTCTGCTCACGCTCACTCTCTCTCTCTCTCTCTCTCTCTCTCTCTCTCAAAAATAAGATAAAATAAAAAATTTTTAAATAAAATAAAATAAAATAAAAACATAAGTGAAAAACCTGAACAAGCCATCCCATTGTGTTATATGGGAAAAATTAGGAAATTTACATTACATTTGGTATAGGATAATGTGTTAAGAGATTTAATTAAAAGAAGTTCTTAAAATAATGTACATTGTCAAAACTAAACATTTTATTAGGACATTTTATTACGTTTTTATACCACCCCACTAATGTTTCATTCCAAAAAGTATTTAGGGCTGCTTAGATTAAAACATTTAGATAAAAATGGGTTACAAAGATTTAGATAGAATAGAAAAATGCCTTTCGGTTTTATGCCAAAGGCATATGTTTACTGTCTTAATTAGAAGATCTTGGGGTGCCTATGTGGCTTAGTTGGTTGAGCGTCTGACTCTTGATTTTGGCTCAGAACACGATTTCGTGGTTCGTGAGATCGAGCCCCAGATCTGCACAGAGCCCCCTTGCGATTCTCTCTCCCTCCCTGCCCCTCCCATGGTCACGAGTGCACTTTCTCTGTCTCAAGATAAAAAAAAACATTAAAAAAAAGAAACAGATGCTCTTAATATTTAGTTATTACTAAAAGTGAAGTCCTGAAAGTAAGTTACTCTAAAAGGTATCATCTTTTGGTAGATTTGGTATATTTTAAAAGTTTGCCCCTTATCATCCTAAACTGACAGTTCAGGTGTCAATTTTGCAAACAGTTTATTTTGGAGTACCCGTGTTCCTCTGAGCATTTACGGAATGAAGCTGAACCGGTAGAACGGGCCATCTTTCAACAGCCTCTTCTTGACTTCCCATTGGACAATGGAGATTGAAGAGAGAGAAGGAGAAAACATTATTCTTTCCCTAGAGTTGGGCCACAATGTTTCCAGGAAGTTATACATTTCATAATGGCTATAGACGTGGTCTGGGGGAAACCAAACGCCCCAGGGGCATCAACTTCTACGATGGGCAAAAGATCTTTTGTAATTTTTGTAAGGTTCTATGATACTTAAAATGTGTGGAGAACACGATAGGAAAACTACTGGCTTCTGACTCTATCAGAACCCAGTTCAAATCCCATCTCTGGTACTTGCCAGTACTTAGTAGCTGAGTGACATTATACAAAGATCATCCAAACTTCCTAAGCATCCGTGAAACAGAGATGGTCATGCCAATTACAGGGTCAAGATCAGGTTCACTGATTCAGGTCCATCTTCACAGAACAACAACAAAAAAGGAAAAACAGTGACTTAAGTAACACAGAAAATTTTCTTTCATGTGTACATAATTTAAGAAGTCTAAGACTTGGGGCGCCTGGGTGGCGCAGTCGGTTAAGCGTCCGACTTCAGCCAGGTCACGATCTCGCGGTCCGTGAGTTCGAGCCCCGCGTCGGGCTCTGGGCTGATGGCTCGGAGCCTGGAGCCTGTTTCCGATTCTGTGTCTCCCTCTCTCTCTGCCCCTCCCCCGTTCATGCTCTGTCTCTCTCTGTCCCAAAATAAATAAAAAACGTTGAAAAAAAATTAAAAAAAAAAAAGAAGTCTAAGACTTATAATGGGGACTCCATGGCATCAAAGACCCAGATGCCCTCTGTCTTTCTTATTGGTTATTCTCACACTGGCCTCCATCGTCAAGGGTAACTCATGGACCAAGACGGCTGCCGGAGCCCCTACCATCAGTCTGCATCCTAAGCAGTAGAGGACAGAGAAGGGGAACAGCCAGGAGTGCATTTTCTAGCTAAATCCGTTTCCTATAGAGAGGCATTTCAAAAGTCCTTCACGATCATTCCAATTGCATTGAGTAGGCTTTTAATAAGTTAGCAGCAAAAAAGCTTTGGGAAATGTAGATGCTTAATTCTAGGTGATAATGTGCTCAGGTGAAGAACTAGGTCTGGGTTAGTAGAGGAGAAAGTGGATTGGGAGGTAAAGAGCAATCCACCTGCCTACATTAGAGAGTATTTCGTGAGAATTACAATTCCTGTACGTAACAAGCCCCTGACGGGGCTCCACACGTACCACATGCCAAGTAAATTCCACTCTTGTTTTCCGCCATATAAGAATATGCTGAGAAGACAGCTGTGTTCTTATGTCTTTTATAATTGCCAAAATGCACAGAGCAGGGTTCTCAGTCTCGGCGTTTCTGACACTTAGACCAGATGACTCTGGCTGTACAGGGCTGTGCTGTGTGCTGTATGCTGTTCTTCAGCGTCCCTGACCTCCACCCACCAGATGCCTGTGGCTTCCCACCATCAGTTGTGACAACGAAAACTATCTCCAGCCATTGCCAAATGTCCCCTTGGGAGCAAGATCGCCCCAGGCTGAGAACGACTACCTAAGCCTACAATGTCCTACAATGGACAATGAATGAGTCACTACTCTATATTATCTAGGAGTGAATGGTGCGAAAGACCCTTGAGTTCATAGTGCTGATGTCATCATGGAGAACAGAGCACAGGGCAAAGCTGTACATTTTCCAAATGGACAATAATCAATCTTGCAAACTCGTACATATGCAAAATGGATTACATATTACTTTTCTCCTAAATGTAATGCAGTAAAGATGTACTTTGAGGGAGGACAAAATGTAATGTACGGGTTTCATTCATTCATACGTAGTGGCTGCTTACTTTCTGGTGAAGGAGACAGACTCTGAGAGATAAAGGAATAACTCCATGGTGCCGCGTTAGGGTGTAAATGAAGCATGCAAATGGCGGGGGGGACCTGGGGAGGCAAGGCTGAGATGGGAATGAGGGGTGGGGGTGAACTGGGTGTCTCTCTGAGGAAGGAGGGCTCTGTGGGGAGGGGAGAGCAACCTCGAAGGGCTGTAAAGTAGGAGGAGATGAAGTTGGAGAGAGTTGGAGACACAGGGCCAACGTTTTGGTCTGAGCAAGATGGAGAGAGATCAGAAGGTGTGAGGTACACAGCAGCGTGACTCAGCGTATGCGTGTAGAGGGTCTTTCCAGCAGCCCTGTGGGGACTACACGGAGGCAAAAGAGGAGGCTGGGAGACACAACGGGAAGTTCATGGACTGGTCCAGGCAAGAGATGATGGCACACGGACCAGGGGCAGGGGTGGGGGCAGTGAGATCGGAGGAAGAGCCCATATTCGCAGACGGTAAGCAGAAATGATGAGCACGTGTGGTTTCTATAAAACATTATGTAAACCTTGTCTATCATCGTTACTTCTGGGTGTTATTTCTTACTCTTCAGTCCCAATATTTGTTCAAAATAGGTTTTGAAGTTGTTCCTTTCTGTTAGCACGATGCAGAAGGCAGCGTTCTAAACTTTGGAACACGTCTACCCCTTTGGTGAGTGATTCCAGGACTGTCATCAAATATGTATGTGCCTGAATTTTCCCATTTGTAAAATGGAGTTACTATCACTCACCATTTACCTCATTAACCTAAAGATTAAGAGGAAAAGACTACATAGGCTCCACAAATCTCAAAAGAAATGCAAACTGTAATTATCTGCAAACGTGCCCAGTGGTGAAAATTTCCAAAGGAGATAGACTGTGATTAATATGTAAGATTCATTCCCAAAGATTCAGACTAAAGACAACCCTTAAACTTATGTCAGCTTTGTACTATATTCCAAAGTTGCTGGTGGGGTTAGCTGTGACTTATTAATGCATTCTTGCTTTCAGGCAAAAAGGAATTGATTTCTCTGCTTGTGAAATTCAGTCTCTCGTGTCAGCCTTGATCATTCGATAACAAGATATGGTTTAACAACCTGCTGTCCCGGCAGGGCGAAGGGTCTTTAATTAGGATACTTAAAAGAAAAAAGAGTTGAAATGAACTTTTCCATTCAAATTTCTTTGAAGGGTGTAAAAAAAGAACTACTTTTTTTTTTAACATAATAGGGAAAAAAGGGGTAGCTTAAATGAGAGAATGCTGGCAATTCATGTAATACTCAACTAATATAAAACTGGACAGAAGCAGTACTTAGGAGACTTTATCAGCATCACGGCATCATCTCTCTCTCTCTTCCTCTCTATGTTTATATACACACATACTTCCCTGCAATCGTGACATAAACAAGTTACCCAACATTCCAACTAAAGAACAATTAATATAATAGACACCAGAAAATGTCTTCTCAGAACAAATGTTTATGTTATTACATAAAAAGAGGAACAGTGCCCAAACCAGACATTTCATTTCTGCCCAAGATTTAGCAGGTCAGAGCTAAGCAAAGCTTATTTTCACCAGATTATTTCACATTCACGTAAGAATTCTGTTCTATCTTGAGTAATAGTCACATGTATCCCATGATATAATGTGTGCGTGGATGTTGGAACGTTATCATTATAATAAAGTTCTTGGCTTAGGAATATTATTCTACAATCATTTACTGTGAGATATGTGTTTCAAAGACCTCTGAAAATAATCGTGTTCCTCATAAATATGCTATTTCAGTATTATGTATGGCTCAGATAAAATTTTAGTTATACAATAAAGGACTGTTTCAATTTTCGGTCTAATAGTAATGTTTATGACATAAATTTCGTCAAACACTATTATGATCCCAAAGTTGCCAATATTTTTAGCCAGTAGTAAACTTTACTCATTTATATACTACATATTACAAATACATATATATTCTTTTTTTTTTCTTAATTTGCGATGTTTTGGGATTGAGGTAAAATGTATGCTATGAAATGTATGAATGACAACTTCAGAGTGTGTGTGTGCAGGAAGGAATATTCAAAAATGGAGAAGACACCTTTGAATTTAAAGGATCAAACTAACCAGCAATTCTAAATGTTCGGCAACCAATTCCAACCTGCGTGTGGATGGTCGGGGGACAGTTTACCCCAGCCGTTCACCAACGTTCCCGCATCAGCTGAGTGTCCTACAATTTAACTCAATTCTGAAACCATGTACCTGGCGATGGTATCAGATTGTACCAGTTAAGGGCTCAGTCCCAGGAGGCTGCTCCCCAACCCCTCCTCCATGCCCCCACACCCATTTTGATGCCAACCTGGCAAGTCCCCTTGTCACCTGTGCTTCTGACTGAGCTGGTGTAGATGGGAGGGTCCAATTGATCCTCTCATTGGTTTCCATTCATTTGCTCGGGCGGCTCACCAGGACACGTGAGAATCACTTTACTTACTAGTAGTAATTAAGCAGTTTAGACGGGTTTATTATAAACAGATGTTAACTCAGGAACAGGCAGATGGAACCGAAGCCCAAAGCGACGCACAGGGAAATGACGATGATGTTCCGGGTACATCACCTGTCCCCAAATCTACATCTGTACGTGTTTACCAGCCTGCAAGCTCTCCGAACACCCTCTTTTCTTGTTTTTGCTTTTAAATGGAGGCTTCCTAACCTAAGCAAAATTGATTAAATCATTGGCAGTTGATGGTTGATTCAGCCTCCAGCCCTCTCCCCTCCCTGGCAATCAGGGGCAGGGGTGCTGGAAGTTCCAACCTTCTATTCAGAGTGGGTTCCCCTAGCAATGAGCCCCCATCCTCAGACGTGTTCCAAAAGTCACCTCATTCACATAAACCCCACTGTGATGGCCAGGGGTCGTTATGATGGTAAGGGGTGGACACCCATTCACCTGTAGGGCTCTGAAGGGATTCTAGAAACGGAGGACAAGAGACCAAATATAACAAAAGACGTTCCCATTGCTTTTACTACTCAGAAAATTCCAAGGTTTTGGGAGCTGTGAGCCAAGAACCGTAGAGAAAGATCAAATATATGGAAAGTATATTTTGGTCATCTGAACGACCAACTGTGCATTTCTTATGAACGGCAGTATCGCAAATTCCTGCAAATCAAACTACGTACAAAATCACGTAAGGGTAGGTAGGATGCAGTAAACCTTCTGGTTCCAACCCGAAGATGTATGTTTTCTCCTTAAAATTTATTTGGATTGAAAAAGGTACAAGCAGAGAAATAAGGCGACATACAGAAGAACCGCCACAGGTATCTTGATTGAACTGAATTTGCACATGATGAAACGTCACAGACGGATATACATACATTGCACCCGTGTCGGTTCTCTGCTTCTAATGGTGTTCTACAAACATGGAAAGCGTAGGCATTTGGTGGGGAACGGATGAACAGTACACGTACCTTCTCTGCTGTCTTTGCCACTTCCTGTGACTCTACAATCATTCCAAAATTAAACGCTTTTAACAACACGGATACAGTTGTAGGGAACATACCTTAGAACACTGCTTGTGATTCTGACACCAAACCAGGGAACCGTTGTTCTGCAAAAAGAAAAAGAAATATTGGCTCATTCAATAATTTTCTAACTCATGGCTACATAGTGTGAATTTCATTTTTCAATGTTATCATTAACAAAAGACCCGTTTTTGCCCTCCTATAATTCTCTCTTCCCAAAATAGAAAGTGCGCTTCTAACGTAAGTCCAATTTTGGCCTTGACCCCATGATAGAAACAAAGACATATAAATTAATGAGGATTTCAAGCTGCCTAAAAGGAAAAGTGTCTGAGCCATGTCTCCTGCTGGCTGCCTGGGAGTCAGACCTCACTGAAAAGCCTTCTCTTTCCCTGTCACTGGATGTGTGACGGGGGACAAGGGATTTACTACCTGTGTACCTCAATTGATCCATCTATAAGACATAACCATATGCCACGCATGAGGTCACTGGCATAAGGAAATGAAATAATACCCACACGCCAGTTAGCACGGCCTGATATTCACTCGGTACAGAACAAAGATTAGGACTACGGTTTACTGTCTCTAACGTTAGCATTTCTGCTGGGAAATCTCTTACCCCACATGACTGACATCTTGGTCACGACTCCTCCTTTGGCTCGGATAGGTTACGTGAGTGTGTGTTAGGCTGGGGTAGCTGGTAGGGATAGTAAAACCAACCACCCCATAATTTAGATGTCGTGGCCTCCAGCTCTTGGAAGTTCACGGTTGGGTATGACATCAAGTAAGTCCGTTTCCTCTGTCTGAATCTCTAAACTTTGAATTTTGACAACATCATATTCTATTCATAGATTAGTATTACATTGGTGCTCAGTTCAGAGAAAAGAAAATCAATATATCTTCTTAAAAATCCTTTTATAACAAGCTCATGGAGATATAACGTATACACAGAAAGCACACTGTTTTAAAGTATAGAAACCAGCGGTCTGTAGTAAAAAGTATGCTCGAAATACTAAAAGGTATATTCAGAAGGCTGTGCAACCATCACCACTATCTATTTTTGGAACATTTTCACCAGCCCAGAAAGAAACATGTATCCCTTAGCACTCACTCCGCCATCTCCCTCCCTCCAGCCCCTGGCAACCACTCACCTACTTTCCTTTTCTACAGACTGATTCTGGAAACCTCATGGAAAAGGGATTATACAACATGTGGCCTTTTGTGTCTGGATTCTTTCACTGGGCATCATGTTTTACATTTTGCTAAACGGTATGGTATTTTTGCTCTGTCTACATTGCCACAAAAACCATACGTCATTCCTTTTTATTGTCCAATCCCATTGTACGGATATACCACATTTTTCTCTTCTGCTCCCAATAATCTGTCTCAATATGTCTTATGTCCAATAGTGTATGTTCATAATCTAGGATTCCTACTGAGTCAATCTCATCTGTATAGGATCAGAAAGTTTCCTCCACTAGGCTCGGATCATCATGCTCAACGGCCTCAGCCCCACGTTAAAGCTTTAGCTATTACATCTATCATATGGCCCTAACTCTCCTCGGCAGCCTTACATCCCCAGATCCCAGAATGTACCTCCAGTTTCAGCTAAACTAAGATCAATCTACCCGTCCCCCTACTGACCTGGCCCAGCTTCCACCCTGGTCCCTTCTAAGTCTTTCTTTTCCTGGATAGATGGGGAGGACCTCTGGAGAACCTAAGGGTGTCTTCACTGCTTCTGCATTTGCTGGGCTGCTCTGGAGAGAAGTATGTACCCCATCCTCTCTTGTCTTAGGATATAGGTCTTTTATTTAAGTCAGCTCCCAAACTAGACTGTGGTCCCAGAGACAGGGCTTCCTTTTTCCTCTTTGCTTCAATGCTTCACACCAGCAAATGGACCAGCTCCTGATTCTCACAGAGACGGCTTCCATCAAAGGTCACGTGAGAGACACTGGGGCTGCAAAGTCAGCATGGCAACTGCTGCCTGGCTGATACGGTAACACCAGTGGGGTAATATGCCTTTGACAGGATTATTATCAATAAATAATACTAGCGTACTAATGACCACATCTACACAGCAGGCACTTGCTTTGGTGTTTGCCATATTCAGCCTCCCTAGGCATCTCATGTAATGACATAAACTTCATTTACCCATTTTTAAAGTCAAGAAACTGGGATTCAAAGAAGCCAAGTAAAATATCCACATTCATGAAGCAAATGGTTAAACATAGTTGTCACACCACAATGGGTAAAGGTTCAGCTAAACAAAGGGTGACTTTTATGGAGCGTTTTGAAGGAAATCTCCAGACTCAGAACCTTGGAAGGACAGGAATGAATTGGTTGGGATGGTCCTGAGTATCGTACATTCCAGAAGCAGCAGATCAGATTGAGGGGTTGAAGCAGAGAATAGGAGGGGTGGTTGGGTAAATAGATAGAACGCAGATTACAATGGATTTGGACTTATTGCTGGAAATAAAATGTGTTATGTAGTACATGTCAGAGGGTTAAAAAAAAAAGGGGGGGGGAGGATTGGACAAGTCGTGTACCTACAACACCTTGACTAGTTTCCTTTTGTTTCCTTTGACTATAGATAAAATGGCCAGACCTCAACAACAAAACACCAAAACTCCAGCAAAGACTGCCTTCGGCTGCCCAGCAAATGCATCCTCTAGTGCCTGGCACCATGCGGAAACCCAGTGCTCCCCATGGTATTGGCTCATACACCTGTCAAAATTACAGAGAAACTAATAGTCACAGAGCCTATCGGCTAAGCTGTTTCCATTCGGGGGGAATTAACATCAATGCATTTCCTCAACCAAGGCATTTTCATTTTAAGCAAAATTTCCCACTAATCACAAAATGAAAAACTATCATTATATACAGAAATATTTGGGTCAATAGCAAGCAAGCATGAACGATCATTTTGGTCGTAATAGGTTTTTTTGTCACTGAAGACAGTATGTCCTAGAATGCTTAAGAAGATTAAAATCATAATCCACATAAAGTATTGAGCAAAATGTTTGGCACAGAGTTAGAGGTCAGAAAAAAAGTCCATTATGATTGACGTTACTTTGTTTGCCACGATTATTGTTTTCAGGAGTCGGGGAGTAATCCTGTACTTAAAATCTCCCAGTTCCTCTGTATAACCCAATGCAATCTTATTAGTGAGGCTCAGAAGAGGCAGCCCGCCATGTTTTTCTCCTTGGATGGTAACAATCCTGCCATGTTTGCCAATATGATGACTGGGCAATGGTATTCTTTTTGGTTTAATTTCCTTCAGCCATTTGCATTTCCTTTAGAGTGAACAGTCTGTGCATTTTACCATTTCTTTTCTGAATGCTTAACCATAGCCATTGTAGCAGCTACGAGGGCCAATTAGATTGAATAATCATTTGTCTATAATAGGTGTTGTAGAAATTTTCCAGTGATCGTTGGCCTTTTGACTTTATGCATGATGTTTGCTCCATGAAAAAATTTTCTAGACACACACACAAACATGCACACACATAGATATGTGTCTCTACATTTCCTTTTGGGGTTTTAAGTTTCCTGTTTTTCTTAAAACAATCCCCCCCCCCCCCCCACGTAAAGGTTTTGCAGCTGTTCTGTGCTTTTGCCTTTATCAATCAGCCTTTGGCATTCTATTTATCTCTACAAAGAACATCTAAAAACCCTTCCTAATAGCATCAAGGATGTGGGTAAACCCCTGATTTAACTTCAGCTACTGTGTTTCAGCCAGGTGCACACACACTACCATCCACCTACATTGCTTACCTGTGATGCTCTTGGAGCAGGAGAGTAATGGAAAAATACAAGAATCCAGTAGTTTTCAACAACCCGCCCCAGGGGAAGTTCTTAGTCAGATTACAATAGCCTTCCCCAGTTAAGCCACTTGACAACAAAAATAAAATACAGTATTGCCAATCACGTCTTGTTCTGGGTTAAAGCCAGCAAAGATAAAGAGTCAAAGTACATCAGACAAGAAAGGCGTTTGCCTGTTGAATCATTATTGTAACCTCCAGGTAGGATCAGACAGCGGGACTTCGGTAATTATATAAAGATTACATCCTGTATTTTATTGGTTTAACTAGATCAAACATGAATGCTAGTCAATCCAACTTTCAAAGAGTTTATATAAGTTCACTCAACTGCACCCAGACATTATTTCAATGACATTTTCAAAGTCTCTTCTAGCCTTTTGATTTTTTTTCTCCTTAAAGAAAAATAATTCTTCAAAAGCTTCAGGTAAAGAAAACACTTCGTTCCCTCAAAGACAACCCACAAGGATAAAGATAAATGAAAACTAGCTATCGAGATACAACCATTTGAAAAAAGAAAAGAGAATGAGAACAGATCCCACATATTTTCCTTAGCATAACCAGGTGTAGGTGTGGAACAAGGACTAATCAATTTTCCATTTCAGAAACATAGCACTAAGCCATTGTCCAACGGCAGTATGGAACATTTGAAATTGAAACTATCCCAGAAAACCCACTATGGACCAAACATTTCCCATTCAACCCTACAAACTGTGACTTTCAGTTAACAATTTTGTTCTCATATTAAACACAAGTTTTTGGGGGCGCTTGGGTGGCTCCGTCAGTTAAGGATCTTCTGCTCAGGTCAGGATCTCAGGGTTCATGGGTTCAAGCCCTACGTCGGGCTCTGTGCTGACAGTAGCCAGCCTGATGTGGAGCTTGAACCCACAAACCCTGAGATCCTGACCTGAGCCAAAGTCTGTCACTTAACCGAATGAGCCCGAGAGAGAGAGAGAGAGAGAGAGAGAGAGAGAGAGAGAGAGAGAGAATCTGAAGCAAGCTCCATTGTCAGCTCCATGCAGGGCCTGACCAGGCTCAATCTCACAACTGTGAGATTATGATCTGAGCCAAAGTCAAAAGTCAGATGCTTAATTGAGCCACCCAGGCACCCCTCATTGTTAAGTTTTTTAAAATGAAAACATTGAGGGGAGCCTGACTGACTTAGTCGGAAGAGCCTGTGACTCTTAATCTCAGGGTTGTGAGTTCAAGCCCCACACTGGGTGTAGAGATTACTTAAATAAATAGAATTTTTTTAAAAAATAAAAAATAAAATGAAGGCATGGATTAAAATTTAGGAATTCACTTTAATCCAGAATAATTTCCTATTAATTTGAACCATGGAATAATATACTTAATTTCATTTGTTATCATAAGGATGTGCTTTTCTACTGTTAATATACTTGGAACTTTCTCACACATTCCACAGCAGCTAAAAGATAACGTAACAGAAGGACATTGGATGAGGCGTTTATGTGGCTTGAACTATTTTTTTATTTTTATTGTTATTTTGAGAGAGAGCACAAGCACAGGAGGGGCAGAGAGAAGGAGAGACAGAACCCCAAGCAGGCTCCACACCATCAGGGCAGAGCCTGATGTGGGGCTCAAACTCACGAACTGTGAGGTCATGACCTGAGCCAAGATTGAGAGTCAGACCCTTAACCAAATGAGCCACTCAGGTGAGGGATGTTCATCATAGGACAGGCTATCCATATGTGGGAGCACGAAGTCTACAGATCTCTGTACTTCCTACTCAGTTTTGCTGTGAACCTAAAACTACTCTAAAAAATAAAATCTACTGGGTGCCAGTTAAGCATGTGACTTCAGCATGGGTCATTATCTCACGGTTCATGAGTTCAAGCCCCGCATAGGGCTCCATGCTCAGAGTGTGGAGCTTGATTGGGATTCTTTCTCTCTCTCTCTCTCTCTCTCTCTCTCTCTCTCTCCGTCTCCCCTTCCCCCCTGCTTGTGCTCTTGTCGCTCTCAAAATAAATAAACTTTAAAAAAATCTACTTCAAAGGATAGGGAAAAAAAAAGAGAGCTTTGTGTTTATACTTGTTCGTAAGTAGGATCTCTTTCTAATGTTATGGATCACTCTCAGTAAATCGATGGCCTTTCATCCCCTACTCCCTCTCAAAAAATTCCCTCTGGATTCTACAAATATCTCACATTGAGCTGAATTCTGTAGAACAACGTTTGGCCATACACAACGTACCTCTCTCCAAATGCCCAGCACTGGAATGCATGCCTGGCCACACTGTCTGGGTGTCACTTCTTCACACCCTGCAGCTTGTTTGGGAATGAGAACCTTCCATCAGGAACCTGTGCCTCTGCCAAACCAGACCCCCATGTGTCCTTCGGGTCACTGCAAATGCCACTTCTTTGAGGAAGCCTTCCCTGACCACCTACACCCTGACTATCACAGACCCCCTGTTACACACACTCGTGCAAGCTCCCTGCACTTGTCCTCCAAAACACTCTATCGTGGTGGACACACAGAAATCTACTTGTGTTGCTTCTAGTTACTGACCATCTGCCTGAGAACACATTAGAGACACAGTCTGTCTATATCTTTTCCTTACAGTTGGCTCCCTCACAACTTCAACAAATATTACTGATGACATAAGTAAACGAATGGATAAGGAGTCGTACAAAAAATTTACACTTTAATCATTAGGTCATGAGGAGGTAAAAAGGATGAAATGAGTAGACTGAACTGAACACATTTTTCACCTTCTTGGACAGGTGCTTTTAGGAAGTGGGTTCACTATTCTGTTTCCACTCATCATGGCAATATTAAAAATGGAACCAAAGCTTGCATGCAGTATAAAATATAAATTATTTAAGACATAACCGTGCTAATTATCTTGCTACAGACGCATGTAATTAAAGTTATCTAAAGAAAATTTATAGAACAGCCAAGTGCCAGACTATGCCATATGGGAAAACATTACATTTTATTAACATTTTACTATGAATTTTGACAAGGAATATTCCAAAGGATTCTACATGTAGGAGACTATCAGATCAAGACAGAATTTTTACTCCTTAGTGTCCCTATGAGAATGGTAGGACCCACCAGGGGATCAGAGGACTGGTTTTTCTTAGGACGTTTCAAGCATCAGTCTACCCAGTTTAATCTCCGGAAGGATATGCTAGTTACTGATGCATTCTTGCCACAGTTAAGATTTCAGAGACACCTCCACTAAGATGAGCCATCTCCATGGAATCACATAAAACCTTGGAAGATTTCAAGGCAGAATAAATGACTTAGGCTGAAATAAATCCAGCCATAAGGAGGTTTAGAGGGAGCATTAAAGGTAATAACTAAAATTTAGTAAATGACTCGTTTTACAAAGCAAGGGAAGCGTGAGAGTAGAGTACCTGCTATAAATTGAACACCGAAAGCATTGTTGATGGGAGACCTGAGCAATAAAGAATGGTCCCTATAAATGTCAGTCTCCTTCCCTCCTTCTCATTCATCACTCTGAAATGTTTACTTCACGTGCCAATTGTGCGTGAGTTCCTCCGATTCCAGGAACCTCTCGCCAATCACCGTTTCGGCTCTTCCAGAAGGTAAACACACGCCTGTGGACTAAAGTGGTGAGTCCCGCCAGGCAGACCTGTCACGTTTACCGTGCAAGAACAACCGCCCGCCTTCCCCAAGGTTGGCACCGTGGTCAGCCACACCCGCATCTTCTTCCTTCTTCTTCTTCCTTCTTCTTCCTTCTTCTTCCTTCTTCTTCCTCTTCCTCCTCTTCCTCCTCTTCCTCTTCTTCTTCAAAGCTTTCCTTTTCATTTGTGTGTGTGATGTTGAGAAAGACAAGACTGGGAAGAGGAGAAGAGAAGGAGCAGTAAGGGAGAAGGAAGGGGACAGAAAGAGTCGGGAAGGAGGACAGAAAGAATCCAAAGAGGCCAGAGCAAATGGCATATTGAGTCTCTGGGCATAAACCTGAGATATAAAGACTTCTTTCTATATAAAATAATATAAATATACAAGCAGAAATTATTTTTGGCATCAAAAGGCACAGGGAAATCTGCACTAAGATCAGTGCACGAAAAGCCACCGGCGTGGGGACCTCCACTGGCTCAGTGGGCTGCATATCAGTGGTCCCTTCAGCAGGTGTCTGAGTGGGGACGTGGCAGCATCTGAACTTTTGATGCTAGGTTCAGTTCTATAGGTTCAGCTCAGTCTCTATGGCAACCACCAGTACTGTCCAATCTGGGACACGGGGTCCCCACTAACATGGGGCCCCAGGTACACCTGCTGTATTCCACGGGAATTCGAGACAAAGCACAGAAAGAAAGATTGGCAGAAATGAAAAGGGCAGTGAGTTCTAGAAGCAAGATTAACGCCCAGGATCCAGCTTGTTGGATGTAGAATATGTCCCTTCAACAGCCTGAGGCAAAGCTGTGAGACACTGTGCTTCTTTGAGACGCACCGCCAGACTGTCTCCAAAGTCAGGGTGCACTTTCCCCAACTGTAGTTTGGTGTGACGCCATGAATGTTGGCCTGGTAGCAGCCGGGACATGGCGGTCAACATTCCATGAACGTGACCTTGGTCCCAGCTGCGCTCACTGTCACCAATGACACTGAGTTCTGTACGTTGTTGGTTCTACACATGTTGGGTTTGACTGCCGTTTAAAATGAGATGAATGTAATTAGACAATGATTTGGCATTGAAAGGCAAAATTGTGGTGTACACAGAACGAAGGAGTGCAGGTAAGACTCACGGCCACAAGACTGCACTGTCCTATTTTCTTGCCACTGGGAACGAATACGTTACAGGATTGAAGCAATGGGACACAGAAGGAGGTGTGCCACATGATTACCGATAGATGAACAAAAAAGTGCCAATGGACACAGAAGAAATTACCAAACCTCCCGGACCAGATAGAACGTATGACAAAGCAACAAGGTATTAGTGTGACCCAGTGATGCGTCTTTTAACAAAGACCATCTCCGAGCCTGTGCCTTGATTTTAGTACAATGTTTGTTTCTTGGGGTTGCATAAAAATAGATGTTCCATCCATGGCTGCTTCTTAGATTCACTGAAATCTCATACAAATTTATGTTGGCCCTCTACCAATTCCTTGTCTTTGCCACACTGACACATCTTTGAGAGTTACTCTCGGGCAGGCTACCCCTGCCTTCCCCAGTCTGCTTTCAGGAAACGATTAGTGAAGGACTTCTGAAACCGATCCATATGTTACAGACTACTAGTAGCCTGTGATTCTGAGCGGTGAGGTGTTATCAGTGGCCGGATGGAGGTCCACTGAGGACACTCAGTGTGAGTTTCGATGGCCTCCCGTATGGAAAGTACATATAGACAGGACTACCCAGGAAATTAAAAGGGGAAGGACCAGTAATAACAATGCTTCCAAAATTGCTGGTGCAAAGAATCACCCACGGAATCTGTTAGACACTGCGGTTCTCCGGGACTGACTCAGTAGATCTCGATCTGACCCTGGAATCTGTACACCGACAGACGCCCTAAATGTTTCTTATAATGGGACACACGTGGTCAACGCGAGGCCAACAGATTGTCCGAACTTTGAGGGATTATGGAACGAAGGCCCAGTGATGAAAGACACAGAGCAGTTGTAGAAACCAAAGAAAAGCATGAAAATGGCTAAGTGTTTATGTTCAGGGAGGAAAAGTGTAGTTTAAAAAGTATAAGGTAGAAAAGAGTTCTAGAGGATGATAGGTCCAATGGGTGCCAATGCTTGGAGCTGTTTCTACCTCAGAGGGAGAATTTTGTCACACAAAACAGTAATTGTCTGTAGTGAATCCTCTCCTGCACCACCCAGATGTCCCCACAACCCCAGAACCGAGATCAATGTGCCTACAGGGAGTGTCGAGTACTGATGGATATTACCTAAACCCCTCCTTTCCCCTCCCATAAACTCTACTTGCTGGGAGAGGTTACCTAACCCAAGGCCACACTGCTTCCGGGAGAGTCCCACATGGAGTGACTGGCCGATGCTGGGCCACAAAGGACCAACCCCCTTGTCTCATTCACAGTAACATCCGAGGCATTTCCAGCTCCAGATGATGCTATGGTATCCACTTGAGGCTGTGGTCACAGATGGCATGACAGCCCAACTCCTGCCCCGTGCTGGGTCCTTCACTCCCCTGAAGCGGTGATCCTGGGAACGTCACCCAGTACGGTCGTGAGCTCACATCTCGAGAGCTTAGCCTATGCTTCATGACTAACACAACCTGTGAAAACCAATCACCTTCCCATATATGTGCAGGGGGAGAGAATGAGTTTTCTCCACTTGAGAGGCTTTTGGAAAAAGCCAAGTAGATATGAGGCATAATTTTTGAAAAAGGTGAGGGTGTTGAAGAAGTTAACCACGTAGTGGCAGGACACAAGAGCCACAGGAAAGCGAGCCCTTCCCGTGCAGAAGAGGAAGGTGGATCGACAGGAAACAGCAGGTGAGCTGCAGAGCGTTCTAGCCCAAGAACAGATCTCATTAAGTCCCCACAAACTCCTTCTCAGGGGGCCAGCCTCTCTGAGGATGCACGACAACATGACTTCATATTGACACATTCTTTCCTGAAAGGAACAGAATTGTGTCTTCTTGAAAGTATTCAGAAGAAGAGAGCCAAAGCATAAGAGACTCTTAAAAACTGAGAACAAACTGAGGGTTGATGGGGGGTGGGGGGGGGTGATGGGTACTGAGGAGGGCACCTTTTGGGATGAGCACTGGGTGTTGTATGGAAACCAGTTTGACAATAAACTTCATATATTGAAAACAAAACTTCAAAATTGGGAATTTAAAAAAAAAAGAAAGGGTTGAAGTTATAATAATAAAAAGATGAGATAAATTAAAAAAAAGTATTCAGAAGAAGAACATGGTATTGTTTCAATATGTTTCAAGTTGTCATTGGTGGCTATTTTTTATTTGTGCATTTAAAAGCAACTTTGTCGTGAGGCTGTGGATGAAACAATTGAAAGGCAGGACAGAAATCTTTTTTTAAAAAAAACATGTCAGCACCATTCCAAAGTTCCTGCGAGGAATTAAAATCATTATCAAAGCAGGAAAAAATGCAAGAGCAATGTGGAAAAACATAACTTTACGCAACTCTTAATTACATCTTTTACTAGAATTCTCTGGTACGCAAATTTACAGCACGCTGAAGTAGACGTTAACATTTACTCACTAACAATGCGTAAAAGACTTCTTTGGCATTTTCTGTTCCTTAATTGTTATTGTTCCTGCGTTTTTATCGTAGGATGTTTAAAAAACTTTTTTTAATGTTGATTTTTGAGACAGCGAGAGAAACACAGAGTACATGAGCAGGGGAGGGGCAGAGGGAGAGGGAGACACAGGATCCGAAGCAGGTTCCGGGCTCCGAGCTGTCAGCACAGAGCCCGACGCAGGGCTCGAACCCATGAACTGTGAGATCATGACCTGAGCCCAAGTCAGACACTCAACCAACTGAGCCACCCAGGCGCCCCTACTGTAGGATGTTTTAAACATGGACGAAACAGGGGCGCCTGGGTGGCTCAGTTGGTTAAGCATCCGACTTCAGCTCAGGTCAGGATCTCGCGGTCCATGAGTTCGAGCCCCGTGTCAGGCTCTGGGCTGATGGCTCAGAGCCTGGAGCCTGCTTCCGATTCTGTGTCTCCCTCTCTCTCTGCCCCTCCCCCGTTCATGCTCTGTCTCTCTCTGTCTCAAAAATAAATAAACGTTAAAAAAAAAATTTAAACATGGACGAAACAGAAAGTTGATCAAGAGAAATTTTAGCAAAAAGCAAAGGCATGTAGGCGGCCACTAAAACAATGACGTCATAAGCTCTCTTACTTACATGAGGATTCAGCCGTGTCCTACCCGGAAAGACTGCTGTACGACTGCTCCTCTCACTGATACCAACTGAGAAAAGCACTTTACGGTGATCTCAAAATGTTTTGAGAGCTGCTAGAATTCTGACTTCTCCGCAGGTAATCAGCTGAGACCTTCTCTTAGATCTTCATAAAGTCACCTTCTGTGCAGAGCATTTGCATCAGTGGGCATTTCTGCTACTTCCTGTCTGTGAAAGTATAAGATCTATACAGGGGCACCTGCGTGGCTCAGTCGGTTGAGCGTCTGACTTCGGCTCAGGCCATGATCTCACAGTTCATGGGTTTGAGCCCCGTGTCGGGCTCTGTGCTGACAGCTCAGAGCCTGGAGCCGGCTTCAGATCCTGTGTCTCCCTCTCTCTCTGCCCCTCCTCCGCTCGCACTCCATCTCTCCCCATCTCTCAAAAAGAAACAAATGTTAAAAAGAAAAAAAAAAAAAAGAATAAAATCTATCCAAATATGGCCAAGCCTGTTCTGTAAACACAACCAAGACCAGAAAAGGGACTCGAAATGTGTTTCTAAATATGCTCTCAAAATGTTTGTAAACTGTAGAATTCTGACTCAGATGATACCATATAATTACAAATCAGTGAAGACCTCTGAGGGTCATTTAATCCATGTTCCTGCTGGAAACAAAACAAATCTAACTCGTGAATGACGTGTAATTGTCTTGTAATACAAGGAACTTTCCAGGGGAAAGAGTTTCCGCATCTCGGTAACACGTCACCCTGTTCTGAGTTTTCCATCCCTGAATCCCCACTGAAACCTTGCGAACCAAAAGACCAAAGGGGTGAGGAATTATTAAGGTTCAGACCTTCTGCCTGCTGGTTCTCTAGTTAACAAAATCCTCTGATCACTGTCTCCAAAACATAAGCCTAAGAAAAAGGTCAAAGCCGGAGAAGACACAGCCCAGAGTCCATCCTGTGAGAGTATGAAGATCACACAGAGATTATTCCATTCCAGAATACTCAGGGTGGGACCAGAATGATGATGCAAACCACTCACATCTTGGAAGTGAACATGACATGGGGAACTTTCTGAAAAATGGTCACCAAGGTCTGAGGAGAAAGGGAAAGTGCAGAATGGGCTGGGAGGGAGGATCTAAGCATCCCATGATAGCGCTAAACCTCCTATGCGCCCCCCCCCCCCGCCCCGAGGACTCTTCTGGACATGCCAGGTTACTCATTGCTGTGGATCTGAGTAACATGCAAAAGCCATCAGGAATACTGGAAACACAAGATTCTGAGGAACATTCTACATCACCGCAACAATCGCCAGGGTTGAGAGATTCAAGCCCAATGTTCTCCCCTTGTAAATGAAGATACTGGAACCCAGGAAGTCTAAAAAATATGCAACACATTGCTCCTTTGAACAACAAAAAAAAATATTCCAATAATTAAAAGCATGTCCAACTTGGGAGTCAAAAGAACCTATTTCACATTCCAGGTCACTTACCCATCATAAATTGCAAGCTTTCAAAAAAAATTAATGTCTTCTTTTCCAAAATGACAAGAAAGGTGGTTTTATAAGATGGTCACAGACATGTTTATGAAGGACCACCTGTGATCGTCTAAAGTCAAAGTGACGTCTAGCTGTGACTAAGCTAGCAAGATGCAGTCAATCAATATGAATGATTTGCACATAAGAGGTGACTGCTAATAATTTACAAGGTCCTGGGTAGCTCAGGTAATTAACCATAGAGAAGTTGAATTCTAAGAGCCCTTAATAAGTTTGGATATAACAATAAAGAAAACGGTTTTCAATTGTTTATGAGTAATATCAATCTTATGAATTTCTACGTGTTGTTTCAAGTCTTTCCAAAGGCACAATATCCACAGGAAGCATAAAATCCGCTCTTCAACGCAGTTCTGCACTAAATTATATTCGTAACCCATAACCCCCTTTTGGAGAACATGAAAATCCAACAACGTAAATACTGTTTCTTTTGGGGGTGGCTGGGTGGCTCAGTCGGTTAAGCATCCAACTTTGGCTCAGGTCATGATCTCAAGGTTCGTGGGTTCAAGCTCCACATCAGGCTCTGTGCTGACAGCTCAGAGCCTGAAGCCTGCTTCAGATTCTGTGTCTCTCTCTCTCAAAGATAAATAAACATTTTTAAAGAGTTAGAAAAAACATATTTAAAAAAATACTGCTTCTTTTGGGTTCCAGGACCCAATTCCAATGTGTGTTTTTGGCGGGGGACGGGGGGGATTCCCTGCATACCACTGAGCAATTCTCAGACACCAGTAGGGTGTCAGAGAATTTTTTTTCAGTTTAATTATTTCTGAGAGAGAACGAAAGTGAGACAGACAGAGTGCAGGCAGGGGAGGGGCAGAAAGCAAGAGGGACAGAGGATCCAAAGCAGGGTCCGTGCTGACAGCAGAGAGCCTGACAGGGGGGCTCAAACTCAAAACCACGAGATCATGACCTGAGCCAAAGCTGGACACCAAACCGACTGAGCCACCCAGGCGCCCCGGGTGTCAGAGAATTTAACTCACTTCTGCGCCTGTAAAGAGAGCTAACAGCAGATCCCACAGGTAAAGGGCTCACGCCTACAGGACTGCCCCCTCCCTTTCAGATGTCAACAGAAAGTATAGGCTGTTACCTGCTTCTGACCACCATGCTGAAGACTGAAGCTTCCAACAACCCCCTTCTTGGGTTTGGTTAATTTTCTAGAGCGGCTCACAAGAACACACAGAAACATTCTACCACATGATCATTTTTTAATAACAGGCTATACCTCAGGAACAGGCAAACAGAAGAGATACTTAGGGCAAGGGTTGGGGAAAGAGAATGGAGCCTTCACTACCTCTCTAGGCTCCTCACCCCTGTGTCTTCACCAACCCAGAAGCTCTCTAACCTCTTTTGGGTTTTTCTGGAGGCTTCATTACAGAGGCACAACTGATTAAATCACTGGCCATTGGCAACCAGTTCATCCCCCAGCCCTTCGCCCCTTCCCAGATGTAGGGGTGAGGTTGAAAGTTCATAGGCTGGGGTCACTCAGAAGTAGCCCCCAGCCTTAGGCTTTCCAAAAGTCGGTGCATTAGCACAGCAAACGACACCTCCATGACTCTTGTCACAGGGCATCTCGAGGGGTTTGAGCCAGGAACCAGTGGATGAAGACCAAATACAAGAGATATGTATTTTGGTCACCTGAATTACCAAATACGTTTCTTATGAATCACAATCTCACACTGTTCTTGATATCATTTAAAATTCAAAATGAAATACAAGGACTGCACATTTCTTAGGCTGCTATAAGAAAGCACCACAAAGTAAGTTGTTCAGACAGCAGGAATTCATCGTCACCATTCCGCAGGCTAGAGGTCTTAGATCAAGGTGTCCGTGGGGCCATGCTCTCACTGAGGGCTCTAGGGAAGGATCCGTTCCATGCCTTTCTCCTAACTTCCGCTATTTCCTTGGCTTATGGTAGCCAGTCTAGTCTTCACATGGCCTTCTACCCTCACATCTGAGTGCGTCTGTGTCCAAATTCCCCCTTTGTAAAACGACCCGGTCCTACTGCACTGAGGGTTCACCCCGCTCACACACAATTAAACCCGTAACAGTGAGTAAAATAAATTCAAGCCACGGGCAAATTCCATGTTGTTTGAACCACTCCCCAACCTGCACCCCAGCTGACAAGCCCTGCCTTAATATTTTCACTCACGTGTCCCATTGGCTTGAAACATCACTGTTACTGTTTATTCCTGAACTTTGGGCTCCTTGCCACCTCCTGGCATATGTCAGAGCACAGTGTCTCACTCGGGCCCATCTGCCCCTCCATCTCGCTGACGATAAGTTGTCCCCTGTCTATACATAAAGCACTTCATTCTTAGGGCATACGTTTGCATCACAAGGAAGCATTTGCTAACCATCATGTAGACTGTTTATGATCAAGGAGTCCTGCTTTTGGTGAAAACGGACCCCTTAAGTAAGTGTGGAACCATAACCTATGCTTTACTATACTCATTCGTCAAGGGAGAAGGTTGGAATAGCTCTTTTGAACCATCGGTTATGGTTCCAATAGGTGAGGCAGCCCATGAATGCCTCCTCTGACCGTCTGTGTTCAGGGATGCAGGTCTCGATGAGGAATCCTTAAGAGGAACCTTAGAGAAGGCAGTTCATAAGTAGCCGAGGTCCATTTATGAAACGAAAATGAAGAACATAGAGTTGAGGGTATGGACACAGGGTAGAAAGAATGGTCTAGCTTATGAACGGTTCTCGTCTAAGGGCAGAAACAAATGCCACGTTGTTTGAACCACTCCTCAACCTGCACCCCAGCTAGACCTTAATCAAGTTTGCATAACCTTGAATGAAGGAAGGCTGGTTAGGAGAAAAATGCTGGGGCCAAGCGGCAGAGGAGGACTGAGTGCTACAACCCAGCACATCTTACCAAGCAGAGAAAGGCATTAGAGAGAAACCCTAGCACATAGACAAGTCCATAGCAGTGGTTCTCAAAGTAGGGCCCTGAAACCAGAAGTGGCCAGAAGCGTGTTAGACATGCAAATTCTAGGCTCTCACCCCAGACCTGCAGAATCAGAAATTCTAGGGACAGGTATAGTAAGCTGTGTTTTTAACAGGTCTGTTGGGTGATAATGAGCCACGCTAAAGCTGCAGAACCTCACTGGGAAGACAGGAGGAGGACAATTCATCTCACTTTGCCCTCCGTGACTTGAACCCATCACTCCCAACTGCTTCTTTCTTCTCGCTCATCAAATTTACCAAGTAAATGGAGTCCTCCATCCAGCTTTTGAGTAGCTCATAGCATGCCAGTCATTAAAAAAGACAACATCAAGCAATAAATTGACGTGTGCACATGCACATGTGTAATACGCAACCAAGTCAAGTCTGTGTCTGCGCGGGTCGCTCAAGGCGATAGCATCCCTCACAGGTGAGGCCAAGTGGCCTCCACTGTGGCTTGGCCTCACCTCAGTCTATGGGCATCTTAAGAAATGACCCTAGGAAGATGCTATTTAGGGTAACAGGACAAGAATAAAGAGGATTTCAAAGGCATTCTCAAATCTCCCTATTATTTTTCAAAATAGATGCTTGACAGCTGTGAAGCTTGACAGGTGTGACCTGTTGTTCCTAATAAGGAGTTCCCACAAGGCACATTACTGCCTGGTTTCTGGCATGTTGACCAGCGGAGGATTAATTTTAAGTTATCAAGCTAATTACTCATAAGCATTAACAGTACCCATAGAGAGCACGTTTCCAGATAGCAGGAGCTGAATTCTATTGCTATTATCACTGTAACCGTTTGGAAATTTCTACTTTGCACAAACATACAATGCCTCATAAATGAGAACAAGTATTTCCATTTGCATTCCTATAGGATATTTTAGCAACACGTTTTAGAATGCATGAAGTCCTAGAAGTCCTTATTTTAATACTAAAACAAAACCTACCACCTTGACATACACTTATATGCTGGAAGACTCAGGCTTTAGTTTAGCTGACTTAAACCTGTAGTGGGGAAAATCTAAGCAAGAAAGAAAAAATTACTAGCACCACATGCTTTTCCCATTCTAATTGACTTTAAGTCAGATTTTTATCACATTGTTTACTTGTGATATATGCTTTTTTCATTCTAACTTCTGTGTTATTCATTAGAGAATGCAGAATAATTCATCAGACTAACATAAAGCACCTCGTGGTCAATTATACCCTGACTTATATGATATTCTAGCCCATTCATCACAATTCTGAGTTATTTTCATATGAACTTCAAAAGACAGTGTGCTTTAATGAGAGACCGCTTGAGAAAACATGATGAATTAAATGTGAGACTAGAAGAGCAGCAGTAACCCCAAGAAAAGACTGCACTTTGAAAAAAAAAAAAATCAATTCCAAGAAAAATGTGTTATCTGCAGAATTATAAGCACCCAGCAGGAGGGAAGTCAGGTGTGTTTTCATAATAGAGTAGGTGACCTAGAATTCAATGCCCTTTTCTCCTTACACAATAGTTACCCAGGAATTCAAATTTCAATTAAAAATTCTACTGAATCTATTGCTATGCATCATATGGGAATAGAAAATCTTTAAGTGACAAATGCGTAGAAGACATGTGAATGTCATTCTCTATCCATAGAGCTAAGCACTTCCAAAGAAATTTCAAAGGGTAACTTTTTAAAATTAAAAAAATTAGGGGTGCCTGGATGGCTCGGTTGGTTAAGTCTGACTCTTGATTTTGGCTCAGGTCATGATCTCACATTTCGTGGGTTTGAGCCCCACATCGGGTTTTGTGCTGACAGCTCAGAGCCTGGAACCTGCTTTGGATTCTGTGTCTCCCTCTCTCTCTGCTGCTCCCCTGCTCATGCTCTGTCTTTCTCTCTCAAAAATAAACATTAAAACATTTTAATTAAAAAATTAAATTAAAAAAATTTAAATTACTTTTCTTATAGAAATTTTAATTTTTTAGAGCAGTTTTAGGTTCATATCAAAATTACAAGAAAGGTGCAGAGATTTACCATACAACCTCTGCCCCCACACATGCACAGCCGCCCCTTATCAATACCCACCACCAGAGGGTACACATGTGACTACCCATGTGCCTACGCCCACACATCTTATTTACCCGGAGCCCACAGCTTACATGAGCACTCACTCTTGGTGTTGCACGTTCTATGGCTTTGAACAAATGTACAATGACATGTATCTACCATTATAGCATCATATAAGTAGTTTCACTACCCTAAAAATCCTCTGTGGTCACCCTGTTCATTCCCTCCCCTCAACCCCAACCCAAACACTTATCTGTTTACTGTCTCCTGAGTTTTGCTTTTTTAAGAATGTCATATAGTTGGAATCATAATATTGAGCCTTTTTCAGATTGGCTCCTTTCACTTAGTAAGCATTTAACTTTCCTCCATGTCTTTTTGTGGCTTGCTAGCTAATTAAATTTTAGTGCTGAATAACATCCCATTGTCTAGATGGACCACGGTTTATTTATCTATTCGCCTACTCAAGGACATCTTGGTTGCTTCCAAATTTTGGTAATTATAAAGGTGTATACACATCCATGCACAAGCTTTTTTATAAACATGAGTCTTCAGCTCATCTGGGTCAATACCAAGGAACACAACTGTTGGAGCAGATGATAAGTGTATGTTTAGGGGCTCCTGGCTGGTTTAGTTGCTTGAACATCTGACTCTTGATTTTGGCTCAGGTCATGATCCCGGAGTCGTGGGATTGAGCCCTGATCAGGCTCTGCACTAAGCAGGGAGCCTGCTTAAGACTCACTCACTCACTCACTCACTCTCTCTCTCCCTCTCTCTCGGTTTCTCAAATTGAAAAAAAAAAAAAAAAAAGAGTATGCTTAGCTTTTTGTTAAAAAACAAAATTTCACAAAGTAAATTTGAAGATGTAGTTGGCTCTATTAAGCAATTCATGAGCCCAAGCAACATCCCATCTGGTACGAGATGCTCTGAGGTGTTGCACAAAATGGAATGTTTCCCCCGAGGAAAAGAGTAGAGGAGGAAGTTGTTCAAGAAGAAAGGATTATTCCATCTTCTCTTTGTAGGGAAGGGAATAGGAGGGTTGTTATCATGCAGATTAGCTCACTAGAGCTGATCAGCAAATTTCAGGTCTACTGTTAAAAGGTCACATTCCTCAGATAGGTTGAAACTGTAATTAAGTCTTGCTTTGCTGTCCTGGATGGCAAATGACTTCCATTTTGGGCTGTTTCTTTTTCTTTCTTTCTTTTTTTTTTTTTTAACAAAAATGGCCAACCTTTCTTCCAAAATGGCTGCGCCATTTTCCATTCCCTCCAGCAGTGAACGTGAGTTCCTGAGGCTCCACATCGTCACCAGCATTTGGTGTTGTCCAAATTCCAGATCTGGGCCATTCGGACAGGCATGTGGTGGTATCTTGTTTTTTAATGTGACTTTTCCCAATAACATGTGACATAGAGCCTCTTTTCACAAGCTTGTTTGCCACCTGCATATTTTGTCTGGTGAAGTCTTTGGCCCATCTATAAATCGGGTGTTTAAATTACTTTTTTCTGGCTCTCAGACCACACTGTGCCCAGGTTCAAGGGCGTACGTGTTCTTTATTTCTGAGTCCCAAGATCTTCAGCACAAGACACTTATTTGGTGCCTAACACATCTTAACAACAGCTAACATTTCTGGAGAGCTAACTATATGAGAGATTCCGCTCTAACTAAACTCCATCAGAGCAGAACCCAGTGAAACAGTACTCACCGCCAACCTCGTCCTGGGTGAGGAGACTGAGCAAATGGAGGTTAAAGGGTCTCAAAGAAGGTTCGGAGACAACAGTTCTTGAAAAGGAGAAGTGGTTTACTTGCAGAGAAGTTCCCAGGGAATCAGACTTAAGGACCAGCTGGCAAAATTAAAACTTCTTATTTTTTTAAATTTTTTTTTATTTTTTTGACAGAGAGACAGAGACAGAGCACAAGCAGGGGAAGGGCAGAGAGAGAGGAAAACACAGAATCTGAAGCAGGCTCCAGGGTCTGAGCCTTCAGCACAGAGCCCAACGCTGGGCTCAAACCCACAAATCATGAGATCATGCCCTGAGCCAAAGTCGGATGCTTAATCGACTGAGCCACCCAGGCTCCCCAAGATCTCATTCTTTTAAGTAATCTCTACACCCAACATGGGGCTCAAACTTACAACCCCAAAATCAAGAGTCACATGCTCTACCAACTGAGCTACCCAGGCACCCCAAGATCGCATTCTTTTAAGTAATCTCTACACCCAACATGGGGCTCAAACACAACCCCAAAATCAAGAGTCACATGCTCTACCAACTGAGCCAGCCAGGCATCCTGTATGCAAACAAAACTTTAGCCCTGATTTCATGTGATTATTCAAAAAAGGAGTTTCCTGGGTTTTTTTCTTCTGAAATTGTGCAGTAAATAATGGAACTAGACTGTACAAATCTTGCTGTATTAAAAATAGGTTAAAAATATTATACAAGTCCATGGCTCCTGAATAACACAAAGATCAAAATACAAATGTATGTCTCTTATCACGTGGTCTCACCTCCACATACGTTTTCCAACAGTCAGTGTAACACTTCACAAGTGAATACATTCTGTCCAAAATTGTTTTAATTTCTCTGCAGCTGTGAGCACATTATCTCATAATTCCGGATACAAAAATGTGGAGACAACAACAGAGGAAAGATGTTCCTACTTTTTTTTTAGATCCCGGCCCAATGGGAATATAACTTCCCAGATGCAGGCCATTTCTGGAATGATCAGCAGATGAGTTTGGCTGTGCTGCTTTCAAAATGGTACAGCCAAGTGTCAACATAAAAAGAGAGAAGAAAGTGGGATGGACTGAAAGGGAGAATTCATCTCTATTCAGAGATGTCCTGGACAGTTCCACCAAACCTCTGCTGAGGACCTACTATGTCCAAGGAAATAAGAAAGGAAGTGCCACATAGATGAGATTGTTTTGAGGGGCTACGAATACCTCAAAACATGGAAGAGACAATGGAAAACAAAATGTGTTTACCTTCAAACCACGAGTGCTTTAATGGTATGCAACATCTTATTTCTTGCACTTCCTGCACGCTGAAGACATTTAAAAGAATCACAGTTGGGGGCGCCTGGGTGGCGCAGTCGGTTAAGCGTCCAACTTCAGCCAGGTCACGATCTCACGCTCTGTGAGTTCCAGCCCCGCGTCGGGCTCTGGGCTCTGGGCTGATGGCTCAGAGCCTGGAGCCTGTTTCCGATTCTGTGTCTCCCTCTCTCTCTGCCCCTCCCCCGTTCATGCTGTCTCTCTCTGTCCCAAAAATAAATAAACGTTTGAAAAAAAAAAAAAAATAAAAAAAAAAAAAGAATCACAGTTGGGGTGCCTGGGTGGCTCAGTTGGTTGAGCATCTGACCTCGGCTCAGGTCATGATCTCACAGTCCGTGAGTTCAAACCCCGTGTCGGGCTCTGTGCTGACAGCTCAGAGCCTGGAGCCTGCTTCCGATTCTGTGTCTCCCTCTCTGACCCTTCCCCATTCATGCTCTGTCTCTCTCTGTCTCAAAAATAAATAAACATTAAAAATAATAATAATAATAAAATAAATAAAAGAATCAGTTACCAAAACACAGCACGGCAACTTTTTTCTCCAACTCTTTTCTCCTTCTTTCAGGAACTAATCAGTGGCAATCTTATAATTAACTTAGCATTCTTATAATTAACAGACTTCAACTCTGGAAAGCAAGCCCCGACTTTACGTGGTGATGCAATCTGTAACTTTGCCTTTTCTTGAATCATCCGTATAGCAGGGCTGTTGGGCAAGACTGGTTTTCAACCCAGGGGCGTGGATGCCACTGGATCTCCATACGGCTGGGGTGGTGTTCTGCTCACTCCACCGCACACCTCTACGATGTGCCGATCACTGTTCGCTGGTGGAAATAGCCATCAGGCGAGAGATGAAACAGGAAGCAGGTCAAAAATGAGCAGCTTGCCGTGAAGAACAGACAATGGAAATGTGAGTTATCTCACAAGAAACTGTTTGCATGGAGGTTTGTCAGGAAACATTTCCACATTCCCAAATGCAGGGGATATTATTATTATTATTATCATCTCCCATGACTGTAAGGGTCTTGGTATTTGCATCCTACAGGGTCCACTCATCAGCTGGAAAGCAAGCGAAAGGCCCTGAAACGCCAGGCCCCCTGGCATATTTGGTTTCCCAGAACAGGACATGGAAACTCGTCCCGGACCCAGGACGACACATTGATATGAGGTGTGTAACCTCATTCGAACCTGTCCTGGCATCTTACGTTTCCATGACTCTTCGTCAATTTTCTTTCCAGCCCACAAACTCTAACAAGATACATCTCACAAGAGTGCCATTATTCCCAGTTGTATAGGCGTTTAAAGACAGGAGCGGAGACATTATTTCGGTCTAAAAAGAGCTGTCCCTCTCAATCATGTGTTACTAGAAAATTAACCAAGAGTTGATTCACTTACGTTGCATGAACCACTTTATACTAAAACCCAAACAGGAACACAGTGAATAGGTAAAAATCGCCTTTAACCCGAAAGCTTTATTTGTGTTTGCATTTAGACCTTCTCAACTGTTTCAGCCTTTGTTTTAGAGGAACTTGCCAGCAAGCAACCTCCCAACCAAGAATGGAACCTATCTGGTTTGTCTTTAGATAATAAGCACGTCACTTATGTTAGAGGGAGTGAGGAACGCCAAAAATAATTTCGTGTGTTGCAAACTACGACTTACTGATGCATTGTAATATAGTGGGTTGAAGAAAGGTATAAACTGGAAATAAAATAAGGAGAAAACATCTCTGAAGTTCAAAGGTAAATGAATTCCCAATTTTCCTCTGGTCCCAAGCACTGGTACGATTAATGACATTTTTGGAAGGTAATGAATTACTTTGCAAAAATACTGTTTCTTATTTCATTGGAGGGAGTCCTATTTTCATTTCTGGACTCATAAAATTGTCACTTCTTTGGACATAATCAGACATTAGAGGTGAAATGATTAGATAGTAAATTAAGGGACATATGCATATGTGTTGGCTGAAGGTAACTTGAGATCCTGTGCAAACCAGTGAGGAAAACACACTTCCTCAAGACAGAGATACTCATCACCATACATTATATAATTTAAGCAGTGACCACTTAACCACCTTACCTTTCAAACTAGGAAGGCAAAAGATATGCGAAACAAAATTATAGATCTTTGAGGTCACTGTAACAGAATATTTTCTCACCTGGGCAGGATATTAACAACCGGGAGAGTAAAAAGCTTATGAAGTGACAAATGTTACTACAGTTTAAAACAAAAAGGTAAACACAGTGTGAATTAAAAGTTTTTTTTAACTTTCTTCCCCCCTCTTAATAGGCTATTTTTTCTCAGATTCCCCTCAGGATAGATTTGAGCACTTTGGGTATAAAAGAACCCCAATTTGTCACCATTTTCAAGTGCAGCCCTCCTCACTGTCCAATATTTATATCTTACAGAGATGCTGGAAAGAATCATAAAGAATAGGGGTGCCTTGGTGGCTCAGCCGAAGTGTCTGACTTTGGCTCAGGTCATGATCTCATGGTTTGTGGGTTTGAGCCCCACGTCAGGCTCTGTGCTGACAGCTCAGAGCCTGGAGCCTGCTTTGGATTCTGTGTCTCCCTTTCTCTCTGCCCCTCTCCCCTCACACGCGGTCTCTCAAAAAAAATGAATAAACGTTAAAAAAATTTTTTAGAATCATAAAACACACACACACACACACACACACACACACACACACACACACACACACAAACACAGTCTCCCAAAACAAAAACAAAAAGAAAGACAGCAAACACAGAAGGGACACTGAGTTCTTGGAAGGAGCTGTCACATACGTGCACAATTACCACTTGCAAACAGTGTGAACATGTCCCCGCACCACAGAGAAGTACAATGGCAGCTGGGAACCAAGAGCAAGGTCATGTCCTGAGACCTCTGTTATTCCCAGACAGCAAACTCTAGGGCACCCAGGACCCCAGCTGTGGTCAAGATGTTTCTGCAAGGATCACAATAATTCTACTTGGTTGGACAAGTGTTAGTGGTGGTGGACAGAAACAAATTCCATTTATAGGAAAGAAAAAAAAAAACCTTGTCATCTAAGAAGTTAGGATTGGGGCGCCTGGGTGGCGCAGTCGGTTAAGCGTCCGACTTCAGCCAGGTCACGATCTCGCGGTCCGTGAGTTCGAGCCCCGCGTCGGGCTCTGGGCTGATGGCTCGGAGCCTGGAGCCTGTTTCCGATTCTGTGTCTCCCTCCCTCTCTGCCCCTCCCCCATTCATGCTCTGTCTCTCTCTGTCCCAAAAATAAATAAACATTGAAAAAAAAATTTAAAAGAAGTTAGGATTATGCATTAAACCAACATGTATGAAGATTTTAAATGATGCATGATTATAATAGTTTCTTCACTTCATAACTCTTTGCAACTACTTGCTTCAGTGTTTCTCTCCCCCCTCGCCCCCCACGCCCCGCCGCCTTTCTCTAGCAGAAAATAATGCTTGTGAGAGCAGGAAGTACGTCTCACTTATGCTGGGTCCCGCAAAACCTAAGATACTTGAAAGATGATGGTGTTTGACAGATTCTCACTGGTTGGAAGAAGGATCTGGATGGTTAAATGCACAGGGGATGGGTGTTGATGGACTGGTATTTTTTCAGGCTTTTCCTGTCATACCATTCATCTTTCAACTATCCACAACTGTACTCTTCTGTGATGCACTGGTGTCTCCAGGAGCTAACGAGAGAACGAGAAGTGTAGGCATATTTTCCCCCAAAACTCAGGTTCTCACTTACGTTATAGTTGATATTTCCACTCTGTCTTTTCTCCCTGTTAACATCCTGAGAAGCGGGGTCATTCAGTATAAATATTTGGGAATATGACAATTAGTGCTTGAGTTTCTGCTATGAAGCCTCGGTTCCCTCTCTTCCAGACCTTCAACTTTCTTATCTGTAAAAGAAAAATAACACTCCTGACCTCACAGAGTTGCTGTGGAGGTCAAACAGATATTTTATGTGAAACTACTTCGTCACCACCAGGACACTGTCAAATGCAATGCTAACTCTCTTCTAACCCGTGGCTCAGTAATTCAGAAGAGTTTCTTACTAGGGGTCCGCCCCCATGAATTGAGACTGGGGTCCTGTTGCAAGCTGCAGCATTATGGCGAGGAGACGGAATGGACAGCCTCCTTCTCTCGCCTTCTCATGCTTCTCTAGGGCTCTCTCTGAATGCTGCTGGCAAGATCTCACAAAGATCAAGTAAAGAAAAATCATTGTGTTTAGTGGTGTGGCCCATGGTTCAACCACAGCAACAAGAACCACGAAGAGCTGTACATACACGTGCGATGGCCTGGCCATGCTTTTAGCCTGTTCTGTAGAGCAAAGGACCTGAGCTTCGGTACAGCGACTAAGGACCAGTTCCCAAAGCCTGGCTGCTAGCTGAGAGCCTGATACTGTATCTCGTCCATCAGAAGCACTGGGCGTCCCCAATGGACAGAGAAAACTGTCGGAAGACTCTGCCTTTCCTCGTGTTGACTGCTCTGGGCTAGAAGAACACAGCGTTTGAGGTTTTGCCCAAGGGTCCGCTCCCCTAGGACACTTTCTCTAAAGGGAGACGCTCCTTCCTCACAGATCTCATACAAATAACTATCTTCACAGGCACTTGTGGACCAAAGTCTTAGCCACCACTAGACTAGAAGTTCCTCATAAGCCCTTCAAAGTCTCATCTTTGAAACTGCGGCAGCCTGTCCATAGTAGCCGAAATAAACCCCACTGATGAAAGCAGTGCTTTTTGGTTTTTAAAGGGAGAGACAGAATGAGCATCTACAGTCTGTGATTTACATTAAAATGAGCCATAACCTGGGTGGCTCAGTCGGTTAAGCATCCGACTTCAGCTGAGGTTGTGATCTCGTGGTTTGTGAGTTCTAGCCCCACATCAGGCTCTGTGCTGACAGTTCGGAGCCTGAAGCCTGCTTCCGATTCTGTGTCTCCCTCGCTCTCTGCCCCTCCCCCGTTCATGCTCTGTCTCTCTCTGTCCCAAAAATAAATAAACGTTGAAAAAAAAATTTTTTTTTAAATAAAATAAACATATTTGAACCATAAACACTGCTCCCATATTCCTTTCTTTACTTATTGGCTATCAATGATAACTACTTTTATCCAAGCTTCTCCACCATCAGGGAAAATGCCTCCCGTCACCATTTGGAACCAGTGTGTGAAAGCTAAGGATAGAGATTGTATTCTAGGTCCTGGGGCATATGGTTCCCGGGTTGCTTGCTGAGTAAATCCAAAGTTGGTTGATACCCCAACTGATGAGTCCCCCTTGCCATCTTCCTAGATGTTCAGGGGGTACTGGGATTCATGATGTCCCCTCACCCCATCAACCATCCATTGACCATACAACTATTTCAAGCTTGCTTTCGCAGTGTCTACATTTCACAGGGACAGTGAAGGAGCATGATGTGTTTATGTATTGGGCTCAAGATCTGAAATCTTTATACTGAAATCATCAGGAGACATAAGCTAAATCCAAATAACAGAAAATGTTCTAAGTGCTTCTTCATTTATTTTTTATAATTTTTTATTTTGAGAAAGAGAGAGAAACAGAGACATGCAATCTGAAGCAGGCTCCAGGCTCTGTCCAATCTGAAAAACAACCGTGTTGAATGAGATCAGGTATCTCCGAAGGTAAGTGTCTGAGATTGGATTTCCTACAAGCAGTGGCTGGAAGGGGGCTTCCTGAATATATGATATATTGGGGGAAGCCCTCAGTGGAAAGGGAGGGAAGAGCTCTCAGCTGGAGACCTGCAGAAGCCTGGTCCCATGCAATGCTTTGGAGCATAAACTGTACCGAAAAGAGTTATTCCAGTGGGCAGGGGCTGGGCTCCTATGGCCTCCAGCAGTGAGCCAATGGCAAGATTCGCCCTCATTGAGGGAAGAGGATACGTTGCCTTGCTGGCAATACGGTGTCCGTGGGCAGAAAGTTAGTCTCTAAGGGGAGCAGCTGTAAGCCATTAGCAGCTAGCTGATACAGGAGCTGGGGGTTAGGGAGGTGAGGGACAGAGGTCACCAACAGCGTCTACCGAGAAGGAATAGGTGTCTATGACCTATTTTCAATATTTCAGAGAATCCAAAAGAAATTACACATTTTCCTAAGATGATGGTACGCAGATTAGTAAAAGGTCAGGAAGACGGCTTCATCAGCCAACTCTGTAGTGTGGGCGACTTCCTGCTGATCTGAAGCTTGAAAGAGTTAGGGGTATCTTTGATTAATGTAAAGAGGAAAAACTAGGTCATACCTAATAAATGCCATATGTACACAGACTGCACACTTTCACAACATGGACCCCAAACACGTGAAGTAGAAATGTGCAAGACAGCGCTGGGACTCTGAAGGTCTGTGCGCTCAGGCAAGTCTTTCCAAAGATAAGTTCTGCGGTAATTCGCACAAGGGCATTGCAGCGGGGCATCTGCAGTGTTCCTTGTCCTGTTTTTCATAGATAAGATGTATTCTGATGATATCACATGCATCCCCAGCCCCCACCCTCAAAATTGTGTGAGAGGAGAACTCTCTAGAGCATTGCCAAGTTATGCAAAGAAACCTGTCCGTTTCTGAATTAATGTAAGCAGAGCCCGCTGACTTTCCTAAGTTTCTCTCCCTAACCGGAAAGTTTTGTTTTGTTTTTTTTAAATATTTTTTTAAGTAATCTCTACACCCAGTGTGGGGCTTGAACTCACAACCCCAGGATCAAGAGTCCCACACTCCATGTACTGAGTCAGCCGGGCACCCCAACTACCTAACCCTATGGGTTTTGGGGTTTTTTTTTTTAATGTTTATTTTACTTTTGAGAGCAAGACAGAGACAGAACACGAGCAGGGGAGGGGCAGAGAGAGAGGAAGACACAGAATCTGAAACAGGTTCCAGGCTCTGAGCTGTCACCACAGAGCCCGACGTGGGGCTTGAACCCACAAACTGTGAGATCATGACCTCAGCCAAAGATGGACATTTAACCAACTGAGCCACCCAGGTGCTCCTAACCCTATGGTTTTACCCATTCACCGAAATGCACTAGAACAGGTTACACAATGGAATCTGGTGAATCCATTTCAAAGAAATCATAACCTCCTAACTTATGATTAAGTTTTTTACGTGGAAACACAGCAAAAACATTAACTTTTAACTCTAAGTTAGGCCTTCAAACACACATACATGCATACAGTATATCATCTGTTTATATGCACAAATATATAAATATATACAATATAAACATATGAAACTATGTATTTCTTCTTTAATGATACAGCGAACAAAGAAATGAGCAAGTCAATAAGTGTTCTTTAATATGTGTTTAAAATGCTCTATAACAGCCACAAGAAGAGAGACTTTTAAATCACATTCAGGGAGAAACACCAAATGAAAAACACAAACGTCCGCCATGATTAGCCCAATGTTCAGTTTGGTTAAATTCAGAAATTCTTAGAAACACAGCCAGAGATCCAAGGGACCCAGACCAGGAAATACAAAGGCAAAAGCTGAGGATGCCCTTTCTTCCCGGGGCCTCCCCAAATGCCTGGCCATTCTGCCTTAGAACTTAAAAATCACCTCAGGGCCAAGTAACACGCCAGGGCTGGGTATATTCACCACAGAAGTAGTCCTGCAAAGTCTGTGAGCCTCAGGCTGATTTGTGGCTCCTAAGGGTTTTTGATGTGATAATTGTTTGTTTACTTTTTCTTGGAGGAGAGGCTGGTCCTCTAAGTAGAATGAGCTAATCACTAGCTTAGTTCTTTCTTTTGCCAAAACAAACAGCTTCCAATTACTGCTAAGAGAAGCCTCTGATCTCTCTAATCAGCTACCTAAGCAAGCCTATCTGTGGTACTTTATAGGGTGAATAATGTCCCATTAAACAAGAATCTCTTACCACTAATAAAACTCTAGACCCATTGGGCCATGCCTGCCAGCAACCTGCTACTTATCTTCCAACGAGAAGATGCGCTCCTTCCCTGAGCAGTGGCGAATTCTGGCAAAGGAAATAAACACATCTTTCCTTCCTCCGTTGCACATGGCCTACTAGTTGTCCTCAAGTCCTGTTCTCTTGAGCCTCCTCAGAGAAAATACAGGCACAGAAAAGAGCAGATTCCGGGTCTCCTCGTACTTAGTGAAATGACTGCCTTTTTTTTTTTTTTTTTAATGTGAAATTTATTGTCAAATTGGTTTCCATACAACACCCAGTGTTCATCCCAACAGGTGACCTCCTCAGTGCCCATCACCCACCCTCCCCACCCTCCCACTCCCCATCAACCCTCAGTTTATTCTCAGTTTTTAAGAGTCTCTTATGGTTTGGCTCTCTCCTGCTCTTTTTTTTTTTTCCTTCCCCTCCCCCATGGTCTTCTGTTAAGTTTCTCAGGATCCACATAAGAGTGGCAACGTGGATGGAACTGGAGAGTGTTATGCTAAGTGAAATAAGTCACACAGAGAAAGAAATGACTCTATCTTTAAGGCCCTGAGGCTGACTTCCATGGTTGCCACAACGAAGCAAAATCAGGGGAGGCAGGAGCGGTGTCTGCTCGGAATGTGCCAACTGCATAAGGGAGGGAGTCACTCTTAAGCTAAAGGAGACTCACCAGAAAAGAAAGCTTATTTCAGACACAATCTTCCCTCCTGTCTTCTTTATTGTTTTAGTGAAGTTGAGGAAACAAGGGTAGAGGTTATTCCCAAGTGAATACGGATCAGCATCATACGCTGGAACGTTATGGAAAACCCTGTGAAGAATCCTCATGGCAAGTGGGCTTAAGCCCCGCCAAGGGTTCTGCACTCTTGAAATACAAAAGCCCAAACCAGGGCCGGCTTCACGGATCTAGGAACAATGCACGTGGCCCATGCTCAGGGGACCAGTGCCTGGGGTTTGATGCTCTGTGCTAACCATATTGAAATTTCGATGATTTTATCCTTGAGTTTGTGTTTCATATGAGCTGGCACAACAGTGAAGCTCATCCTGGAGGCGTGGAGCCTCAAATCACGCATGATCCTGCCTCCCAGTGCTCCTTCACCTTGTCAAAAAAGGTTCTCGGCTACCCACTCCCGTGTTCCCTGCACCCAGTCTTCTGCCCCCACCAACTCCTTGCCCCCAAATGACTGTCACACTCTGTCCCCTGCCATGACCTGGACAAGGGTCAAGGAGGGTTGATGTTGGGCATGCGTGTGCTGAAGTGTCCCAGAATCCAGTGTGGCTGCCCTCATATCACGCGGGGAAGTACCACACTGGTGGGTGGGGTGGCCAGCCAGAGTCTAAGACACCCAAGGAGCAAGCCCATCCCAGGCGCAGGTATCTACTGCATCCAGCAAGGGGGTTGCAGTATACTTGGGGGTTGCCCATTTGCCGTGGTTGGAGCACTAGGAGAAGGAGACCCCTGGCCCAACTCCCAGAGGACAGCATCTAGAACAAAGTGCAATGCAGTGGTCTAGAAGCTTGCACAACAGGGTACCAAGAGTACCTGAGTAAGCATGTCCGCATCTGGCAGACCCCAGGTACCTGGGAAGGTCTACACACATCCTGCAGATCCTCCTGTGAGATGCCCACTGGGCACACCCCATGTTGCACACTTGGCGGGGGAGGCGTTCTCTCTTCTCCCTCCCCTCCTTCCTGAGTCTGGCTCCTCCTTGTCCCTCTAGCCCATCTCAGGCACCCTCCAGGCATGAGTCAGGAACGACAAATTGTGAAATGCTGCTGATTTGGCAGACAAGTGACATGCTCCAATATTTGCACATAACAATGGCAGTGAATATAAAGATGAAGATTAAAATCCATACGAGTAACTTTTCAATTTGTCTTTACTGCAAATGACATTGAATAGCCAATTTGAAACACCATGACAAACTGAAAGAGCCACAGAAGTGTTTTATATTTTAGTTCCTTGAACAACACTCTTTTTTCTTGATATTTGAAATAATGGCCCATATGTTTTCATTTTGCACCGGGTCCCAAAAATTCGGTAGTCAGTCTTGAAGTAAATTAACCAACTAATCAAGGTGCCTGGGTGGCTCAGTCGGTTAAGCGTCCAACTCTTGGTTTCAGCTCAGGTCACGATATCACAGTTTCATGAGTTTGAGCTCCACGTGCACGGAGAGTGTGGAGCCTGCTTGGGATTCTCTCTCTCTCTCGCTCTCTCTGCCTCTCTCTGCCCCCCTGCCCCACTCACTCTGCCTCTCTCAAATAAATAAATTTTAAAAGTCTAAAAACTTTAACCAACTAGCCAATAAAATCCTAAAAATAAGAATAAAACTGGGGTGCCTGGGTGGCTCATTCAGTTGAGCATCCAACTTCAGCTCAGGTCATGGTCTCGTAGTTGGTTCAAGCCCTGCATCAGGTTCTGTGTGCTGACAGCCTGGAACCTGGAGCCTGCTTAGGATTCTGTCTCTCTCTCTCTCTCTCTCTCTCTCTCTCTCTCTCTCAAAAGTAAACATTAAAGAAAATTAAAAACAAAAAAGAATAAAACCAACGACTTGTAGCCACCCAGAACCCGGCTCCACTATTAAACACTATTAACAGCACCTCTGTTTCTTTATCAGTTAGGAAACAAACACTACCTTCCTCGGATGGTTGCTTTGGGCATTAAACGAAATAAGACCTGACACTGAGAACAGAGTCTGGCACTTACTCATCTTCCCGTTGGTGTCAGCTCTGTTGCTGCCATCACTTTCATTATCCCCACCATGTTCTGTGCTCTCCGCCTTGCCGGCAGGTACTTGTCCCCCATGGGACCCACATGAGGCTGGAAGTTCAAGGAGGTGGTCTGCCCACACCACCCACGTGCCCAGTGGCCAAGCCTGCGGGAGAGCAGGTCTGCCTGGCTCCAGAGCCCACATGTCTGCTCCACACCCCACAGCCCAGATCTCACGTTCACAGACAAGGAGGCCCTTCCCAACCACCCGTGTTGGGGGATTGTAACGCCATCGTGTATGTGATATGTGCAAACCTGCAGTGTGCCCAGTGCCCCACACAGGGAGCCAAGGGCTGTGCCAGATAATTCCAGAAGTCCCCAGTCACCATTCCCGCCTGCATGGATCAGCACCGAGTCCCGCGGGCTTCTGGGCCCGGGTGATAGCTACATGCCCGGCAGGTGATGCCCACCAGCACCGCAGAAGCGAAGGGGCCAGGTGCACCCCATCTACCCATGACCCTACGGCCTCATCACTTTCACAGGAGGCTGGAAAGTGTGTGGAATTGGGGCAGAGACCACACTCAATTGCAGCCTCCTGTGTGGGCCTGCTGCTCCAGGGCAGTGCCCCCAGACGCTCCAAGTCTTTGTCTACACCATGAGTGCGGAGGCTGGGTCCTTCCTAGCCCAGCCCTGGCGGCTCATGTCGTGGTTTCACGGTTCGTGAGTTTGGGCCCCGCGTCGGGCTCCATGCTGACAGTGCAGAGCCTGCTTGGGATTCTCTCTCCCTCTCTCTCTGCCCCTCTCCAGCTTGTGTGAACTTTCTCTCTCTCAAAAATAAATAAATAAACTTGAAAATATATAACTAAATAAGAGAAATGGATATCTGTGAATATGTTCTGTAGACCAGTCCTCTGCAGGCTCCTTCGCCTACTGCCTGTGGATCTCAGTAGCCTCACCTTTCCTTCCCTTGAATGGACTGTGCCCCTTCTCACTGTGTTGTTCACCTTGAGGGGGTCTTCAACTCTGTAGGGCTCTTGAGACCAGCCAGGGGGAAGCATTCACGGACTGCCTGCCCGTTTGCCATCAGAATGCATCTGTCTTACCTCTTCCTGGTGCTGACCAGGGAAAGGAAACTTGAGGGGTAGAAAGTCAGCCTGTGCATTCTGTTGTGATGCAGTTTGATTGTCAGGAAGATTTGCGAGTCTTCAACTTAGACACTTGGGCTTTGAGCCCCGACTCTGCCCACTGTCTAGCATCCTTGTAAGAACTAAATAGTGCTTGAAAAAGCACTGAACATGTTTCCTGCAGCCGGCCCTGCAGAGTTGCTTCTCTGAACCTTTTTCTGGTTTCTCAAATTGAAAAATTAAAAATCAATTGATAGGACTGCATTCAAAACATGCAGACACATTTATGCCACAGTCAGGTCTCCTCCATCTCTAAAGTCAGCAGTGGAGGGCGCCTGGGTGGCTCAGTCGGTTAAGCGGCCGATTTTGGCTCAGGTCATGATCTCACGGTCCGTGAGTTCGAGCCCCGCGTCGGGCTCTGTGCTGACAGCTCAGAGCCTGGAGCCTGTTTCGGATTCTGTGCCTCCCTCTCTCTCTGCTCCTCCCCTGCTCGCGTGCTGTCTCTCTCTCTCTCTCTCTCAAAATAAATAAACACTAAAAAATTTAAAAAAAAAAAAAGTCAGCAGTGGAGGGGCACCTGGCAGGAGCTGTTCCACAAGCCTCCTCCCACCCCGGCCTTTCCTGTTAACAAACAACACGTGCCCTGGAAGGAGCTGGAAGCAGCCCGACCTGCATCCTCGCCCAATTATTTAACAAGGGGGCAGGGACAGGGAGGCTCCAGGGCTTGTAAGGAGAGCGAGGTGCTGCCTTTTCAAATCTGAAGGAAGCTTAATCCGGGCAATTTAGGTAAATCAGATAGGCATTACCAGGTTAGGGTTAAACCTCCAAGAATGGCTTGGCAATTGATTGCAGAAACAGCAGCTATTAAGTCCTAACTGAGTAATTTGCAGCTTACCCCACCCCAGCTAATTAAAATGTAATCAGGATTGTCTGGCAATGTGTGTTCCGTCAGCAGTTTTTCTTCTGAAGAGAAATCATGCCAGGAGACCACAAGAAAAGCCTTTCACGGGAATTGGCTTGATCTAAACTGCTTCTTTAGCCGCTTAAACTGTAAAACAAATAAATTATAGCAACTGACAATTCAATTAGAAAGAAAGAAGGAAGGAACGAAAAGATACTCTTTCTCTCCAAGAATGGGTTGCTCTGTTTTGTTTTCTGGGGCGGATTAAACCGTAGTGTACGTCGCATCTTGTCAGGAGAGGGGCTCTAGCAGGGCAGGGCGGTTTGGAAAACCAGGTGGCCGGGGAGGAGCCCTCTCCAGGATGTCCGCGTCGTGTCAGCGCGGAACAGGAGAACGCGGTTTTCCCTTTCTCCACAGAGACGGGAGGACCGCAGCGGCTGCCAGTTCCTCGGAACCCCACTACGTGTTGCACGAATGCGCACTCACGCACACGCACGCTTCGCGAGCGGCTGCGACCTCTGAGGATCCCAACTTTGAGTTCTGTGCGATTCGGCGCTAGGTTCCACTAGCTCTCGGACCACGAGGGACATCCCCCAGACTATGGAGATTCGTCCCAAACTCCACCGTCATTACAATCGCCTCCTCTCGCAGCTTAGTAGCCGGGGCCCCTTGGAAAGCCCCCTGTGGGAGGTGGCAGGGGCGCCCAGTTTATGTCCCAAGATCAGAGGGCTGATCTTGCAAAGATCCCGGGTCTCCTTCTGGCCTCCACAGCTTTCCTGAGGCAAGACGGAAGGTAAAGCTTGGAACAGGTGAGCCGCTAAGGAGAGAGGCGGGAAGGCCGTGGCGAGAAGGACGGCACACGAGAGAAAGAAATAAGGCGTCTGCGAGAATGACTTCAGACCGTGCGCACTCGTGTGTGTGTGCTGGGAACAGGAACAGGACGCGCCTCCGCAGAGTCGGCCAGCCGCACCCCGGGGTCCCACGCCGAGACCTGCGGGGACCCTTGCTACCGTGGCTCCCCGCAAGGGTCCCCGCAAGCCACAGGCGTCAAAAGCGCGCTTCTCTGAACCTCCGACGTTCACCCTCATCCAAACGCACGCTCGCCCATCCTCCAGCAGAAGGTCCTACGGGGCCCGGGGGAGTCACCGACCCCGGGGCTCTGCCCGGAGCACCCAAACCCGGCCCTCCAAGTCCCGTGTCCCGTGCATCGCTTCCCTTACTCTGCACACTATCCGCTGGCAAGACGGAGAAGCTCCGGAGCTCCCAACTGGGGCGCGCACAGCGACCACCCCCACCCCCACCCCTGCACCAACCCACACATTCTGGAACAGACGACTCGGCCCCGGCGCCCCGTCTGCGGCTCCAAGGGGGTGGGGG